>NW_027515276.1:9136976-9451452 GCF_048772815.1 Callospermophilus lateralis | reverse complement strand
AGGGCAGTGCCTGCGGGGGACCTAAGAACTGAGTATCTCCCAGGTTAATAAGTGAAAATCCTTTAAAATCCCTTGTCCCTCCAGATAAAGAGAGTCACAACCTTTTGGCAGAGTCCCTGTGTTTATCTTTGTTAGCAAAGCAATAAACCTTCGTTTTTCTTTTTCTCAAAACCCTGTCCTCATTTTTAAATTGGCATTAATTGGCTTCAAGTTCAGGAACCCAACTTTAAGTTACAAATTTTGATAACCCACCCGCACCCTGGAACTTTTTGAGAGCTGACTACAGAAATGTTAGGAGATGGAGCATGCTTGTGGTGGAACTGAACCAGAGGAGCAAATCCTGTAAGTAAAAGGAGGGACTGAGGGACTCCCAGCAGCTGCTGAAGCCTTATTTTTTCAGAGAATTCCCTAGGTCTTTCCCTGCAATTTAACGATAATGCCACCTCTGTCATCTTAAAAAAGAGGGAAAAAAAGGGGACACTAAATGCAGGAAAGTCACTATGGAGACCCTTGATTTTACATTTCAGGATGCTCCTCTGTGAAAACATCTGGTCCCCTTGTGGGGACATCTGTGGTGCAACTGGTGTAGGAGATTTTTCTCTTATCTGCTCTGTTTTAAAGGCTTGGGTCTGTCAGTCATAGTCTGAAGCTCCTTTAGGTCTGTCGTGTGTCTTTGTTTCTGGCACTTTAAGACATGTGCAATAATGTGTTGATATTATATATTGTTTCTTGGGAATGATTTTACCTGAATGTGTGTCTAAATGATGATGTTTTATTGTAACAATCTGGTAGCTTATTGGGTTTTTGAAGCATTGCAGAATCTTGCCGTTAAAAGTCAGATTCAGATAATTGTTTAGTTTATGATTTCAGATAATTCATGCCAGAGAACTTAAATACTTAGGGTGGAAAACTAAAGAACTCTACTTCCAAGTTGGCAAGAAATTTTCCAATCATTCAGTCTTTTTTTTTCACCAATTTTAAATTGGGTAGCCTGGGAAAATGTCACTGTGTGTACCAGTGCATTAATTTGGACAAGGATAGTAAATCATAGTATGGTATTTGTTGACAACACAAGATGTAAAGATATAAAATTTTGTAAATTTTGTCTTAAACTTGTATCAAAATTTTCAACATCCTATCTGGAAAATTATGGTTAAAATGCGTTAGGCCTGAGGTGTCTGCTCAGAATAGCAGTTTTTTCCTGCTCCTTCCAGACCTCAGCCAGGACTTAGATTGAAATGCAAATGAAAGAAGCCTGCAAGATCAGTAGGAGACTGATATGAGGCTTAAGGAAAAAAAAAAGTAAATAGTATGGTATTTACTAATTACTGGTCAGTTATTTTTTCTAGGACTCTTATTTTTTTCCTTAGATCCTTTAATTTTTCTAACTCATAATTTTGATCCTACAGACCTAGGTTAATGTTTTTCTGATCAGTTCTATCTTTGACCAACTGTGAAGTTTTTAAAACATGGCAATGGAGAATTCACCTGCTAAAAGCTACAAGGCCTTTGCTATTATTATGTGTGCACACTTTTGTTATTTGTTGTATGTCTATATATATATATATATATATATATATATATATATATATTCTTAATCATATATATGATACAGAAATTAACATATATAAGGAGCGCTCATAATTAAAAAAGCACTCATAAAAACAAATTTTAAGGGATGCGCTCTCTCACCACTTCGGTTCAACATAGTTCTCGAATCACTGGCCAGAGCAATTAGACAGACGAAAGAAATTAAAGGCATAAAAATAGGAAAAGAACTCAAATTATCACTATTTGCAGATGACATGATTCTATACCTAGCAGACCCAAAAGGGTCTACAAAGAAACTACTAGAGCTAATAAATGAATTCAGCAAAGTGGCAGGATATAATATCAACACACATAAATCAAAGACATTCCTGTATATCAGCCACAAATCCTCAGAAATGGAAATGAGGACAACCACCCCATTCACAATATCCTCAAATAAAATAAAATACTTGGGAATCAACCTAACAAAAGAGGTGAAAGACTTATACAATGAAAACTACAGAAACCTAAAGAGAGAAATAGAAGAAGATCTTAGAAGATGGAAAAATATACCCTGTTCATGGATAGGTAGAACTAACATCATCAAAATGGCGATATTACCAAAAGTTCTCTATAGGTTTAATGCAATGCCAATCAAAATCCCAACGGCATTTCTTGTAGAAATAGAGAAAGCAATCATGAAATTCATATGGAAAAATAAAAGACCCAGAATAGCAAAAACAAGGCTAAGCAGGAAGTGTGAATCAGGCGGGATAGCTATACCAGACTTCAAACTATACTACAGAGCAATAGTAACAAAAACAGCAGGGTACTGGTACCAAAACAGGTGGGTGGACCAATGGTACAGAATAGAGGACACAGAAACCAATCCACAAAACTACAACTATCTTATATTCAATAAAGGGGCTAAAAGCATGCAATTGAAGAAGGATAGCATCTTCAACAAATGGTGTTGGGAAAACTGGAAATCCATATGCAACAAAATGAAACTGAATCCCTTTCTCTTGCCATGCACAAAAGTTAACTCAAAGTGGATCAAGGAACTTGATATCAAATCAGAGACATGGCGTCTGATAGAAGAAAAAGTTGGCTATGATCTACATACTGTGGGGTTGGGCTCCAAATTCCTCAATAGGACACCCATAGCACAAGTGTTAATAACTAGAATCAACAAATGGGACTTACTCAAACTAAAAAGTTTTTTCTCAGCAAAAGAAAGAATAAGAGAGGTAAATAGGGATCCTACGTCCTGGGAACAAATCTTTACTCCTCACACTTCACACAGAGCCCTAATATCCAGAATATACAAAGAACTCAAAAAATTAGACAATAAGATAACAAATAACCCAATCAACAAATGGGCCAAGGGCCTGAATAGAAATTTCTCAGAGGAGGACATACAATCAATCAACAAGTATATGAAAAAATGCTCACCATCTCTAGCAGTCAGAGAAATGCAAATCAAAACCACCCTAAGATACCATCTCACTCCAGTAAGATTAGCAGCCATTAGGAAGTCAAACAACAACAAGTGCTGGCGAGGATGTGGGGAAAAGGGTACTCTTGTACATTGCTGGTGGGACTGCAAATTGGTGCGGCCAATTTGGAAAGCAGAATGGAGATTTCTTGGAAAGCTGGGAATAAAACCACCATTTGATCCAGCTATTCCCCTACTCGGTCTATTCCCTAAAGACCTAAAAAGAGCACACTATAGGGACACTGCTACATCCATGTTAATAGCAGCACAATTCACAATAGCAAGACTGTGGAAGCAACCTAGATGCCATTCAGTAGACGAATGGATAAAAAATATGTGGCATTTTTACACAATGGAGTATTACTCTGCATTAAGAAATGACAAAATCATAGAATTTGGAGAGAAATGGATGGCATTAGAGCAGATTATGCTAAGTGAAGCTAGCCAATCCCTCAAAAACAAATGCCAAATGTCTTCTTTGATATAAGGAGAGTAACTAAGAACAGAGTAGGGACGAAGAGCATGAGAAGAAGATTAACATTAAACAGGGATGAGAGGTGGGTGGGAAAGGGAGAGAGAAGGGAAATTTCCTGTAAATGGAAGGAGACCCACAGGGGTATACAAAATTACATACAAGAGGAAGTGAGGGGAAAGGAGGAAAAATATGAGGGGGGAGAAATGAATTACAGTAGAGGGGGTAGAGAGAGAAGAGGGGAGGGGATGGGGGAGTGGGGATAGTAGAGGATAGGAAAGGCAGCAGAATACAACAGACACCAGAATGGCAATATGTAAATCAATGGTTGTGCAACCGATGTGATTCTGCAATCTGTATATGGGGTAAAAACGGGAGTTCATATCCCACTTGAATCAAGTGTGAAATATAATATATCAAGAACTATGTAATGTTTTGAACAACCTACAACAAAATTAATTTTAAAAAAGTGGATCCAATGATCTTTAATTCACGTGATTAAAATTGTTCAATTTAAATTGCATAAACAGATAAAAATAAATGTTTTTAAATTTAAGCTTACAAGTTTTTATAGGTGTTCAAAAATCTAGTAAAATATTAATATCTACAAAATGTCTAAAATGCCTTGATTCTAGGACTTTTCCTTCAACAAAAAAATGGTTTACACTGTTCAATACATTTGTCTAATATTTTAATAAATAAGTAAAGTAAATTTGATGTGGAATTTCTCATTCTTGAGTACATTTGTTAGATACCCGATTGATTTACTAAGGTCTGTATCAGATTGTAAAAATCAGTCATGTGTTAAAGAGACAAAAATTTCTGAAAACATAAGTTTACCCATAACATTGTGTTTATTAAGTTTTATTTTTTCTAGAGCAAGCAACCATAAAAATTAAACAACTGATTAAATAAGAGATGTTATTTTAGAGCACTCCACTGCCATTTCTTTAAAAGCTAAACTTGGTTAATCTAGAAATATCAATGTAATATTGATGCTATTAATGTGCTCATATCTTCCAGGTATACAAGTCTGTAAGTTTGAAACATTTAAAGAGCATTATATCAAGCTGGTATTCTGAAGTTGTATGGTAAAAAAAAAATGTACTGGGGATTTATTTACCTGTTATCAATAAGATATGTAAAGTTTTATGTTACTTTTTTCATTGGGGAACAATTTAAATGTATTTTTAAGTTAATCAGAGCCTAATATATGTAAAGGTTAAAATCTTTCAGCCTTTCTTTAATCCATGTTTTAAATGTGATGTCATATGATGTTAGATAATGTTCATGTGACCTCAAACAATTTATGTAAACTTTGTAAAATGATATTTAAAAAACAATGATCAGCTTTAGAACTAAAACACTTAATATTTATAAAGAGGCCTGCCTTACCTGAGATAAGGCTCTGTGTCCCATCTTACTACATGTGAGAATGACTACAAAAGGAGTAGGTCAGATTTTATTTCATTTAAAGTTATGTTCAAAAGTTCTTTTGTTTTTCTGTGAAGATTACTAGGATCTCAAACAGGGCATATAATGTATAACTCAGCCAAAAAATTCAGGGTAGCTATTACAGAAACTAAGTATTTTTACTCTTGTTAAAAAATTTTATTTTTAATTTGCTTATAAGTGATCTAAAGATTCCCTGTTAGTCTTTTACAGAAGTGTTGCTTTAATAACACAACATGGGTTAATTTAAGATAATAAGTCATCACCTACAAGACAGACAGAATAATACATATCCCAATTAATGAAAAGATAAATAATAATTAAGTTATAGATATTAAAGCCCAGTACTCTCAATATAAGGCTGTTAAAATTTATTTGCTGGATGTTTAAGATTAGGATTTAAAATTAAAGTTAAATGAATCGGCCAAGAAAACAAATATTAATATTTTAAGGTATACACTTTATGTTAGCCTCCCAAAATAAGTAAGACTGGAGGTTACAAAGAAGGATTCTCAGACAGGAATGCCTGATAACTATAAAAAGAGACTATTAAGAGGAGCTGCCAGAGGCAGAAAATTTAGTTTAGGGCCTACAGATATTCCTAACCTACACAGGTTGGCTTGGTGTTTGCTAGTACGATTATCCAGCCCTGAGTAACAGAATTAAAGGTTTCTCTATTAGACACAGAGGTCATACTAGAAAAAGGATTTTGCAAGATCAGATGACATTAAATTAATAAACTGTATCTTATGGGGAGGGACAACTGTAAAACAAAAAATTAAATATTAAGTTGACAGTCCTGATAACTGAGGATATAAAAGAATGGTGAGGGAACTTCTATACGGTGACATGTTCCAGCTGCTGCAACATTTATTCATTACTCATGGTTTTTGTTACTCTCATAGAAGAACCCATTCCCAGATGACTTTACAACCTGTTCTTCCCCAACCAGACTTCAAACCAAGCTGAAATCTAAAAGGCAACTCATGCCCCTCAACTAAATTCTAAAAGGCAACTCATGTCCCTCATGCCATGACCCTTACGTCACCCTCTCTCAGCGCAGAAGAATCCAAAATGCGTGAGGCCTCCCTTCTTACAACAATGGAGCCAAAAATAAATAGACTATCAATACACGTAATTAATTAAGTCAGGTAAAATCAGGGAGACTCGTTTTGGGTGAGTTCTAGAAATTTGGAGACTGTTACCTGAGGGATTTATATTTCCTCAGTGCACTTCCCTTAATCTAGCAAAGATTTGAAAGGAACACATAAGAAAAGGGGGGAATGATAGGCCCAACCTGATCTTTTATTAAAATTGGGAGCCATCTTGCCACAAAGCCATGATAAGATAATTTTGGCTTTACTATAAATTACTGCAAATTCTGAACCTGCTTGGAATGCCTGCCCATGCCTTGAACTCACCCATGTCTGGCTCTCTGACCAGATAGCAGCACTCTGTGAAACATTAGCGACACATCATAAATATTGTCCTTCCCTGGACAGACAATGACCATCTCTGAGGGTCTAATGGTCCTCACAAATTCTGATGTTGGGGCCAGCAAAAAAAAAAAAAAAAAATATATATATATATATATATATATATATATATATATATATATATATATATATTTATAAACTACCATTAGTGTGATGCTTGTCCGAGTTCTGTTATCTCTAACCCCCCTTTTGTGTAACTTTCTGGGCTTTAAAGCTGGGCTGTAGGTAAGTTGGGGTTGCTGTCTTGTTCCGGCCGTTTTGGGAGGGAGAGTTAGCCTGGCTGGTGAAAATAATAAGCTTAGTTTAATTTGATTTTAATTGGAGTCAGTGGTCTTTTCTTGCATCCTTGTCTAACAGGTAAACACTCCACAAACATGGAGCTCTGCTGGCCTAACGACTTTTTGAGAAACTGCCTCTGAGGTTGGGCACTTGAAATATATGTTGTTTTCAGGAGCTTTAGCTTCCTTTGTTGTGAGACCATCAAAGCTGGCTCTGCATCTATGTGACCTGAAGAAATTGGTTTCTTATTTTCCAATGAAAATGAGGCAAAGTGCTGAATTCTCTCTTTGTAGGTAAACTGTGGCCACTGAAGGCTAAGTGTCTCCCTGTGTGGACTGTGTACCCATTTAGTCATCCTCCACTATTCATGGTGTTTCTTGCTGCTGCACTGGGAGTTTGGTATTTGCTCTACGAAATACAAGAAGTTCAACTGGGACACAGTGCTGAAGGTAGCTCTGTCACGTGTGGTCGGTCAGAGTCTGCAGGAGAATGCACAAACCAGGATTCTATCCCACATAGCTTGCCCACTTGAAGATAGCAACCTGATTTGGAACATTGCCCTAAAACCTCTCCATATAACAAGATGCCTTTACATATAAGGGTCTGCTGGCTGCACCATGTCAGTCACAAGCCATTTGGAAGTCAATGGTAGATCCAAATGGCCCCAACACAAATGTTTTATCCCACACCTGCACACCACAGTTCTGGGCCCAATACTCAGCAGGCTCCAACATACTGGCATTTCAGTTCTACACCATTTTCATGAAACCCAGTCAATCAAACCACTGTCTGGAACACTCCTGATCAGCAACAGGACATCCAAATGTTCTCCTCTGACACCTGGTTATGGGAATTTCAAAAATTTCTTGGTATTTATCTAGCATTTTTCACGGATGAAGTTGGAGGCACTGTAGGTTTCAATTCTTTCAAGAACCATTAAATGGTATGGAAGCTCATTTCAATGAAAGCTCTGGAGAATTCTCACAGTCAAGGCTTCCCAAAGAGTGGCCAAAAGATCACATGAACCCAGGCCCATTGAGGTCTAGAGTGTGAGGTCCATGTTTGTTTTGAATCTCATCTATGGCTGCCAAGTCTTTCATAATAAAATCATGTGATATCCTGGCTGAGATTCCCGATGCTCTGTGGAAAGCCACCCTGGGACTTGATCTCAGTTTCCAAGGGTGACTCTAATGCGTGGCCTCCTAAAATCCCATGAGAACTCATGGCAATATTTCTCTGAGGTCAGTGTCAGAATTCAGTCTGTAAGGGGAATCACACCAGACTTCAAGCCCAGGTGGACCCAGTCATCTATTTCAACCACCACACAAATGACCACAATTAAAACCAAAACACTCCCACATGGCCCTCATCTTCTTCCATATAGACACTCATCATAACCTCTGGCTGGGGTTTTCCATGAGGGGCAAAGCTCACGACAGTGTCCAAAATAAGCTCCCTTACCCCTCATTTGCCTAAAATCAGGGTGGCCTGGACACCCTTCCTGTGAACCAGTAGTGATCAAATATGCCTGCCATTTGTACTGCCCAGCTTCTCCAATATGAGGCCTACTGACTGTTTGGTATAGATTTTTTATGTGAATTGGAGTCATGAGAAAACCCAAGCAATTACGGGCTAGCCTCTGCAGGGTTTTGAAGAACTCATTTGACCCAATGGATCCCTCTTCTCACTTGATGTAGGTCAGAAACCTTACAGAGGAAGGCGAGGGACTTCAACCACAATGACTGCCCTTTTGGCCATTTTGGTTTTGGAAGCACAAAAGGAATCTTTCTTTAGATCCATCAGGTGCTGAGAATCTAAGCCACAGCCTCACACAGGGCCAAGAGGCTGATTCAGACACATCCCTTTTGGAAGAAATTAAGCAAAGAGCCACAGGTGATGCCCATTCATTTCCATTTGAAAACTGTTTTCTTCAGGCTTCACAAAGGGTTGGCCTGAGGCAAAGACCTTCCTGACATTCAGGGCAACAGAACATTATGTAAGAAAAGGCCCAAAGCAGGGTTTCTCCACTGAGAGTTTACTGGTCACACTGATATCTGAGTTTTCTGAGATGCTCGCCATTCCCTTCAGCTATCCAGTACATGGCCATGTCACAGAGCTTGGAGGTGGTACATATCTTGGACTCAAAACCATGAGCCTGTTGTGGAGAGTGGCCAGAATTCAGGAAGAGTACAGGAACTTAGGAATATTGTAGGTGTTGCCCATCCATAAGGCAAGCCACAGTCCTTTCATAAATTGGGCAGGATGAATGCTGTTAAACTTTCTCCTGGAGAGGACAAATCCATTGATGCATTATCTTTTCTAATGTCTACAACCAGAGATACAGTGGGATACACAGATATAGAAACACTTGCCTTGTCAAACAACTTACTAGAAACAGTCCACTCAATACCAAACAAATAGCCTTTCCTACCTATCACGCCTTTCCTACTGTATCAACATACACTAGTTATTCATCACCCCCTGCCCCGGTTATTTTGCTGCAGTGGGACTGCTGCAGATGGTGGCCCATACAGGGAGCCCTGGGACACTTGGGGGTAAGTGACGAATAAAAGCTGCCCATCCATAGATAGGATGGGAGCAAATCTGTTCATCCCTAGGCAGATAGGGGGAGAGGAAAAACGGTCATTTCAAAAAATGGAGAAGATTGATACAGTATGATTGTGTCTTGTTTTATCTCAGTGTATTGAATTGTCTTTGTGATGAAAATAAGGAAGGGGTGAGAAGTAAATTGATAATGGAAAGAGGCACCCCAGTGGAAACAAGAGCAATTAGGGCATGTGTTGATGGAAGCCCAGGAAGTCTAATCAGAAAGAAAAAGAAAGTTAAGAAGAAGAAGGATTATCAGGAAAAAAGTTTCAGCAAAAGGCTGTTACTGAATACTTTTCGTTTCCAGAGTGTGTGTGAATAGGCGCCTCGGCTGCCACATGCTCAAGCCAGTCACTGTGCAGCAAGGGCTTTTCAAGCAGTGGCAGCTGGCAATTCCCCGCCCCCAGCCTGGGGAGCGGGGCCCCGTGGCAGTTTGAGTCCTGAAAACTCCCCAGGGCCATCTGTGGCTGCCCAGGATGCTACAGCCAGCCATAGATGCTACTGGCTCCCTGATGTTTGGTCATTTTCAATGCCAATAACTAAGATACAATGGTTCTCCCACACCCGGAAGATAATAAATAATAAGCACTATTAAGGCTTTTTTCAAATGTAAAAAACCTTGAGATAATGTACTAAATTTTTCAGAAGGTTGTTTTCTTAGCACCTGGTGGAATACTATAGGATTTTCTTTAGCCAGTGGTAGGAGTTCCTGCCTTCATCCCAGTGCCGGTGAGGACAAGGGTGGAAGAATTTCCAGTGTTGCTGAAAACCGGAGGAGACTTCGGCTGAGAAACGGAGGAGACTTTGGATCAAGCTAGCTGCCTTCAGAACTTTCCTGGGCTGTGATTTAAGCTATCTGCCTGCAGAATTTACATGGACTGTGATTTAAGCTAGCTGCCTGCAGAACTTACCAGGACTGTGATTTAAGCTAGCTGCCTGCAGAACATACCTGGACTGTGGTTTACCTGAACTGTGAGTTAATCTATTGAGACACTGCTTTACCTGGACTGAGACAACAAACTGTAATCTATAACAAATTTTAACTCGGTGTCTTTGCTAACAGTGTCATTGCTGGTATTATTTCTCCAAGTGCTTCATCAATTGGCTTGTATTGTGACATTTTGTATCCTCCCTTTCTGTTTGTAGCAGGTTATTTATGGTGTTTCTGTAAAAACCACTGTGGTCTTTATTTAAATTAAATAAAAGGGGGAAATGTTAGAGTCTATAAACATGTCAAAATAACACCTGGCATTTTGCCAGGGGAATGTTAGAGTGTGTAAACAAGTCTGGATGATGCCTGGCAAAATGCCAGAGGGAGTGGTTTGAGATGTAACAAAAGCGAGCCATTAAGTGTGGAGATTCCTGATTGGTTGACTGCAGTATCTAGTTTATGTTAATTAGATAAGCTGGGTGAAATGTATAAATACCTCTATTGTCCTACAATAAATGGCTTCCACTCCTGCTATATCAACATACACATGTTATTCATAACCCCCACCCCCCGGTTATTTTGCTCCAACCGGACCGCTGCAGTATCTGCCAAGTCAGAAACCTCTCAAGTATGAACATGTGATACCAGGTAGGATTCTATATGTGCATATAAAAATACATGTGCTGAATAGGCTACACAAAAAGGGAGAGAGGAATTCACATATTTGTTAACTTTAAAAACACATGGAGAACTATTTTAATTAAAAATTGACTAGATTTATAACTCCTACCCTATATAATGCAAAAGGCAAGTCCAACTATACAACATGACTCCTCTGAACTGCTTGTATTTCTATTTTGTTTGGGTTATTAATCTCCATCATATTAGGATTAGTAGTCAGAGTCTAGTAGGGTATGGGTTAGTGTCCAAAATAAGCTCCCTTGCCCCTCATTTGCCTAAAGTCATGGTGGCCTGGACACCCTGCATGTGAACCAGGAGTGATAAAATAGGACTGCAGTTAATACGGCTCTGCTTCTCCAATTTGAGGCCTACTGACTGTCAGGTAACGATTCTTTATGTGATTTGGAGTCATGAGAAAACACAACCACTTCTTCAGGGCATTGAAGAATTCATTTGAACCAAAGGATTCCTATTCTCACTTGATGTAGGTCAGAAACCTAACAAAGGAACGCAAGAGACTTCATTCACCATAACAGATCTTTTTGCCATTTTGGTTATGGATGCACACATGGGATCTTTCTTTAGATCGATGAGGTGCTGAGAATCTAAGCCACAACCGCACACAGGGCCAAGAGGCTGATTCAGACACATCCCTTTCCAAAGAAATTAAGCAAAGAGCCACAGGTGATGCCCTTTCATTTCCATTTGAAAACTGTTTTCTTCAGGCTTAACAAAGGGGTGGGCTGAGGGAAAGAACTTCCTGACATTCAGGGCAACAGAAATATAGGTAAGAGAATGGCCAAAGCAGGATTTCTCCACTGAGACTTTCCTGGTCACACTTATATCTGAGTTTTCTGTGATTCTCCCATTCCATTCAGCTGTCCAGTACATGGCCATGGCACAGAGCTTGGAGGTGGTATATATCTTGGACACAAAACCATGAGCCTATTCTGGAGAGTGGCCAGAATTCAGGAAGAAAACAGGAACTTAGGAAGATAGTAGGTGTTCCCCATCCATAAGACACACCGCAGTCCATCCATCAGTTGAGCAGGATGAATGCTGGGAAGCTTTCTACTAGACAGGATACATCCATTGGTGCATTCTGTTTTTTAATGTCCAAAACCACGTACACAGTGGGATACACCGAACTAGAATCACTCACCTTGTCAAACGATTTACTAGAAACAGTCCATTCCAAACCAAACAAACCACCTTTCCTACCTATTTTCAGAACATGAGACAAAACCACAAACTCACACCCACACCCACAAAGGCATCTCCTTCCCACAAGTAAGTCTCTGACTCTCCAGTGTGTCCTCTGTCTGTTGAGCCAAACTATGTTCCCCGAAATGGCCAGTCCTGTCTCAGTTCTGGTTGCCTTGGCCAACTCTGTGAAGTTGTCAGGATCCAGTGGTGAGCCACTACCTGCTTTCTCAGGAAAGACCCTCTTCATATCTGTCCTGGCATTTGGCCATTCTCTCAGCAGTAGGTACCAAGAAAGACTGACTCTGTCCTTGGTAAATCCAAACAACTGAGCCCAGTGGGAGTGGGACTGGGACTGGCTCTGGGTGTCTGGCATCTTGGATACCAATTTCAGAGAGTTCCAATACCAAGGAAGTGAGGTAGGACACTTCCTTCAAGAACTGAATGAGGTCACTCCATTGGCAACCACTTTGTCCTAACAGTTGCTTCCAAGGGTCCCATGAGATAGAGGCTGCCCCTACTTCCTGTGACACTTTCACAAGTTAGAATGGTATATCAACCATAGGCACCCGGGAACATCTCTCAACAAAGGCCTGGTTTGGTCCACCTTCTCTACATTTAGAATAGAGAGACTGATTCAGACACGACCCTTCATCCTGACCAGGTGGTTTGCCATGCAAGGTGACTTTTGCTCTCTCAACTCCTTCATAGCTGCCTACATCTTCTCCAGGTATCATTTCTGCATGGACCTTTGAGGTTCTCAGCAGGTTTAAGATGACCTACATTCCTGTATTGTAAAAACAACTCTGTCCCTGCTCTTCTGTAAACTTAGATTGAGGGAAGAGTGTATGGTTAGGGTTAATAAAAGGTTCGATTTGGGTTAAGAATCATTCTGCAGGATGAATAATTGTATTGGGAACCTGTAATATTTACAAGAATGTAAAAGTGAAATATTAGAATGAAAACAGAAATCTAGGTAAGATTTGAAGCCCAGAAGGGTATTGGGCCCTTGATTGGGATACTTAGCTTTGAATTATGTTCTGCAGAGATGTCTCAGATAAATCGATGTACAATGGCATAGGACCTTGTACCTTGGATGATGGAATGTCGAAGAGAACTTCTAGTCAAAAAGGGATACTCGGTATTATTTGAAAGATAGTCAGTAGGTTTAGAAAGCAGAGAGAGTATAGGATCTAAACCAAAAGTTCTTTAGCAATAGGGTTTCGGGTAGAGAGTGAATGAAAATGTGAGCACATGTGAAGAGTCAGTCACAATGATAAACTCTGGAAAATATGTAGGAAAGCAGATATTAATAGAGACATTAGTAAATCAGGCAAATGATAAAGTGATTGATAGTATTAGACATTTTCAACAGGCTTGAGGTAAAATATATAATCTTAGGAAAAAACAAATATGTAGTGACCAATAGGATTGACATTTGAGAGCGTTAGGCAACCTGGACATGGATGTTTTTAGTAATGCATACTCACTTTCCATTAAGGCTTTGGTAAAATCATAAGTGTGAACTTTGCTTTTTGTGTCCAGAAAATTACTGTGATAAAATGTATATGTAGATCAGATGACATAAGTATTTATTCCACCGTTTCTGGGAGCAATATTTTGAAGATATATAAATTAGTATTGGGGTTACAAATGGGTATACCCTGTGTCTAGGAATATAGAGATAATGCATGAATAGACAAAACTTTGATTAAACAATGTAACAAGTTCTAAATTTAAATAATGGATTGAATTGATATCTGAAAATATACAGGAAATCTTATATTGATATGCAATCATTCAATCCATCCAGGTATCCATCTTATTTTAATATTAGGCTTATGGATTATCATAAAGAGTGTGTGAATTTTGTTTCAAAGGTGATTATGGATTTCAGAAATAATGAGTTTGGAAAGAAGTCTCATGAAGAGACCAGACAAGAAACCTGGAGGAATACAAGAGTTTTGAATAAGGAAGTTATTGAAAGCGAAACAAATGCCTATAAATTTGTGAACTTGTTAATGAAATATATATATACTATAATGTGCATAAACTGAAGAAATAATAATGTACCAGTTTTGTTAAAAAATGAACGTCAAAATACACATCATGTCCCATAGGAATCTACAAGCATTGATGTTAAACTGGGACAGTGACTGTAGAAATATTTGGATTTGTATGCACCATTCACTGAAGTTTGTTTTTAGTACTAGGAAACAAATATGTATTTCAGGTGGATGAATATTTTTGAAAATAATCTTGTGAAAAGTTGATTATAAATCCACATACATGTACATGAATGAATTTAGGGAGTATATAATAAGACACATATGTTTCATATTTTCAAAAATCTGGAGAGTGTATATCTATCTATCTATCTATCTATACACACACACACACACACACTCAAACAGACATTAAAATGTAGCAATATATATATATATATATATATATATATATATATATATATATATCATGAAATATATATAATCCACAGATCCAAAAATATTAATTTTACTAAATGTGGATTTATGTATAATGTTGTTCAACTAGGAAGTCACCCATAGTTTGAATTTTCACTTCCAACAGCATTCAGAGGAGTGATCTCTTCTGACAATTTGTATCTGCTAAGTCAGCAACCTCTCAAGTATGTACATGTGATACCAGGTAGGATTCTAAATGTGCATATAAAAATACATGTTCTGAATAGGCTACAGAGAAAGGGAGAGAGGAATTCACATGGTTGTGAACTTTAAAAACACATGGAGAACTGTTTCAATTAAAAATTGACTAAATTTATAACTCCTACCCTATATGATGCAAAAGGCAAGTACAACTATACAACATGAATTCTCAAAACCTCTTGTATTTCTATTCTGTTGGGATTATTATTCTCCATCATGTTAGGATTACTCGTCAGAGTCTAGTAGGGTATGGGTTAGTGTCCAAAATAAGCTCCCTTGCCGCTCATTTGCCTAAAGTCATGGTGGCCTGGACACCCTGCATGTGAACCAGGAGTGATAAAATAAGACCGCAGTTAATACTGATCTGCTTCTCCAATTTGAGGCCTACTGACTGTCAGGTATAGATTCTTTATGTGAATTGGAGTCATAAGAAAACCCAAGCACTTCTTCAGGGCTTTCAAAAATTTATTTGAACCAAAGGATCCCTATTCTCACTTGATGTAGTTCAGGAACCTAACAAAGAAAGGCAAGAGACTTCATCCATCATAACTGATCTTTTTGAAATTTTGGTTTTGGATGCACACATCGGATCTTTCTTTAGATCCATCAGGGGCTGAGAATCTAAGCCACAACCGCACACAGGGCCAAAGGGTGATTCAGACACATCCCTTTGCAAAGAAATTAAGCAAAGAGCCACAGGTGATGCCCATTCATTTTCATTTGAAAACTCTTTTTTTCAGGCTTCACATGAGGGTGGCCTGAGGCAAAGAACTTCCTGACATTCAGGGAAACAGATACATAGTAAGAGAATGGCCCATAGAAGGGTTTCTCCACTGAGACTTTCCTGGTCACACTGATATCTGAGTTTTCTGAGATTCTCCCATTCCCTTCAGCTGTCCAGTACATGGCTATTTAACAGAGCTTGAGGTGGTACATATCTTAAACACAAAACTATGTGCCTATTCGGGAGAGTGGCCAGAATTCAGGAAGAAAACAGGAACTTAGGCAGATAGTAGGTGTTGCCCATCCATGAGGCAAGCCGCAGTCCATTCATCAATTGGGCAGGATGAATGCTGCGAAGCTTTCTACTAGACAGAACACATCAACTGATGCATTCTCTTTTCTAATGTCGACAACCACGGACACAGTGGGATACACAGACATAGAAAGACTCGCCTTGTCAAACGACTTACTAGAAACAGTTCACTACAATCCAATCAAACCGCCTTTCTTTCGTATTCTCAGAACATGAGACAAAACTACAAACCCACACCCACACCCGCAAAGGCACCTCCTTCCCCCAAGTAGGTCTGTCATATCCGGAGTGTCCTCTGACTGGTGGGCAATACTATGTTCTCCCAAAATGGCCTGTCCTGTCTCAGATCTGCTCTACTTTGCCAACTCTGTGAAGTAGTCAGGAGCCAGCGGTGATCCACTACCTGCTTTATCAGGATAGGACCCTCTTCAGAGGTTTCCTGGCATTTGGCCATCCTCAAATCAGTAGGTACCAAGAAATATTGACTCTGTCCTTCGTAAATCCAAACAAGTTAGACCACTGGGACTTGGACGGGTTATGGCTCTGGGTGCCTGGCTTCCTGGATCCCAAGTTCAGAGACTTCCATCACCAAGGAAGTGAGGTGAAGTCACTTCCTTGAGGAACTGAATGAGGTCACTGCCTTGGAAACCACGTTGTCCTAACATTTGCCTCCAAGGTTCCCATGAGTTGGAGGATGCCCCTACATCCTGTGACACTTTCACAAGTTCGAATCGTATATCAAACATAGGGACCAGGGAACAGCTCTCCACACAGGCATGGTTTGGTCTATCTTCTCTGTATTAAGAAGAATGAGGCTGATTCAGACACATTCCTTAATTCTACCAGGTTGTTTGCCATTGAGATGACTTTTGCTCTCTCAGGTCCTTCATCGCTGCCTACATCTTCTCCAGGGATCATTTCTGCATGTACCTTTGAGGTTCTCAGCAGGTGGAAGATCCCATGCATTCCTGTATTGTAAGACCAACACTGTCACTGCTCTTCTTTAAAGTTAGATTGAGGGAACAGTGTATGGTTAGGGTTAATAACATTTTCATTTTCGGTTAGGAACCATTCTGCTGGATGAATAATGTTATCGGAACCTGTGATATTTATTAGAATACAGACGTGAAATATATGTACATAAACAGAAATCTTTGGAAGAAACTAATTTGTAGTTACCAATAGGATTTTCATTTGAGAGCATTAGGCAACCTGGACATGGATGTTTTTAGTAATCCATGTTCACTTTTCATTTAGCTTTGATACAATCATAAGTGTGACCTTTGCTTTTTGTGTCCAGAATATTTCAGTGATAAAATGCATATGTAGATCAGGTGACATGGGTATTTCTTCCAACATTTCTGGGAGCAATATTTTGAAGACGTATAAATTAGTGTTGGGGGTACAAAGAGGTGTACCCTGTGTCTATGAATATAGAGATAATGCATGAAAATACCACATTGTGAATAAATAATATAACTGGTTCCACTTTAAATAATGGATTGAATTGATATCTGAAACTAAGTAAGAAATCTTATATTAATATACAATCATTCATTCCAACCAGTTGTACATCTAATGGTAATATTAGGGTTATGGTTGATTATGAGGGGTGTGTGAGTTTTGCTTCAAATGTGATAATGGAAATCGAAAATAATGTGTTTGGAAAGAAGTTTCAAGAAAACACCAGTCAGAAACGGAGGAATACATGTTTTCTGAAGCAGGAAGTGATTGAAAGTGAAATAAATGCCTATAAATTTGTGAACGTGTGGATGAAATATATATCCTATAATGTGCATAAACTCAAGAAATAGAAATGTACCAGTGTTGAATAAAAATAAACTTCAAAGTACATATCATGTCCCATAGGAATCTACTTGCATTGATGTTAAACTGGGTCAGTTACTGTAGAAATATTAGGATTTTTTTTTTTTTTGGTGTTATACTACAATTTATTTTAGCACTAGAATGCCACAGAATGTAGAGGAAAGAGCAATGGATTTTTAGTTATAGCACTAATAATCTAACATTTAATGACTCTTTTGGGGAGTCTATAAATTACATAAGGCTATGTAACATATATTTTATTATTTAACATTCATAAATGCTTGGGATTTTAGTAATATTTCTAGTTTTTTATTTTTTATTTTTTAAGTTGTTGATGGATCTTCATTTTGTTTATTTGTTTATGTGGTGCTGAGAATTGAACCCAGTTCCTCACACATACTAGGCAAACATGTTAACACTGAATCACAAACCCAGCCGCTCCACTTTTGTCTTAACATCGAACACGCCTCTCCCTCTTCTTTACTCACTTTCTTCCTCATTTTTCCCCTTCTCTCTCTTCCTTTTTCGTTTTTCCTCCATATCTGTTTTTCTCTCATGGCATTATAAACAGTTGTATGCTATGAAATTTAAATTTGAGACTGTTTTTTATAGTCACTATTTTTTTTTAAAAAATTTAATAATTATAATCACCTGATAGATATATTACAATACATTTATTATACATATGTGTCTATATTCATGCATATGCATTACATATATTATGTATATATATATATATATACATATATATTTAAAAGTACTTTGATTAGCCTGTTAGAAATAATATACACCAAGACTTTCTTAATTCTGAAGTCTTCCAGAATTAACATCTTACAATGAAAATCAAATAAACATATTTAAGAAAAAAGGTATCATTCTTTATTATCAATATTGATAATTTAATGTTTTTTATCACTTTACGCTGTAATATGGCATATTATATCTTATGAATTAGAGAAATTTTTTTGAACAACCTATTATTTAAGGACCATATGCACTGACATTTTAAATGGCTTTCTTATAATTTCAATTTCTATCAATTATGTATTAATTGCCAAATACTTATTTTAGTACTTTTCATATTCATAATTGATATAAAGTGAATTGTTTAATTTTTCTGGTAATTAGTTACTTATTACAGTAGGGACATTATTAATAGTTCTAAATTTTTATAAGTAAATGGTACAAAGATATTTTCATGCAAAATTAAGAATAATTGCATGCTCTAAATGTTTGATTGTTGATACATATAATACAGAGCTTTTGATGAGTCTCTTCCCAGTAAAACATAAAATGCAAAGATATCATTGGGTATGTATGTCCAAATAAAGATAATGAAAAATACACATTATCAGCTAGAAACTATTAAATAAAAGATGAAAAGAACAATCCAACACATTGTACCAACTTATCAGATGAGGCAGTATTCTGAAAGAATAGCCTAAGACTAGACCTGGTCCATGACAAAATATTTACCAAAAAATGAAATATGAAAAATATAGGAAATGCTATGAATTTCTCATGAAGGTAGGTGGATTATCCTTTAATCTCAATTAAGTGTATTTTCAAAAGCCAGTTTTCTGGTAAAATAAATTTGTGATAGATACAACTACACAAAACAAAGTTTCTGCTTAGCAAAATGAATGCATCTCAACACTTTTTTAGCTGATTTCTTGCCACTCAATTTTAAACCTTTATTTATTTATTTATTTTTATTGATTATTCAAAACATTACAAAACTCATGATATATTATCTTTCATACATTTGACTCAATTGGGTTATGAACTCCCATTTTTCCCCAAATACGAATTGTAGAAGCACATTGGTTACACATTCACATTTGTACATAATGGCATAATAGTGATGTTGTATTCTGCTACCTTTCTATCCCCTACTATCCCCCCTCACCTCCCCTCCCATCTTTCCTCTCTACCTCATCTGCTGTTGTTCAATTCTCTCCATTGTTTTCCCCCCATTTCCCCTCACAACCTCTTATATGTAATTTTGTGTAACATTGAGGGTCTCCTACCATTTCCATATGCTTTCCCTTCTCTCCCCCTTTCTATCCCCCCACTCGTCTTTGTTTAATGTTAATCTTTTTCTCATGCTCTTCCTCCCTGTTCTGTTCTTAGGTGCTCTCTTTATATCAAAGAAGACATTTGGCATTTTTTTAAGGATTGGTTAGCTTAGCTTAGCATAATCTGCTCTAATGCCATCCATTTCCTTGCAAAGTCTATGATTTTGCCATTTTTTAGTGCTGAGTAATACTCCATTGTGTATAGATGCCACAGTTTTTTAACCATTCATCTATTGAAGGACATCTAGGTTGGTTCCACAGTCTAGCTATTGTGAATTGTGGCGCTATGATCATTGATGTGGCAGTATCCCTATAGTACGCTCTGTTAAGACCCTCTAGTCCGAGAAGGGTGATAGCTGGGTCAAATGGTGCATTCATTCCCAGCTTTCCAAGAAATCTCCATACTGCTTTACAAATTGGCCTTATCAATTTTCAGTACCACCAGTAGTGTACAAGTGTACCCTTTTCTCCACATCCTCGCCAACACTTATTGTTTTTTGACTTCATAATGGCTGCTAATCTTACTGGAGTGAGATGGTATCTTAGGGTGGTTTTGATTTGCATTTCTCTGACTGCTAGAGATGGTGAGCATTTTTTTATGTACTTGTTGATTGATTGTATGTCCTCCTCTCTGAAGTGTCTGTTCAGGTCCTTGGCCCATTTGGTGATTGGGTTATTTGTTATCTTATTGTTTAATTTTTTGAGTTCTTTGTATATTCTGGATATTAGGGCTCTATCTGAAGTGTGAGGGGTAAAAAATTGTTCCCAGGATGTAGACTCTCTATTTACCTCTCTTATTGTTTCTCTTGCAGAGAAAAAACTTTTTAGTTTAAGTAAGTCCCATTTGTTTATTGTTGTTATTAACTCTTGGGCTATGGGTGTCCTATTAATGAATTTGGAGCCCGACCCCACAGTATGTAGATCATAGCCATCTTTTTCTTCTATCACATGCAGTGTCTCTGATTTCATCACTAGCTCCTTGATCCATTTTGAGTTAACTTTTGTTCATGGTGAGAGAAAGGGATTCAGTTTCATTTTGGTGCATATGGATTTCCAATTTTCCCAGCACCATTTGTTGAAGATCCTATCCATCTCCCAATATGCTTTTAGCCTCTTTATCATATATAAGAATGTTGTAATTTTGTGGATTGATTTCTGTGTCCTCTATTCTCTACCACTGATCCACCTGCCTGTTTTGGTACCAGTACCACGCTGCTTTTATAACTATTGCTTTGTAGTACAGTTTGAACTCTGGTATCGCTATACCTCCAGATTCAAATTCCTGCTTAGAATTGCTTTTGCTATTCTGGGTCTTTTGTTTTTCCATATGAATTTCATGATTGCTTTATCATTTCTACAAGAAATGCCGTTGGGATTTTGATTGGCATCCATTTTAACCTGTAGAGAACTTTGGGTAATATCACCATTTTGATGATGTTAGTTCTGCCTATCCATGAACAGGGTACATTTTTCCATCTTCTAAGATCTTCTTCTATCTCTCTCTTTAGGGTTCTGTAGTTTTCATTATATAAATCTTTCACCTCTTTTGTTAGGTTGATTTCCAAGTATCTTATTTTCTTTGAGGATATTGTGAATGGAGTGGTTTTCCTCCTTTCCATTTCAGAAGTTTTGCTCCTGATATACATAAATGCCTTTGATTTATGCGTGTTGATTTTATATCTTGCCACTTTGCTTAATTCATTTATTATCTCTAGCAGTTTCTTTGTAGACCCTTT
Organism: Callospermophilus lateralis; assembly: GCF_048772815.1. Lineage (NCBI taxonomy): Eukaryota > Metazoa > Chordata > Mammalia > Rodentia > Sciuridae > Callospermophilus > Callospermophilus lateralis. Next base: position 9,429,942 of record NW_027515276.1, on the reverse strand, counting down.
TGGGTCTGTTATATATATTATCATGTCATCCACAAATAGTGATAATTTAAGTTCTTGTTTTCCTATTTTTATGCCTTTAATTTCTATTGTCTAATTGCTCTGGCTAGAATTTCAAGAACTAAATTGAATAGAAGTGGTGATAGAGGGCATCCCTGTCTTGTTCCAGATTTTAGAGGCAATCCCTTCAGTTTTTCTCCATTTAGGATGATGCTAGCCTGAGGTTTAGCATATATAGCTTCTACAATGTTGAGGTAAGTTCCTGTTATCCCTAGTTTTTCTAGTATTTTGAACATAAAGGGATGTTGTACTTTGTCAAATGTTTTTTTCTGCATCTATCGAGATGATCATATGGTTCTTGTCTTTAAGTCTATTGATGTGGTGAATAGTATGTATTGATTTCCGTATATTGAACCAGCCTTGCATCCCAGGGGTGAATCCTACTTGATCATGGTGCACAATTTTTTTTGATATGCTTTTGTATTCGATTCATCAGGATTTTATTGAGAATTTTTGTATCCAAGTTCATTAGAGATATTGGTCTGTAGTTTTGTTTCTTTGAAGTGTCTTAGTCTGATTTCAAGATCAGGGTGATTTTGGCCTCATAGAATGAATTTGAAAGAGCTCCTTCTTTTTCTATTTCTTGAAAGAGCTTGAAAAGAATCAGTATTAATTCTTCTTTGAAGGTTTTGTAGAACTCCGCTGTTTACCCATCCGGTCCAGGGCTTTTTTTCGTTGGTTATCTTTTGATGGCTTCTTCTATTTCTTCCTTTGTCATTGGTCTGTTTAAATTGTGTGTGTCTTCCTGACTCAATCTGGGCAGATCGTATGACTTAAGAAATTTATTGATATCTTCACTATCTTCTATTTTATTGGAATATAGGGTTTCAAAATACTTTCTAATTATCTTCTATATTTCTGTAGTGTCTGTTGTGGTATTGCATTTTTCACCCCCTATGTTAATAATTTGAGTTCTCTCTCTTCTTCTCTTCGTTATCATGGCTAAGGGCCTGTCAATCTTATTTATTTTTTCAAAGAACCAACTTTTAGTTTATCAATTTTTTCAATGATTTTTTGTTTCAATTTCGTTGATTTCTGCTCTTATTTTAATGTCGTCTACTACATTTGCTGTTGTTTTGCTCTTCCTTTTCTAGGTTTTTGAGGTGTAGTGTGAGTTCATTTATTTGTTTTTTTTTTTTTTCTTTTTTTGAGGAAAGAACTCCAAGAAATGAATTTTCCTCTTAAAACTGCTTTCATTGTGTCCCATAGATTACAGTAGGTTGTGTCTGTATGGTCATTTGTCTCTAAGAATTTTTTTGTCTCCTCCTTAATGTCTTCTGTAACCCATTGATCATTCAGTAGAATATTGTTCATTTTCCATGTGATGTAGGATTTTTCCTTCCTTCTTTTATCATTGATTTCCAGTTTCATTTCATTATGATCTGATATGGTGCATGGTATTATCTCCACGCCTTTATATTTACTAAGAGTTGCCCTATGACCTAATATATGGTCTATCTTTGAGTAGGATCCATCTGCTGCTGATAAGAAGGTGTATCCACTTGATGATGGTTGATATATTCTATATATGTCGGTTAAGTCTAGGTTATTGATTGTGCTGTTGAGTTCTATAGTTTCTTTATTCAGTTTTTGTCTAGAGGATGTGTCTAATGGTGAGAGCGGTCTGTTGACGTCACCTATAATTATTATGTTGTAGTCTATTTGACTCTTGAACTTGAGAAGAGTTTGTTTTATGAGTGTGGCAGCTCATTTGTTTGCTGCATACAAATTGGTAATTGTTATGTTATGTTGGTGGATGGTTCCTTTTAACGTTATATAGTGTCCTTCTTTATCCCTTTTGATTAACGTAGGTTTGAAGTTGATTGTATTTGATATGAGTTTGGCCACTCCTGCTTGCTTCCGTGTGCCCTGTGAGTGGTATGATTTTTCCCAACCTTTTACTTTCAGCCTGTGTATATCTTTACCTATCATATGAGTCTCCTGAAGGCAGCATATTGTTGGATTTGTTTTTTTGATCCAGGTTACTACCCTATGTCTCTTGAATGGTGAGTTTAGGCCATTAACATTTAAGGTTACAATTGAAATATGATTTGTACATCCATTCATGTTAATTTATTTATTTATTTTAGTTTGGCTAGTTTTTACTTTTTGGTTATTTTCCTCCCCCTTTACTGAGATACCTCCCACTGTTAGTTTGGGGCACTATTTTTCAATTCTTCTTCTTGTAGTATTTTGCCCAAAATCCTTTGCAGTGCTGGTTTTATGGGTGTGAATTCTTTTAGTTTTTATTCATTGTGAAAGATTTTAATTTTATTGTCAAATCTGAAGCTTAATTTTGCTGGATACAGTATTCTTTGTTGGAATTCATTATTTTTCAGTGTTTGAAATACATTGTTCCAGGATCTTCTCACTTTCAAAGTTTGTGATGAAAAATCAGTCCTTAATCTAATTGGTTTACCCCTGAATGTAATCCGCCTCCTTTCTCTCGTAGCTTTTAATATTCTCTCCTTGTTCTGTATGTTGGCTATCTTCATAATTATATGTCTTGGAGTTGGTCTATTATGGTTTTGAATGTTTGGGGTCCTGTAGGCTTCAAGGATTTAGCAATCCATTCCATCTTTCATCTCTGGGAAGTTTTCTAGAATTATTTCATTTAATATGTTGTCCATTCTTTCGGTTTGAATCTCTATGGCTTCTTCTATCCCGATGACTGTGAAATTTGTTTTTTTTATGACATCCCATATCTTTTGAATAGACTGCTCTTGGGACTTAAGCATCTTTTCTGTGTTGACTATATTCTTTTCAAGTTGATAAACGTTGTCGTCATTATCTGATGTTCTGACTTCTATTTGATCTAGTCTATTTGTAATATTCTCGTTTGAGTTTTAATTAATAGTTTCCTGCATTTCTAGGATTACTGTTTGATTTTTTTTAAGATCTCTATCTCCTGGTAAAGCTTGTTCTTTGCCATTTGAATTTGTTTAATTCATTTTCAAAATATACTTTTATTGCTAGGACTTGCTGATTCATGTATTCTCTAATATTCCTTTCCATCTGAGTTAGGTAAGCCTTGAGTTTTTTTCCCTATCCCTGTTTCTGATGATTCTAGGTCCTCCTGTAGAATTAAGTTGTCCTGCATTGTTTGTACACATTTTTTTCCTTTGTTTTTTCATGATGTTCACGTTGTTTTCCATCTCTATTTGATTGCTGTTTTTCTGCTCTATTCTATAGATTTCTTTTGGTTTAATATATCTGTTGTCTCTCCTTTGTGTTGGTAGACTATGCCTGCTAAAGTGAATTCTGCTTGGAAGGAATTGCGATGGCCAAGCTCCAGTAATCTCATCTGTCTGCTATGGCGGGCCCCAGGCTCCTTGCCAGCGTGTTCAAATGGGAGTGGGCTGGGACTGATCTGTCTCTGTTTGTTTTCAACTCCCGGTCGCCGGGGGGCGGGCGGTCTCCAGCTGTCCAGTCACACAGTCAGCGGGCGGGCTGTCACTGGTGGGCGGGAGATCTCTAGCCACCCAGTTGCACGTGCAGCCAGCGGGCGATTGGTCGCTGGTAGGCAGGCGGGCACCAGCCACCCAGTCGCAACAGCAGCGGGCTGTTTGTGACCAGTGGGCGGGCGTTCTCCAGCCGCCCAGTCACGCGGGCCTGGCTTCTAGTCCCCTGTTATCTCCTGCTAGTCCTGGTTTCTCTTGCTAGACCAGATTTCCCCTGAGTGATGCCTCTCGGCAGCTCATACTGTCCTCTGGGCCTGCCGTTTCTTGGGTGTGGATGGTGTCTATGGGGAACCCCGGCACTCTATTGTTTTGATTTTTTCCTCTTGCCCCTCTCCCAGCTCTGGCTAGACAGGTTTCGTTTTCGCCGCTGATGGGAGGGGAAGTTGAAGGTCAGGTGCCTCTAGTTTTCCCGACGTCTTTATGCAGGCTCTCTCTGATAATCTCTCCAATGGAAAGCCTAAGTGAGATTTTATGTGAATTCCCTGCTGTATGGGAGATGAGCTGAGTAACACAAACCTGTTTTATTGTTGCAATCTGTTGGAGAGTGGCGGTGGTTACTTCTGCTCTCCAAGATGGTGGCCCTTGGTTTCCTTGGTGGAGTTTTTATTGTGGGGGGATAGAACTGTAGCACTTCCTTCCCCGTCTGAAATCCCAAACTCAGCCCGGGGCTCAGTTGGAGGTCAGCCAGCAGGATTCCACAGAATCTGCAGCAACGTTTCTCCCTGCCGGCTGGTCGCTTCTAGGTGGTGCCCTGCTGTCTCTAGCCATGGGGCAGGCCACACAGATTTGTCAGCCCAGATCTCCGGTCGCACATTTGGCTCGTGTTTGAGACTCAATTACCGGACCTCATTGGTGGAAATCATTCTTCTAGGTTTCGGTGCACACCCATTTTTCTGTAAGATCCTAACAAGATAATTTTTTGTCATTCTAACTCGTTATTCACCTGTGACAACTTAACTCTGTTAAGTTGTCAGAAGCTAGTGTTTAGCCACTACCTGCTTTCTCAGGAAAGGCCCTTCTTCAGAGCTGTCCTTGCTTTTGCCATCCTAACATCAGTAGGTACAAAGAAAGACTGACTCTGTCCTTGGTAAATCCAAACAAGTGAGCCCATTGGGACTGGGACTGGGACTGGCTCTATGTGCCTGGTTTCCAGTATCCCAAGTTCAGAGAGATCCATCACCAAGAAAGTGAGGTGAGGTCACTCCATTCAGGAACTGAATAAATTCACTGCCTTGTAAACCATTTTGTCCAAATAGTTGCTTCCAAGTGTCCCATTAGATGGAGGCTTCCCCTACTTCCTTTGAAACTTTCACAAGTTAGAATGGTATGTCAACCTTAGGAAACCGGGAATAGCTATCCACACAGGCCTGGTTTGGTCAATCTCCTCTACATTAAGAAGAGAGAGGCTGATTCAGACACATCCCTTCATCCTGACCAGGGTGATTGCCATGGAAGATGACTTTTGCTCTCACAGATCCTTCATAGCTGACTATATCTTCTCCAGGATTCATTTCTGCATGGACTTTGGAGGTTCTCAGCAGGTGGAAGATCCCCTACATTCCTGTATTGTAAGACCAACTCTGTCCCTGCTTTTCTTTAAATTTAGGTTGATAGAACAGTGTATTCTTAGGGCTAATAAAATATTTGATTTGAGTTAGGAATAATCCTGCGGGATGAATAATGGTATTGGGAACCTGAGATATTTATAAAAATATAGAGGTTAAATATATGAATGAAAACCGAAATCAAGGTAATTTTGAAGCCCAGAAGGGCATTGGGCCCTTGATTGGGATACTTAACTTTGATTTACATTGTGTACAGATGTCTCAGATAAATAGATATACAATGGCATCGGACCTTGTAGCTTGGATGATTGAATGTTGAAGAGAACATCCAGTGAAAAACGGATAGTAGGTAGAATTAGGTACAGAGTTGGTTTAGGAAGAAGAGTGAGTATAGGATTTGGAACAAAAGTTCTGGAGCATTAGGGTTGTGGTTAGAGAGTGAAAGTGAACATAAGTTCATGTGAAGGGTCAGTCACAATGGTGAACTGGTGAAAATATGCAGGAAACCACATATCTTTAGAGACATTATGAAATCAGGCAAAGTATAAAGTGAGTGATATGATTATGCATTTTCAACAGGGTTGAGTTTGAATATATAATCGTAGGAAGAAACAAATTTCCCCTTCCTCTCCTGTTTTCTCTTTTCTTTCCACTATACAAAGTCTAATCTGGGACAGAAAAGATCTGTCCTTTATAGGGCATATCAGGACATATACAGGATTGCCTGGAGCCCTTAGTTTGGGTAATGATTTAGCAGATAAAACTACGCATGACATACATATTTTCTCTACAGTAGAAGAAGCTACAAATTTTCCTAAAAAATTCCATGTCAATGCTAATACTATACATAAGCGCTTTAAAATAACTAAGGAACAAGCTAGACAAATAATAAAACAATGTCAAAATTGTGTGACCATTTTACCACAAGTTAATCTTGGAGTCAATCCTAGAGGATTGATACCTAACCATATTTGGCAGATGAACGTCACAAACTTGCCAGAATTTGGAAAATTAAAATATTTGCATGTTATAGTTGATACTTCTTCTGAATTTTTGATGGACTCCCTTCATGCCGGAGAAAAAAAACTAAAGATGTTATAGCTCATTGCTTACAAAATTTTGCCACTGTGGGCATTCCAAAACAGTTAAAAACAGATGTTGCCCCTGGTTATACTTTTACCTCTTTTAAAGAATTTTGCTCATCATTTTGCATTACTCATATACCAGGAATCCCATACAATCCGCAGGGACAAGGCATAGTTAAATGAGCTCATCAAACTATTAAAACGTACTAATTAAATGAAAAAAAGGGAATTGGGAAGGGGTATATATTCCCCAAAGATAAACTTAAAATAACCCTTTTTACTCTAAACTTTGGAAATTTGGATTCATCAGGGCTTAGTCCTGTGGAAAGGCATATGTGTCCAAAAAATGTACATAAGCCCAAGGTACTTTGGAAGGATATTCTAACAGGACAATGGAAATGTCCTGACCCAGTAATTGTCTGGAGTTGGAGGTCTGTTTGTGTGTTTCCACAGGGAGAACAGCAGCCGATTTGGATTCCAGAGAGACTAACTAAAGCGATTTCTACAGATTAAAAGAATATGATTTGGCTCAAATCCATAACAGCTGATATCCAGAACTCCAGTTTGGCTATTCTTACATCTGTGACAAATCCAGGATGCTTTTTTCAATATCTATTTTATTATTACCCTTTCCCATGTCATGAAGTTCTATTTTGTTTTTTGAGCTCAAACAAACCTAGGTTAATGTTTTGCTGATCAGTTCTATTTTTGGACTATAGAGTTTTTAGACATTGCAATGGAGATTTCACCTGTAAAATGTTATAAGGCCTTTACTCTTATGTTATGTGTTGTATGTATTATATTACGTGTGCACGCTTGTGTTTTTTGTTATATGTTTGAATGTACGTATGTCCATATATCATATATGATGAGCGCTCATGAAAAAATGGATCCAAATATATTTTTATACACTTGATGTAAATGTTTTAATTTAAATTGGGTAAACACCTGTTGAGGACTGTTTTAAAATGTGTACAAAAAAGGAGGTTAACAGATCTGTTTGTATACTTCCACCTTTTCTTTTCATTATATTTAATAATTCTCTTCAAGACAATGCAAATTGTTAAGAAAATTGTTTTCTTTTAGTACCTTCTGGAATGTTACATAATTTTTCTTTGGCCATTATTGCCAAAATTCCTATCTTCATCCCAGTGCCTGTAAAGACAAAGATAAAACCAATCTACAGCTTCTGCAATAGCCATCACTGAACTGCTTGCAGAACTTGCCTGGACTATGTATCACCTGTATGCATTGTGAACTCACCTGCATGCATTGTGAACAATATGTTGGTGAATTGACTTGTGGTAGTGTTGGGGTATTTTTGCTGATGATGTCATCGGTGGTACAATTTTTCCAAAAGGAGCCGTCAATTGACTTGGTGTATCTTCCTCCCTTCTGCTGTCATGGTCGTTCAGCTAAAATTTGGGGGCCAACAGAGGTGAGACAAAGAACCTCACCCCCCGCTGGTACAAAGACCTCTCCACAGGTGTGACTGTATACTGGACCTGTAGCTAGTGACGGGTAAGATCCAATTGCAATGGTACCAATCTAAGACTGGAGGCTGATACCTTGAGGTCAGCTCATTCGATAATGGGTAAGCACCATATGTACTATTGGACAACCTAAGGCAGGCATGGTCCCTAAGCCACATGCTTGTTGTTTAAATAGAGAGGGGGAGGTGTTGAGAGGCACAGCCCAAGGGGCCAAACAAACTTTCAGACTGCCAGCTGATGATCGGCTAACAGCGGCCCCAGCAACATCAAGCTAATTGGCTCCTCTGCGGTGATGCTCATTGGAGATGCTCATTGAGCAGTTTCCCCACCCTTTCAGACTGCAAGCTGATGATTGGCTCACAGCAGCCCCAGCAATATCTAGCTGATTGGCTCCTCTGTGGTAATGCCATTGGGCTGTTTCCCCACCCTTTCAGACAACGGAGCTGCTCATTGTGGGACTTTTTGGGCTCTGCCCACACGACCCAGCCAATTGACCTGAAGAGAAGGAGTGTGGAGGTTGAGAGCTTGTGGGAAGCCAGTAGTGGCAGTTGGGCTCTGAGGGTTTTTCCCGAGGAGCTAATTTTTAGTCATGTGTGGTTCTAAAAGTAAGGTTAGTTTCTTTTGACAAGTGGCTCCTGAAATGTGCCCAGCCAGATTGCAGCAATCCTTAAGTGATGGAGAAAAAGAACCCAAACAGAATAGAAATACAAGCAGTTTAGAGAGGCATGGTGTATAGTTGGATTTACCTTTTGCATGATAAAGGGTAGGTGTTATAAATCTAGTCAATTTCAAATTGAAATAGTTCTCCATGTGTTTTATAGTTAACAAATATGTGAATTCCTATCTCCCTTTATCTGTAGCCTATTCAGCACATGTATTTTTGTATGTACATATAGAATCCTACCTGGTATCACATGTACATTTTTGTTAGATGGCTGACTTGGCAGATACAAATTTTTAGAAGATGTCACTCCACCTAAACGTTGTTGGAATTGAAAATTAAAACTATGGGTGAGCTTCCTAGTTGAACAATATAATACATAAATCCATGTTCAGTAAAATGAATAGTTTTGGATCTGTGGATGTTATATATTTCATGATGAATTTCGATTGGCATATATATTGCTACCTTTTAATGCCTCTCTCTCTCTCTCTCTCTCTCTCTCTCTCTCTATATATATATATATATATATATATATATATATATATACACACACACACACTCTCCAGATTTTTCAGAATGTAAAATATATGTGTCTTATTATACAATCCCTAAATGCATTCATATTCATGAATGTGGATTTATAACCAAATGTTCACAAAGTTATTTTCAGAAATATTCATCCACCTTAAATACATATTGTATCCTAGTACTGAAATCAAAATTCAGTGAATGGTGCATAGAAGTCCTAATTTTTCTACAGTAACTGACCCACTTTAACATCAATGCAAGTAGATTCCTATGGGACATGATGTGTATTTTGACCTTCATTTTTATTCAACACTGTTACATGACTATTTCTTCAGTTTATGCACATCATAGGATATATATTTCATTCACAATTTTGCAAATTGATAGGCTTTTGTTTCACTTTTAATCACTTCTTTCTTCAGTACACAAGTATTCCTCTATGTTTTTTGACTGGTCTTTTCATGATACTTCATTTTATTTTAGATTTCAATAATCACTTTTAAAGCAAAACTCACACACTCTTCATGATAAACCATAAACCTAATATTACCATTAGATGTATAAATGGTTGTAATGAATGTATGTATCTCAATATAAGATTTCCTGTAAATTTGTAAATATCAATTCAATCCAATATTTAAAGTTGGAACCAGTAATATTATTTATTCACAGTATGGTCTATTCATTTATTTTATCTATATTCCTAGACACGGGAACACCTATTTGTACACCCTATACTAATTTATACACCTTCAAAATATTGCCCACAGAAATGGTGGAAGAAATACTCATGTCACCTGATCTACATATGCACTTTATCACAGTAATATTCTGGAAACAAAATGCAAAGTTCACACTTATGACTGTGCCAAAGCCTAAATGGAAAGTGTGCATGGATTACTAACAATATCCATGTCCAGATTGCCTAATTCTCTCAAATGTCAATCCTATTGGTGACTAAATATTTGATTCTTTCTAAGATTTTATACTCAACCTCTACCCTGTTGAAAATGTCTAATCCTATCACTCAATTTATACTTTGCCTGATTTCTTTATATCTCCATTGATATCTGCTTCCCCATATATTTTCCCCAGTTCATCATTGTGTCTGACTCTTCACATGTGGTGACATTTACATTCACTCTCTACCGCAAACCCTATTGCTAAAGAACTTTTTGTCCAAATCCTATACTCACTTTTCTTCCTAAACCTACTGACTATCTTCCTAATCCTACCAACTATGCCTATATGAGTGGATGTTTTCTTCTACATTCAATCATCCAATTTTCAAGGTCCTATGCCATTGTATATCGATTTATCTGAGACATCTGTTTAGAAGATATTTAAAAGCTAAGTATCCCAATCAAAGGCCCAATGCTCTTCTGGGCTTCAAATCTTACCTAGATTTCTGTTTTTATACTTATATTTCACCTATATATTCTTGTAAATATCACAGGTTCCCAATACCATTATTCATCCAGCAGAATGATTCCTATCCCAAATAAAACCTGTTATTACCCTAACCATACACTGTTCCCTCAATGTAACTTTACAGAATAGCAGGGAAAAAGTTGGTCTTACACTGCAGGAATGTAGGCGATCTTCAACCTGCTGAGATCCTCAAAGGACCATGCAGAAATGATTTCTGGAGAAGTTGTAGGCAGCTATGAAGGACCTGAGGGAGGAAAACTTAACTTCCATGGTAAACAACCTGGTCAGAATGAAGGGATGTGTCTTTATCAGCCTCTTTCATCTTAATGTAGAGAAGATTGACCAAACCAGGCCTGTGTGGAGAGCTGTTCTCGGGTGCCTATGGTTGATATACCATTCCAACGTGTGAAAATGTCACAGGAAGTAGGGGCACCCACCATCTCATGGGACCCTTGGAAGCAACTCTTAGGATAAAGTGGTTGCCAAGGCAGTGACTTCATTCACTACCTGATTGAGGTTACCTCACATAACGTCCTGGGTGATGGAACTCTCAAAACGTGGGATTCAGAAAGCCAGGCAAGCACAACCAGTCCCAGTCCCAGTCCCAGTGGTCTCACTTTTTTTGGATTTACCAAGGACAGAGTCTGTCTTTCTTGGTACCTACTGATGTGAGGATGGCCAAAAGACAGGAAAGCTAAGAAGAGGGGCCTTTCCTGATAAAGCAGGTAGTAGCTCACCACTGGCTTCTGACAACTTCACACAACATTCTTCCCTCAATGCAGCACAAAGGTCCCTTTCACTCATGAAGAGGAGGTCCAACCCTCAACTGTTCTGTAAAAGAACTTCAGAGAGAGAGGTTAAAGATTCCTGCAAAGCTGTTATGGAGGTTTCTAATATATTTAAGTTTTGGTCTATTTCTGCTTCTAACTGGGTCATTTGTTGTGTCCCATGGACCAGGGCAGTGGTTCCTGTGCCCACCCTTGTGGCAACTCCTATTCTTTATAGGATGGCTAAAGTGAGGGACATATGTTCCCAGTGAAACCGGGTTGTATGTCCCACCTATTCGATCTTCAAATGAACCTGCATCATGATAGAGCATTCTGGGTAACATATGCACCATTACACAATTAATCACATCCGTTTTTCATTTCATGAAAACATCAACAATGTTTTAGTATATAGAATTATACTGTTGTAGGGACGGACAAGGCAAGGCACCTAAGATAGCACCAAAGACAGTGAAACAGTCCTATTTGGTTGCACCCAGATTCAGAGGGCATTGCTTCGGTTGTAATCAATTAATCTTCTGAATTCCAAGTTTAGGTAATTTCAGAATTTTGTACCCAACATGTAAGAGAAGTGGCTCAGAAGATCACACTCTGCAGAAGTTCACAAAAAGCTGTTTTTGTTTCTGTTTTTTTTTTCTCTGTTCTGGGCAAGTTAACTTTTCAAGGACAACTGGGTGGGGGAGAGCTTTTACTTCCCTTTCTTTTTTTCCCCCTGCCAGCTGTTACCATGGAGCCCAGATGGTAACTTCTTTATCTTAGAAATGTTGCCATCTCTGTGAAGCCCCAGTTCAAGGCCAGAGGAATTGTTCACATATTTTGTGAAAAACTAGTAAGGGGGTGTCTAGCTTAGGAGTGCTGATTATTTTTAGCCAGTGGCCAAATGGAACAGGGCAACATTAAAAGAGGAAGGTTATCTACACTGAAATCGTTTATAGGGACTTTTTTGCTGAAAGTCCTAAAGTCAGCCATGGTGAAGACTCCTGGAGAAGGTCAGTGAAAACTTTTATGTGAGCCTGGTACAGAGGGGGGAGACAGAGAAGTCGGGGCTTAGAGCAGCTTCATGGATCTGAGAATGAGAAAGGAGAGATGTAAAAGAATAATGGGAAAGGGGTTTGGGATATTCCTAGCAACAAAACTTGAGCAGTAGAACAGGTAGAGCAGAGGGGAAGAAGGGAGTGAGTATCCACAAAGCCTGTGAGGGACTTTAAATTTTTAGTAACCTGTTTTCAGTGATGAAAGAGCAACTTTAAAGGCCATTTTCATTACATTTGGATAAGGGTCTGAGGGCTCTCCTCAGCTGGTTTGAGCTATGGGTTAGCTGGAAAGAGGACCTGGTGGGACCCAGTGCGGGCAGTGACAAGAGAAGAGAGGAGTGAGTCGGTGGAGGGGTACCTCAGTACCTGCTTCTCAGCCAGGGGGCAATGGTCTGAGAACCGGTGTTGGTTTGGGTTTTTGATCTAGTAATTGAAGGGAAGAAATCAGGTTGCTGAGTTTGGAGTGACAGCAGATAGTCTGGAGAAGAAGGCTGAGGGTGAGGATCTATTGGAGAAGCATAGTTCAGGATGTGAGCGAAGGAGGGAAAAGGCCTCCACATAGGGGAATCTCCTTTTACCCTTTTGAGCACTTGCAGAAGTTAAAAAGGTCACACAGTATTTGAGGATCTAGAGACCCCTCTGGGGGCCATGGGTTTTGGTTATCTAATTGGTCATATGGCCAATGCTGTGTACAGAATTTGATGAGGAGTTCGGGTTCCATCAGGAAGCCCCTGTATGCTCACATCCCCATGACTTACAGAAGAAATTGGCTTTTCCTCCACACAGCTGTTGCTGTTTGTGGCTTTGATTGTCTGCCGGGCAAACATAGTAATCTAGGCTAGCCAACCTGCACCTGGCTTACCTGTCCCGACATCCATAATGTTTGTTTCCATTATTTATGGTACAAAAGGTATTTAATGGAATTTTAGTGGTATCCTCTTCATCAGGTATATCCTAATAGGAAAGACCTATAGCCAGCTAACAAATGTCTGGGTGGAGAAATGGCCACCAGGTCCCAAAGTGGGCTATATGTGAGATAGATTATACTTCTTCTCCAGTAGGATTTGTGATCAGCCATCGCTGCTGAAAGGGCTGATGAGGGTTAGAACTACTGGTGGTCAAGGAGAGACTCTACAGCTTCATCCACCTGGCGAATACACAATTTGAAAGGGTTACCAGTCTCTTCCAGTTTCCAGGCAGAGTCTGGACAGGGTGCAGGCTTGAGATGAGAGGCCAGGATCCAGGAAGTGATTCTGTCTACCTTTACCACTGTAGGTGTTATAAGTAGAACCTGGTATGGTCCTTTCCAGTGGGGTTCCAGGGATGACACCTGATGTTGTCTTACATAGACAAAGTCTCCTACTTGATATTGATGTGGAGTCCCCTCATCTCCAGGTTGGTAGGCAGTGGCCAGCTGTTTTCACAGGTATCGCTGAGTTCTTTCAACTGCTGTAAGTCTGTCAAGCATGGTGGTGTGGAAGGGATCGTTAGGTCTTAGAGTTGGGTTAGGTCTCTTACTGGAATAGGGGCCCCATAGGGAATTTCATAGTGGGTGAGGTTACACAAAGAAACAGAGAGAGAATTTCTTGCATGAAACATTGCATAAGGCAGAAGCATTGTCCAATCTTTTATGTCAGTCTCTAAGCTTAATTTCATTAAGGTCTCTTTAATGGTTCTATTCATTCATTCTACCTGTCCTGCACTCTGTGGTCTATAAGCACAATGTAATCCCCAGGGTACTGGCTAACCCCTAACGTACCTGGGTCATGAATGCAGGTCCATTATCAGACTCTGTTACCTTAGGCAGGTGTTATCTTGGAAAAAAATCTTCCAGGATCTTCTTGACCACCATTTGTGCTGTTTCTTTCTTTCTTTCTTTCTTTCTTTCTTTCTTTCTTTCTTTCTTTCTTTCTTTCTTTCTTTCTTTTTTTTTTTGGTGGGGAAGGCTTTAATCCATCCTGAAAATGTATCTACAAAGACTAGGAGATATTTAAGTCCATACCTTGCATGCTTAATTTCACTAAAGTTCACTTCCCAGAATTGTCCTGGTCTTTTTCCTCCTAGGTGCTTTCCTCCAGGAAGCTTGGAAGGGTAAGCATAAACCAATTGATGGACCCGACAGGCTTTTGTTACCCATTCAGTCCTTTTGCTGTGATTTGGTTAGTGGAAAACTCTGTTCTTGATCCTTCAGGAATGCCTGCAGTTTCTTTGAACAAAGTTGAGTGAGTTGATGTACATTTTCTACTGACATAGTTAGAGCCATGACTATAGGAGTTTTTACTGAAGGATTTAGAAATCCCACTTGGTTGCCTTCAGGGTTAAAAGTTATTTTGGCCCAGAGCTTGGTGAGCAGATCTCTGCCCATCAATGGAGCCAGGCATTCTGTGATTACTAGGAAGGATTGATGGATTTTCCTTTTCCCAGCTCCATGGTCCTCTTAGTTGTCCAAGCCCGATACTTACTGCTATTTGCCCCTTGAACTAGAGACCTTTTATTTGATAGATGGCCCAATGGGGCCTTAAGGGCTGAGTATATTGCCCCTGTATCCACTTCAAAGTTTACTGGGGTCCCCTACACTTCAAAAGTTACCCTGAGCTCCGGGAGGGGATGATAGCCCCGACTTTTGGAGTCATCCTCAAGAGTCAGAATGGCTGGCAGGAGTGGCTGTCTCTTTCTAGGGAACTCTTTGGCCCAATGTCCTTTTTTTTACAGTAGGCACAGTGATCTGAGGCAAGGAGTGGCCTCTGGCGTGGGCCCAGGTATCCCTTCCTGTCTCACTGTTTCTTAATTTTTGGCCTATTTGTTGTTGTGACCAGGACCTTAGTCAGCGCCTTAGTCTGTCTTTTGTTTCTTTTATCCTCCCTTTGTTCCCTTCTCTTCCTCAGTTTCTCTCTTAAAGTATACCTTCTCGGCTTCTCTGACTAAATCTCTCAAAGTCATATCTTGTAATCCATCTAAGCATTTTAACTTTCTTTTAATATCCGGGGCAGCTTGCCCAATAAAGGCCATTGTGACAGATGACTTTTGATCCTCTGCCTGAGGATTGAAAGGAGTATATCTTCTATATGCCTCCATAATTCTCTCTAGAAACATAGAGAGAGGTTCTTCAGGCCCTTGAATAATCTCTCTTACCTTGGCCTAATTAGTTGGTCGCCTAGCGGCCGCACGGAAACCCACTATTAGAGCCCGGTGATAAGTGAACAGATGCTCCCTACCTTCAAAGATTTGGGGGCCACAGTTGGGTTGGTTCAAAGGAAAGCTGGCTTTGATTATCTTGGGAAGTTGTGTCAGTCACGCATCTGGTCAGAGGATATTTTTTCCAGCTTCCAGGAGTATTCTATTTTGATCCCCTGTCATGAAGACAGTCCCTATGAGTTGTTGGCAGTCATCTCAAGTAGGCTAGTGTGAAAACATCAATGACTCAACCAGACCTGTGTGCCAGGTGGGGTGCTCAGAAAAAGGGGGATTGTTATATTTCCAATTATGTACGTCTGAAGAGGAGAATGGCCAAAACTGGTAGGCTTGCATTTTTTCCCCCATGGCCATCGTCAATCTTTGGCCCATAGGGATGGAGGGGGAGCATCATGGGAGTTCCAGTGTTTTCAACTATTCACTGCTGGCGAGTTCCTATAGCCGGGCCAGCTTCCTCAAGTGAAGGAAGGGCTGTGTGTGCCACTGGGGAGCTATCTGGAGGGTGCTGTGCTCCTCCAATTGCAGAGAGCCTGAGTCAGCAGCAGGGGAATCACTTAGAGGGTGTTGGGGATTGGGGGAAGAGGGCAGGGGATAAGGAGGGGGGGAGAATCCAGTAGAGTCAAATCTTTTGACTCAGGGAGAACAGAGGGTGGAGAAGGAAGAAGAGCAGAGGGTTTGAGAGATCATGGGGGAAGGAGTAGGAGCAAGGGCAGCGGTAAGGAAAGGCTTCACCCATGGAGGAGGAGATTTGCAGAGGTCCTGCAAAGTTAAGATATATGGCGGAATGATCCAGATGGCTATGTGGCCCTGGCTAAAAGACAATATCTCTAACTTTTAAAATTAGTGGGAAGTAGAAAGATCCTTCTAGAGGCCATCCGACTCGAAAGGTGGGTCATTCTGAGGCACAGAGCGTCTTCCAGGTCCAGTGTTTTACTAAATAAAAAAGATTCTGAGCCCTTATGTGGACTTTGGGCCAGTGATCAATGGTCAGGGACAGAGGCATTGAAGTGCTCTGTCCCATAATGAAAGATACACAAATAGTGAAAGCCACGACACATGGGGTCTCACATTCGCCGCTGCTGGATTTCAGTGGAACCTCCATATGAAAAGGTCGGGCAAGCCTTGGAGGAAGAGACCACAAAGAGATTGTCACATGCAACAGCAAAGGGTTTATTGGGGGTCCAGCATGCTGGGGCTCAGAGCTCAATTGAAAAGAGATGAGAGCCCTGAGAACACCTTAAGCAGAGTTTATATAATTTTCTTGGAGAGGGCAGGGAGGAAAGTTTATTGATGGGTCCGGGTGAGTGGGCAGTGTGCGTGCACACGGGTGAGGGAGTACATTCTGCAGTTTGGCAGTTGGGGAGAGCACATTCTGGGAACAAGATTAGCAAAGAGTTCTCAAGATTTCAAAAGTGTTTTGTTAAGCATACAGAGAAACAGGAAGTGACAAGTACCTATTTTATTAACCTTTCACTACCGACTATCCCTTTTTGACTGGATGTTCTCTTCTACATTCAATCATCCAAGGTACAAGGTCCTAGGCCATTGAATATTGATTAATCTGACACATCTGTGCAGAACCTAATTCAAAGCTAAGTATCCCAATCAAGGGCCCAATTCTCTTCTGGGCTTCAAAACTTACCTAGATTTCTGTTTTCATACATGTATTTCACCTATATATTCTCATACATATCACAGGTTCCCAATACCATTATTCATCCAGCAGAATGATTCCTAACCCAAATCGAAAATGTTATTAACACTAACCGTACACTTTCCCCTCAATCTAACATTACAGAGAGGAGGGACAGAGTTAGTCTTACAATACAGGAATGTAGTGGATCTTCCACCTGCTGAGAACCTCAAAGGTCCATGCAGAAATGTCCTCTGGAGAAGACGTAGGCAGCTATGAAGGACCTGGGAGAGTAAAAGTCATCTTACATGACAAACAACCTGGCCAGGATGAAGGGTTGTGTCCAAATCAGCCTCTCTCGTCCTAATGTAGAGAAGATGGACCAAACCAGGCCTCTGTGGAGAGCTGTTCCCAGGTTCCTATGGTTGATATACCAATCTAACTTGTGAAAGTGTCACAGGAAGTTGGGGCAGCCACCATCTCATGTGACCCTTGGAAGCAACTGTTAGGACAAAGTGGTTGCCAAGCCAGTGAACTCATTCAGTTCCTGAAGGAAGTGACCTCACCTCACTTCCGTGGTGATGGAACTCTCTGAACATGGGATCCAGGAAGCCAGGCATCCAAGCCAGTCTCAGTCACAGTCCCTGTGGGCTCACTTGTTTGGATTTACCAAGGACAGAGTCAATCTTTCTTGGTACCTACTGATGTGAGAATGGCCAAATACCAGAAAAACTCTGAAGAGGGGCCATTCCTGAGAAAGCAGGTAGTGGCTCACCACTAGCTCCTGACAACTTCACAGAGTTGACCAAGGAGACCAGATCTGATAAAGGACAGGCCATTTTGGGAGAACATAGTATGGTCCAGAAGTCAGAGGACACTCTGGATAGTCTCAGACCTACTTGAGGGAAGCAGGTGCCTTTTTGGGTGTTGGTGTGGGTTTGTGGTTTTGTCTCATGTTCTGAGAATAGGTAGGAAAGACGGTTTTGTGGTTTGGAGTGAAATGTTTCTACTAAGTCGTTTCACAGGGCGTGTGTTTCTATGTCTGTGTATCTCACTGTGTCCGTGGTTGTAGACATTAGAAAAAAAGAATGCATCAATGGATGTGTCCTGTCTATTAGAAAGCTTCCGAGCATTCATCCTGCCCAATTAATGAATGGACCAGGGCTTGCATAATCAATGGGTAACACCTGCTATCTTCCTAAGTTCCAGTTTTCTTCCTGAATTCTGGCCACTCTCCAGAATAGGCTCATGGTTGTGTGTCCAAGATATGTACCACCACCAAGCTCTGTCACATGGCCATATACTGGATAGCTGAAGGGAATTGCGAGCATCTCAGAAAACTCAGATATCAGTGTGACTACTAACATCTCACTGGAGAAACCGTGGTTGGGCCTTTTGCTTAACAATTGTTCTTTTCCCCTGAGTCAGGAAGGACTTTGCCTCAGGCCAACCCATTTGTGAAGCCTGAAGAAAACCGTTTTCAAATGGAAATGAATGGGCATCACCTGTGTCTCTTTGCTTAATTGCTTTGGAAAGGGATGTGTCTGAATCAGGCTCTTGGCCCAGTGTGAGGCTGTGGCTTAGATTGTCAGCACCTGATGGATGTAAAGAAAGATCCCATGTATGCATCCAACACCAAAATGGCCAAAAGAGCAGTCATTGTGGGTGAATTCTCTTGTCTTTCTCTGTAAGTTTCCTGACCTCCATCAAGTGAGAATAAGGATCCTTTGGGTCTAATGAGTTCTTTAAAGCCCTGCAGAGGCTAGCCCATTGGTGCGTGGGTTTTATCATGACTCCAATACACATAAATAATCTAAATCCCACAGTCAGTAGGCCTCAAATTGGAGAAGTGGAGCAGTATTAAATGCAGGCCTATTGGATCACTCCTGTTTCACAGGAAGGGTGTCCAGGCCACTCAAACTTTAGGCAAACGAGGGGCAAGGGAGCTTATTTTGGATACTGTCTTGTACTGTGCTCCTCATGGAAACCTCTAGCAAGAGGTTATGTTCAGTGTCTATATGAAATAAAATGAGGGCCATGTGGGATTTTTTTTGGTTTCAATTGTTTTCATTTGTGTGGCGGTTGGAAGAGGTGACTGGGTCCACCTGGGCTTGAACAGTGGCGTGATTCCCCTTAGAGAGTGAGTTCTGAAACTGACCTCAGAGAAGTATTGCCATGACTTGTGTTGGGATTTTAGGAGGACACGCATGAGAGTCGCCCATGGAAACTGAGATATAGGCCCAGGGTACCTTTCCACAGAGCACTGGGAATCTCAGCCAGGATATCACATGATTTTATTCTTAAAGGCATGTCAGCCATAGTTGAGAATCAAAACAAACATGGACCTCACATTGTAGACCTCAATGAGCCTGGCTTCATGTGACCTTTTGGCCACTCTTTGGAAAGTCTTGCCTGTGAGAGTTCTCGATAGCGTTCATTGAAATGAGCATCCTCACCATTTAATGGTTCCCGAATTAATTAAAACCCACAGTGCCTCCAACTTCATTATTGAAAAATGCCTAGATAAATACCATGAAATTTTTGAATTTCCCATGACCTGGTCGCACTGGGAACATTTGGATGTCCTACATCATTCATGAATCTATCAGGCAGTGCCTTGATTGACTGGGATTCATAAAAATGGTGTAGAACAGAGATACCAGTAAGTTGGAGCCTACTGAGTGGTGGGCCTAGAGCAGAGGTGGGATGGTGTATGATAAAACATCTTTGTGAGGCCATGTCAATCTGCCATTAGCTTCCAAATTGCTTGTGACTGACATGGTGCAGCCAGCAGAATGTTCAATGAAATGGCATATTGTTATATGGAGAGGTTTCAGGGCAATGTTCAGAACCAGGTTTCTATGGACAAATGGGCAAGCTATGAGGGATAGAAGCCTGCTTGGTGCATTCTCCTGAGAACCCTGACCCACCGCACAAGACAGAACTCCCTCCACCACTGTGTCCCATTTGAACTCCTTGTATATCGTGAAGCAAATACCAAAGTCCCAGTGCAGCAGCAAGAAACACCATGAAAATTGGAGGATGACCAAATGGCTTCACAGTCCCCCAGGGAGACACTTAGCCCACAATGGCCACAGTTTACCTACAAAGAGAGAATTCAGCACTGCTACCTCATGTACATTGGAAAATAAGAATCCATGTCCTCCAGGTCACATAGATGCAGACCCAGCTTTGATGGTCTCACTAGAAACAAATCAAAAGCTCCTGAAAACAATATATATTTCAAGTGCCCAACCACATAGGCAGTTTCCCAAGAAGTCTTTAGGGCACCAGAGCTCCACATTTGAGAAATGTTTACCGTGTCCCTTACTTTGGGAAACTCCTCTAACACCTCCAAGGTTGTGAACTCCTGAGCATATTCCATTCCAGATATGTATTCACAGATTTTCTAACTCTTCTTCTCTAATTCTGTATTACTTGGGGCGGAGTTAATTACAATAAATTTTTCTGGAAGAGGATGGGAAGATTTTTGTGTAGCACATATTTGTATACACATTGTGTTCATTTTCCAATTTTCCATTCGAAATACTGATTCCCTGACACTAACCCATAGCTTGCTAGACTCTGACTACTAATCCTAATGTGATGGAGAAAAATAACTCAAACAGAATAGAAATACAAGCAGTTCAGAGGAGGGGTGGTGTATAGTTGGGCTTGCCTTTTGCAATATATAGGTTTGGAGTTATAAATCTAGTCAATTTTTAATTGAAGTAGTTCTCCGTGTGTTTTTAAAGTTAACAAATATGTGAATTCCTGCCTCCCTTTCTCTGTAGCCTATTAAGCACATGTATTTGTATATGCACATATTGAATCCTACCTGGCATCACACGTACATACTTGTGAGGTGGCCAACTTGACAGATACAAATTGTGGAACAGAAAATTCAACCTATGGGGGAGCTTCCTAGTTGAACAACATTATATATAAATCCATGTTCAGTAAAATAAATATTTTTGGATTTGTGGATCATATAAATTTCACGATGAATTTTGATTGGCATATATATTGCTACTTTTTAATTGCTCTGTGTGGGTTTTTTTTTTTGTGTGTATATATATATATATATATATATATATATATATATATATATATATATATATTCTCCAGATTTTTCAAAATGTAAAATTTTATGTGTCTTATTATACACTCCTAAATTCATTAATGTTCATATATTTGGATTTCTAATCAACTTTTCACAAGATTATTCTCAGAAATATTCATCCACCTGAACTACATATCTGTTTCCTTGTACTGAAAACTAAATTCAGTGAATGGTATATACAAATGCTTATATTTCTACAGTAACTTACCCAGTTTAACATCGGTGCAAGTAGATTCCTATGTTCCATGATGTCTATTTTGACGTTCATTTTTATTCAACACTGGTATATTAGTTTTCTTCATTTTATGCACATCATACGATATATATTTCTTCCACAATTTAGCAAATTTATAGGCATTTGTTTCACTTTCAATCACTTCCTGCTTCAGAACACATGTATTCCTCCAGCTTTCTTGACTGGTTTTTTCATGAGACTTCTTTCTGAACACATTGTTTTCGATTTCCATAATCACTTTTGGGGCAAACTCACACACCCATCATGATAAACCATAACTCTATTATTACCATTAGATGTATAACTGTTTGGAATGAATGATTGTATATCAACATAAAATTTCTTATGTATTTTCAGATATCAATTCAATCCAATATTAAAAGTGGAACCTGTTATATTATTTATTCACAGTATGGTCTATTAAGGCATCATCTCTATATTCATAGACCCAGGGTCTATGTATTTGTATCCCCAATACTAATTTATAAGTCTTTAAAATATTGCTTTCAGAAATGGTGGAAAAAATACTCTAGTCACCTGATATACATATACATTTCATCACAGTAATATTCCTGACACAAAATGCAAGGGTCACACTTATGACTGTACCAAAGCCTAAATTGAATGTGAGCATGTATTACTAACAACATCCATGTCCTGGTTCCCTAATGCTCTCAAATATTATTCCTATTGGTGACTACATATCTGTTTCTTCCTAAGATTATATATTCAAACTCAACCCTGTTAATAATGTCTTATCCTACCACTCACTTTGTACTTTGCCTGATTTCCTAATGTCTCCATTGATATCTGCTTTCAAATACCTTTTCTCCAGTTCATCATTGGGAATGACCCTTCAAATGTGCTGACATTTACATTTACTCTCTCACCAAAACCTTATTGCTAAAGAACTTTTGGTCCAACTCCTAGACTCACTCAAATGGGTTCTTCAAAGCCCTGCAGAGGGAAGCCCAGAGATTCTTGGGTTTTCTCATGACTCCAATTCACATAAAGTATCTAAACCCCACAGTCAGTAGGCCTCAAATTCGAGAAGCAGAGCAGCATTAATGGCAGGCCTATTTGATCACTCCTGGTTCACAGGAAGGGTGCCCAGGCCACCCTGACTTTAGGCAAATGAGGGGGAAGGGAGCTTATTTTGGACACTGTCTTGGACTGTGTCCCTCATGGAAACCTCTAGCAAGGGATTATGATGAGTGTCTACATGGAAGAAAATGAGGGCCATGTGGGAGTGTTTTGTTTTTAATTGTGGTCACTTGTGTGGCGGTTGGAAGAGATGAATGGGTCCACCTGGGCTTGAACTCTGCTGTGATTCCCCTTAGAAACGGAGTTTTGGAAATGACCTGAGAGATGTATTGCTATGAATTGTGTTGGGATTTTTGGAGGCCAGGCATGAGAGTCGCCCATGCATGACAATACGCCTCAAATTGGAGAAGCAGAACTTAATGTCCAAATCCTTTAATCACCCTTCTTTTTAATCCTACCGTCTATCTTCCTAATCCCAGATAAATACCATGATATATTTGAAATTCCTATGACCAGGTGGCACTGGAGAATCTTTTTCAGTCCCAGTGGGCTCACATGTTTGGATTTACCAAGGACAGAGTCTGTCTTTTTTGGTACCTACTGATGTGAGGATGGCCAAATGCGAGGAGAGTTCTGAAGACGGGCCTTCCCTGAGAAAGCATGTGGTGGTCAGAACAGGCTACTGACAACTTCACAGTGTTTGACAAGGAGACCAGATCTAAGACAAGACAGGCCTTTTCGGGGGAACATAAAATGGCCCACCAGTCAAAGGACACTCTGGATAGTCACAGACTTACTTGGGGGAAGGAGGTGCCTTTTTGAGTGTGTGTGTGAGCTTGTGGTTTTGTCCATGTTCTGAGAATAGGTAGGAAAGGCGGTGTGTTTGGTTTGGAGTCAACTATTTCTAGAAAGAACTTTGACAAGGCAAGTGTTTCTGTGTCTGTGTCTCCCACTGTGTCCATGGTTGTAGACATTAGAAAAGAGAATGCATCAATGGATGTGTCCTGTCTAGTAGAAAGCTTCCCAGCATTCATTCTGTCCATTTTAGTAATGGACTGCAGGTTGCCTTATCGATGGGCAACACCTACTATCTTACTAAGTTTCTGTTTTCTTCCTGAATTTTGGCCACTCTCCAGAATAGGCTCATGGTTTTTTGTCCAAAATATGTACCACCTCCAAACTATGTGACATGGCTATGTTCTGGATAGCTGGAGGGAATTGGAGCATCTCAGAAAACTCAGATATCAGTGTGACCAGAAAAGCCTCAGTGGAGAAACCCTGTTTTGGGCCTTTTGCTAACCTATTGATCTTTTGCCCTGAATGTCAGGAAGGTCTTTGCCTCAGGCCAACCCTTTGTGAAGCCTGAAGGAAACACTTTTCAAATGGAAATGAATGGGCATCACCTGTGGCTCTTTGCTTAATTGCTTTGGAAAGCCATGTGTCTGAATCAGCCTCTTGGCCCTGTGAGAGGCTATGGCTTAGATTTTCAGCGCCTGATGGATCTAAAGAAACATCCAATGTGTGCATCCAAAACCAAAATGGCAAAAACATAAGTCATTGTGGATGATGTCTCTTGCCTTCCTCTGTTAGGTTCCTGACCTTCTTCAAGGGAGTATAGGGATTTTTTGGGTCAAATGAGTTCTTCCAAGCTCTTCAGAGGTGCTTGGGTTTAATCATGAATCCAAATCACATAAGGAATTTATACCTGACAGTCAGTAGGCCTCTAATTGGAGAAGTAGAGCAGTATTAGCGGCAGACCTATGTGATCAATCCTAGTTCACAGGAAGGGTGTCCAGGCCACCCTGAGTTTTACGCAAATGAGGGGCAAGGAAGCTTATTTTGGACACTCTCTTGAGCTGCGCCATTCAAGGAATTCTCCAGCCAGAGGTTATGATGAGTGACTCTATGGAAGAAGATGAGGGCCATGTGGGATTGTTTTGGTTTTAATTGTGGTCATTTATGTGGTGGTTGGAAAAGATGACTGGGTGCACCTAGCCTTGAACACTGGTGTGATTCTCCTCAGAGACTGAGTTCTGTAACTGACCTCAGAGTAGTAATTGCTTTGAAAATGGTTGTGTCTTAATTACCCTCTTGGCCCTGTGTGAGGCTGTGACTTAGATTATCAGCACCAGATGGATCGAAAGAAAGATCCCATGTGTGCATCCAAAACCAAAATGGCCAAAAGAGCAGTCATTGTGGATTAAGTCTCTTGCCTTTCTCTGTAAGGTTCTGAAAGAATAAAAGAAATTGAAATTGAAATTGAAATGTAAAGAACCAGGTTTGTAAACTTTCCAAGCTGCACTTTCCTGTGGCAGTTTAGACAATTCCCGGTTCTGCCCATTAGATGTGTGTTGAAATCTTCCCTGACTACCTAGTTACTTAACAACCCTTTCCCAGAATCCCTGCAGCTCAGCAAGTATACATCTCAGGTATTCAACCAATCAGTTTAAATGTATACCCCTTCTTAGGGCTGACCAATCACCCCCTGCCCGAATTGTTCCCGCAAATGAAAGTGCTAATCATGCTTTAGAGTTGTTATTCGATTTTCCCATGGTATATGATGAATTGCTAAAGGAGGCTATGATGTATGTAAAGTCCCTGCCCTCTCTAAAGAATGTATATAAACTCTGCTCAAGTTGTTCTCAGATCTCTTTGTTCTTTGCTCCTCTAAAGTGAGCTCTGAGCCCCAGCATGCTGGACCCCCAATAAAACCTTTGCTGTTGCATGAGAAAGCCTCTTGGTGGTCTTTTTCTCTGACGTTCGCCCCACCTATTCATCTGGAGGCCCCAGGTGAGATATCCGGCAGCGGCGGACGAAAGACCCCAATGGACTCCTCTCGGGGTAAGTAAGGCACCTCTTTCTGGTTTTGGGTTTCAGGTTATGGATTGGCAAAGTGGCTGTCAGTGAAGAGCAATAGCTCTCTCTGATGGTGGCTGACAGATGTGTCACAGAGCTACAGGCCACGTTCCTGGGGGACACTCCAGAGGACTAGAGAAATCAAGGAATACTAATTTCCTCAACTCGTTTATATTTTGCTTCAGGATTCGGTTCGCCAGCCCATCAGGTTTTGCCGGCTACTCAGTTTTGGTCATTGTTCTGAAGTCATGTTGAGTTTATGGGCTGTCTTTATTGTCTAACCCATCAGGTTTTGGCAGTTACTCAGTTCTAATCTTTGTCTTGGACTCATGTTAAACGTTTGCTGTTTTTCTTTGTCTGTGTTGCGTTTGTGTCTTCACTGTCCCTGTTTGAGTAACTCTCATTATGGGACAAAGCACTTCCACTTCTCTGTCCCTGACATTTGATCATTGGACTGATGTCCGCTCAAGGGCCCAGAATCTTTCTTTTTCAGTAAAATGCCGTACCTGGCAGATTCTCTGTGCTTCAGAATGGCCCATTCTCGGAGTCAGGTGGCCCCCCAGAAGGATCCTTCTACTTCCCTCTAATCCGAAAAGTCAGAGATATTGTCTTTCAGCCGGGGCCACGTGGCCACCTAGATCAACAGCCATATACCCCTTCCCCCAGCATCCTATCATTCAAACCTTCCACTCCTCCCCCTCTTCCTTCCATTCTCCCTGAGTCACAAGACTGGACACTCCTCCCCCTCCTTATCCTCTACCCTCGCTCTCCAACCCCCAACACGTTCCAGATGATATTCTCGCCGCTGACTCAGCCTCTCCTCCGCTAGAGGCAATTGGGCCAGACCCAAGCACTCCAGGGGACTTCTCTGCAGCAGCAGCAACCCCTCCTCCCCTGGAGGAAGCTGGGCCACCTAAAGGAACCCGCCGGTGATGGATAATAGAAAACTCGGAAGCCCTTATGATGCTTCCTCTCCGTCCCTACGGGCCAATGAACCGATCCAACTGGCACCCAAACACCTTTAAATGTAGGTAGCATCTGTCCACTTATCGCCAGACTCTAATAGCGGGTCTCCGAGTGGCCGCCAGAGGGCCGACTAATTTGGCCAAGGTAAGAGAGATTATCCAAGGGCCTAATGAGTCTCCCTCTATGTTTCTGGAGAGAATTATGGAAGCATATAGGAAATATACTCCTTTTGATCCTCAGGCAGAGGATGAACAAGCATCTGTTGCAATGGCCTTTATCGAGCAGGCTGCCCTAGATATTAAGAGAAAGTTACAACGTCTAGATGTATTACAAGATAAGACCTTGAGAGATTTAGTAAGAGATGCTGAGAAAGTATATTATAAGAGAGAAACTGAGGAGGAAAGGGAACAGAGGAGAGAGACGGAAAGGGAACAAAAGGAGGATGAAAGGAGCAAAAGGCAGACTAAAGCATTGACTAAGGTTCTGGTCAGAGCACCAAATATGCCAGAAGTTAAAAAGCAGGGAGACAGAAAGGGATACCTGGGCCCCCGCCAATGGCTGCCCCTGGCCTCAGATCAGTGTGCCTACTGTAAAGAAAACAGGACACTAGGCCAAAGAGTGCCCCCAAAAGAAGCAGAGATACCAGTCCGCCGTGCTGACTCTAGAAGAGGACTAGGAAAGTCGGGGCTCGGATCCCCTCTCCGAGCTCAGGGTAACATTTAAAGTGGAGGGGACCCCAGTGAACTTTGAAGTGGATACAGGAGCAGTATAATCAACCTTTAAGACCCCACTGGGCCCCCTATCAAATAAATGGTCCCCTGTTAAAGGTACTAATGGCAGTAGATATTGGGCTGGGACAACTAAGAGGACTATGGACCTAGGAAATGGAAAAGTCCACCACGCTTTCCAAGTTATCCAATAATGCCCAGCCCCATTGATGGGCTGGGATCTGCTTACCAAACTCTGGGCTAGAATAACCTTTAACCCTGATGGTCCCCAAGTGGAGTTTCTAAAGCCTTCAGTAAAAACTCCCATAGTCATGGCTTTGACAACATCCGTAGAAGATGAACATCAACACTTCGTGCCTCCTAGGACTGATCAAACAGGCAAACTACCCCAGAAATGGATAAAAGATTATCCTAATGCCTGGGCAGAAACTGCTGGGTTAGGTCTAGCCATATAACAACCTCCAATAGTAGTAGAATTAAAAGCCTCTATCTCTCCAATCAGTGTTAAACAATATCCTCTAATCAAAGAAGCTAAGGATGGGATAAGGGCCCATATTCAGAAATACCTGGCTCTTGGGGTCTTAAGGCCCTGTCATTTGTCCTAGAATATCCCCCTGCTACCAGTAAGAAAGCCAGGAACTGGGGACTACCGGACGCTTCAATACCTAAGAGAGATCAACAACAGAGTGCAGGACATTCACCCCACTGTACCGAATCCATATAATTTGCTTAGCGCTCTGAATCTGGAGCAGGAATGGTACACTGTGCTAGACTTAAAAGATGCTCACTTTTGCTTGCCCGTACATAAGGACAGTCAGTTGCTGTTTGCTTTTGAGTGGATAGACCCCGAAAAAGGAACATCTGTCTAACTAACCTGGACTAGACTCCCACAGGGGTTCAAAAACTCTCCCACTCTCTTTGATGAACCCCTCCACAAGGACTTCAATGACTTCAAAACTGCACACCCCGATGTCACCATACTCCAATATGTGGATGGTCTGCTACTGGCAGCCGACACCAAAGAGAACTATGAGTCTGGGACCCAAGCATTATTTTCCAAGCTTGCTCGGCTTGGATATAGGGCTTCTGCCAAAAAGGCCCAAATTTGTCAGCAAGAAGTAATCTTCCTGGGTTATTCTCTTAGGGGTGGCAAAGGATGACTCACTGAGCCCACAAAACGAACCTTTGTGCAGATACTGCCCCCATCTAATAAGAGACAACTCAGGGAGTTTCTTGGGACTGCCGGCTTTTGCAGGTTATGGATTCCTGGGTTCGCGTCTCTGGCTGCCCCTTTATACCCGCTGATAAAGGGGGATGCCCACTTCCAATGGACCCCTG
Source organism: Callospermophilus lateralis (assembly GCF_048772815.1). Taxonomy (NCBI): domain Eukaryota; kingdom Metazoa; phylum Chordata; class Mammalia; order Rodentia; family Sciuridae; genus Callospermophilus; species Callospermophilus lateralis. Next base: position 9,401,721 of record NW_027515276.1, on the reverse strand, counting down.
AGCACCAACAAGCTTTTGATAATGTCAGAAAAAAGGTGCTGCTATCTGCTCCGGCCTTAGCACTCCCAGATATAGAAAAACCCTTCAGTCTCTACATCGAGGAAAAGAAAGGAATAGCACGGGTTGTGCTCACTGAGGCTTTGGGACCTTGGAAAAGGCCGGTAGAATACTTATCAAATAAACTGGACCCAGTTGCTAGTGGGTCGCCCCATTGCTTAAGAGCTATAGCAGCGGCAGCCCTTCTAATAAAAGATGCTGATAAATTAACGTTGGGACAGAAGCTAACGATTATAGTCCCCCATGCCCTGGAGTGCATCATCTGTCAGCCTCCAGAGATGTGGCTATCAAACTCTAGAATAACCCACTACCAGAACCTCTTGCTTGACAAAGACAGAATCACTCTGGGACCCGCTGCTCCACTCAACCCGGCTACACTGCTGCCAGAAGAATCATCAAGACCCGTCGCTCATGAGTGTCAACACATACTGGCAGAGGAAACCAGTATACGACGAGACTTGAAGGATCAGCCACTGCCTTGCCCTGAAGTTGTATGGTTTATGGATGGCAGCAGCTTCCTCCAAGATGGTAAGCGGTGGGCTGGAGAAGTAGTAGTTAGCAAAATTAATGTCATCTGTTCCTCTGGTCTCCCAGAACTGACATCAGCCCAAAAAGCAGAACTGATTGCCCTTACGAAAGTATTGGAACTAGCAACAGGCAAAAGGGCCACCATATACACTGATAGCCGCTATGCATTTGCCACTGCAAATGTGCACGGGGCTATTTACCAGCAAAGGGGGTTATTAACCTCCACCTGGAAAGAAATAAAGAACAAAGATGAGATCCTCCAACTTCTCTCAGCAGTGCAGGGCCCTAAGGAACTAGCTATAGTGCACTGCCCAGGGCACCAGAAGGGAAACGAACCCGTGGCGGTTGGAAAAAGAAGGGCAGATGAGGAAGCTTAATTGGCAGCCCTAAATGGAGTGACTGTGTTAACTTTTTCCACACCAGGGGGAACAACAATCAGGAGACTTGGCCGCACCGGAACATTCAGGCAACTTATCATCTGAGGAGACAGATACAGAACTCTGGGATCCTACAGAGCCAAGTTTACAATTTCAAAAAGCCCACCTTTATGTCAAAGACGTACACCAGCTCACCCACTTAGACTCAGAGAAGATTTAGGCCCTCTTAAAGGACCGGAGAAAGGACTTATTATTGACTGACTCACAGAGGAAAGAAATAGCTGAGCAGGTGACTAGAGCTTGTCAAGTCTGCCAAGTAGTTAATGCTTACCCATCCAAGCTTCCTGCAGGGAAGAGCTTACGAGGAACCAGACAAGGACAATTCTGGGAATTGAACTTTACTGAAATTAAGCCAGCAAGGTATGAACTTAAATATCTCCTAGTCTTTGTAGATACTTTTTCAGGATGAGTCGAAGCCTTCCCCATGAAGAAAGAAACAGCTCAGATGGTAGTCAAAAAGATCGTAGAAGACATTTTTCCAAGGTTCGGCCTGCCTAAGGTAATAGGGTCCGCTAACGGACCGGCATTCATGCCCCAGGAAAGTAAGGGATTTGCCAGGACCCTGGGGATTAATTGGAAGTTACATTGTGCTTATAGACCCTAGAGCTCAGGACAGGTAGAAAGGATGAATAGAACCATCAAAGAGTACTTAACAAAATTAAGCTTGGATACTGGCATAAAAAATTGGACTATGCTCCAACCTTATGCACTGTTTTGTGAAAGAAATACCCCCTCCGCCTCTTTGTGTAACCTCACCTCTTATGAAATTCTCAATGGTGCCCTTGCTCCAGTAGGGGACCTAATCCCAACTATGAGACTTAATGATTCCTTTCACACCCCCTTGCTTGACAGATTTAAAGCCCTTTAACAAACCCAGCACCCAGCGATACCTGTGGAAACATTTGGCCTCTGCTTATCAGACTGGAGACGAGGGAACCCCACATTGATATCAAGTGGGAGGCTTCGTCTACGTGAGATGGCGTCAGGTGTCATCCCTGGAACTCCACTGGAAAGGACCATACCAGGTGCTGCTTATAACACCCACAGTGGTGAATGTGGATGGGATCACTTCCTGGATCAATGCCTCCCATCTCATGCCTGAGCCCTGTACAGACTCTGGCTGGAAACTTCTACAGACTGGTATCCATCTCAAGTTGCGTGTCCGTCATGTGGGTAGGGCTATGGATTCTTCCCATGACCACCAGCAGCCCTAATCCCCATCAGCGTGCTCAGCAACAAGGGCAAGTAATGAATCCTAATGGGCAAGTAGTGTGATCTATTTCACAAACAGTCACCTTATGGAATTGGTGGCCATCTCTCCACCCGGACATTTGTCAGCTTGCCATAGGCTTCCCTGACTGGAATCTCCCTGACATAGAGGACCCCACACAGATCCCACTCAAACCCTAACCAGGGCAACATAGACCACCTTAACCCATGAATTATGGATGTCATCTCCCCCAGCTTAGGTGTAAACTAGCCAGTCTTGACTATTATGTGTGCCTACCTGATTTCCAAAGTCATAAAACAGGCCCAAACCTGTGGAGGACCCAGTGACTTTTATTGTAGATCTTGGGGTTGTGAACAAACGAAAGCTGCATGGTGGAACCCAAACTCCCCAGAAAGGTATGATTCCGGTAGGATGAAATGACACCTGGATTGATCCCAAGAAATGTGCTGCTAGCCCAGTGGTGTCAAAAACTCGCTGTGGAAAGAATACTCTATGTTACCCCCTCAATATAACTTTCACTTCCAAAGGAAGGGGCTACCTCAGAAAAACCTGGCCTATGGGAAATACGTGGGGAATGCGATTCTATATTTATGGCCCAGGTGATGAATTTGGTCTCTGGTTCACCGTCTGGCTTAAAAAGAAAGAAAATCCCACAGCAATAGGACCCAATCCCCTCAAGCCAGGAATTAAGCCTCCTAAACCTTCCATGCCTAGATCTACCAGAACCCCTCTACCATCTAATACTTCCTGGATTCCGTCTTTGCCTACTTCCCCAGTCCAGAGTACATCTGACTCCTCCCCCTGGAAACTAATTAAAGGAACCTTTATGGTACTGAACTCCACACAGTCAGAACTCCTTGTATTTCAGCCCAGGTCTTTGACAGCCCTGTAAATTATTGTGTAATGGTGCAGATACTCTCCAGGGTACTCTATCATAATGCCTAATCATTTGAAGGTCTAATAGGGGGAAAAACAACCCGATATCAAGGGGAACCATTGTCCCTTACTCTAGCCATCCTATTGGGGATAGGAGCTGCTGCAGGAGTGGTTATGGGAACAGCTTCTATGATGCGTGGTTAACAACAAATGGCCCAATTAGAAACAGCAATAAATCAAGACTTGAAGACGTTAGAGGCCTCCATCACAGCTTTGCAGGAATCCTTAACCTCTCTCTCTGAAGTTGTTTTACAGAACAGGTGAGGATTAGACCTCCTCTTGATGAGGGAGAGGGCCTCTGTGTTGCACTGAGAGAAGAATGTTGTTTTTATGCTGACCATATTGGAGTTGCAAAATAATTCATGAGTAAATTAAGAAAATACCTTGAAGAGCGCCAGAGAGAATGGGAGATTCAACAAGGGTGCTTTGAGTCATGGTTAACCCAGTACCCCTGGTAACTACACTAATATCAGACTTAGCTGGACCCCTGATCATCCTTATGGTGTTGCTAACTGTGGGACCTTGTTTGCTTAACCACATAGTTTCCTTTCTCCAGGCTCAGATTAGGCAGGTGAAACTCATGATAATCAGACAGAAATATGCTGCACTGGTAGGAATAGAATGTGAAACCCCACAATAATTTTGATTCATTACTTTTAAGATTAAAAGTAGTCAGAAAGAGGGGTGGGAAATGAAAGAATAAAAGAAATTGAAATTGAAACGTAAAGAACCAGGTTTTGTACATTTTCCAAGCTGCACTCAGAACCTGAAATTCCTGTGGCACTTAAGACAATTCCCGGATCTTCCCATTAGATGTGTGTTGAAATCTTCCCTGACCACCTCGTTACTTAACCACCCCTTCCCAGAAACCATGCAGATCTGCACGTATACATCTCAGTGCTTCAACCAATCAGTTTAAATGTATACTCCTTCTCACGGCTGACCAATCACCCGCTGCCCAACCTGTTCCCGCCAATGAATGTGCTAATCATGTTTTAGAGTTATTATTTGATTTTCCCGTGGTATATGATGATTTTCTAAAGGAGGCTATGATGTATGTAAAGTCCCTGCCCTCTCTAAAGAATGTATATAAACTCTGCTCAAGTTGTTCTCGGGGCTCTTTGTTCTTTGCTCCTCTGAAGTGAGCTCTGAGCCTCAGCATGCTGGACCCCCAATAAACCCTTTGCTGTGGCATGAGACAGTCTCTTGGTGGTCTTTTCCTCCGAAGTTCGCCCGACCTTTTCAGTTCCTGACTTCCGTCAAGTGAGAATAGGGATCATTTGGGTCAAATGAGTTCTTCAAAGCCCTACAGTGGATAGCCCATAGGTGCTTGGGTTTTCTCATGACTCCAAATCACATAGAAAATCTACACCTGACAGTCATTAGGCCTCAAATTGGAGAAGCAGAGCAGTATTAAAGGCAGGCTTATTTGATCACTCCTGGTTCAAAGGAAGGGTGTTTAGGCCACCCTGACTTTTGGCAAATGAGGGGCAATGGAGCTTATTTTGGACACTGTCTTGGGCTGCACCCCCCATGGAAACTTCCAGCCAGAGGTTATGATGCGTGTCTGTGTAGAAGAAGATGAGGCCCATGTGGGAGTGTTTTGATTTAAATTGTGGTCATATGTGTGGTAGCTGGAAGAGATTACTGGGTCCTCCTGGGCCTGAACTCTGGTGTGACTCCTTTTAGACACTGTGTCCTGGAACTGAGCTTAGTGAAGTATTGCCATGAGTTGTGTTGGGATTTGAGGAGGCCATGCATGAGAGTCGCCCTTGGAACCTGAGATGTAGGCCCAGGGTAGATTTCCACAGAGCACTGGGAATCTCAGTCAGGATACCACAAGATTTTATTCTGAAAGACTTGGCAGCCATAGTTGAGATCAAAACACTCATGGATCTCAATTTTAGACCTCAATGAGCCTGGCTTCAGGTGACCTTTTGGACACTCTTTGGGAAGCCTTGCCTGTGAGAGTTCTCCAGAGTTTTCATTGAAATGATCATACTCACCATTTAATGGTTCCTGCATGAATTGAAATCCACTGTGCCTCCAACTTCATCCTTGATAAATGGCTAGATAAATAGTTTAAATTTTTGAAATTCCCATGAACAGGTGGCATACAGAACCTTTGGATGTCCTATTTCTGATCATGAGTGTACCAGACAGTGCCTTGATTGATTGGGTTTAATGAAAATGGTGTAGAACCGAGATGCCAGTAATTTGGAGCCTGATGAGTAGAGGGCCTAGAGCAGCGGTAGGCAGGTGTGTGATAAAACATCTGTGATGGGGCCATGTGGATCTGCCTTAGGATTCCAAATGTCATGAGACGGACATGGTGCAGCCAGGAGACCATTATAAGTAAACACATCTTGTTATATGGAGAGGTTTTAGGGTAATTTACAGAATCAGGTTGCTATGGTCAAGGGAGCAAGCTATGTGGTATAGAGGCCGGTTTCATGAATGATCATGTGTGAGCCACCACATGTGATAGAACTCCCTCCAGCACTGTGTCCCAGTTGAACTCCTTGTATTTCATGAAGCAAATACAAAACTCGCAGTGCAGCAGCAAGAAACACCAGGAAAAGTGGAGGATTACTAAATGGCTTCACAGTCCACATGGGCAGACACTTAGACCACTGTGTCCCAGTTGAACTCCATGTATTTCGTGAAGCAAATACCAAAGTCGCAGTGCAGCAGCAAGAAACACAATGAAGAGTGGAAGAGGAACAAATGAATATCAGTCCATGCGGGGACACACTTAGCCCCAAGTGGCCATAGTATACCTACAAAGAGAGAATTCAGCACTGCTCCCTCATGTTCATTGGAATATTACAATTTATGTCCTCCAGGTCACATAGATGCTGACACAGCTTTGATCGTCTCACTAGAAGGAAGCAAAAGCTCCTGAAAACAACATATATTTCAAGTGCCCAAACTCAGAGGCAGTTTCTCAAGAAGTCTTTAGGCCAGCAGAGCTCTGTGATTGTGGAGTGCTTACACTGTCCCTTACTTTTGAAAACTCCTCTACCACCTCCATGGTTGTGAACTCCTGATCAAATTCCATTTTAGATATGTATTCACATATTTTCTATCTCTTTTCCTCTAATTGTGTCTTACTTGGGGCGAAGGTAATGTCAAGGGATTGTTCTGGATGAGAGTGGGAAGATTTTTCTGAAGCACATATTTGCATACACATTGGATAAATTTTCCTATTTTCCATTCAAAATACTGAATCACTGACATTAACACATACCCTACTAGACTCTGACTACTAATCCTAATATGTTGGAGAAAAATACCCCCAAAAGAATAGAACTACAAGCAGTTCAGAGGAGGCATGGTGGATAGTTGGGCTTGCCTTTTGAATTATATAGTGTAGGAGTTTTAAATCTTGTCAATTTTTTTGAAATAGTTCTCCATGTATTTTAAAAGTTAAGAAATATGTGAATTCCTGTCTCCCTTACTCTGAAGCCTATTCAGCACCTGTATTTTTATATGCACATTTAGAATCCTACCTTTTACCACACGTACATTCTTGTGTGGTGGCTGAATTGGCAGATACAAATTGTGAAAAGGGATCACTCCTCCTAAACGCTGTTGGAACTGAAAATTCAACCTGTGGGTGAGCTTCCTAGTTGAACAACATTATACATAAATCGATGTTCAGTAAAATGAATTTATTTGGATCTGTGGATGATATATATTTCATGGTGATTTTAAATTGGCATATAATGCTACTTTTTAATGTCTGTGAATGTTTGTGTGTGTGTGTATATATATATATATATATATATATATATATATATATATATATATATATATATATATACACACACACACACACTCTCCAGATTTTTCAAAATATGAAATATATGTGTATTATTTTACACATCCTAAATTTTTCATATTCATGAATGTGGATTTATAATCATCTTTTCACAAGATTATTCTCAGAAATATTCACATACCCTACTAGACTCTGACTACTAATCCTAATATGATGGAGAAAAGTAACGCAAACAGAATAGAAATACAAGCATTTCAGAGGAGGCATGTTGTATATTTGGACTTGCCTTTTGCATGATAAATGGTAGGTGTTATAAATCTGGTCAATTTTCAATTGAAATAGTTCTCCATGTGTTTTTAAAATTAACAAATATATGAATTCCTGTCCCTTTCTCTGTAGCCTATTCATCACATGTATTTTTATATGCATTTATAGTATCCTACCTGGTATCACATGTACATTTTTGTGAGTTGGCTGACTTGGTAGATACAAATTGTGAGAAGAGATCACTCCTCCAAATCGTTGTTGGAACTGAAAATTCCACCTATAGGGGAGCTTCCTAGTAGAAAAACATTATACATAAACTCATGTTCAGTAAAATAAATATTTTTGCATCTTTGGATGATATATATTTATAGATGAATTTTGAGTGGCATATATATTGCTACTTTTTAATGTCTGTGTGTGTGTTCTGTGTAAATATATATATATATATATACACTCCAAATTTTTGAAAATATGAAATATATGTGTCTTATATACACTTGCTAAATTTATTCATGTTCATGGACTTGGATTTATAATCAACTTTTCACAAGATTATTCTCAGAAATATTCATCCACCTGAAAAACAGATGTAACTAATATTTCTACAGTAACTGACCAAGTTTAACATCAATGCACCTCGATTCTGATATGACAAGCTGTGCATTTTGACGTTCATTTTTATTAAACCCTGGTACATTAATATTTATTCGTATTATGGTCATCATAGGATATATATTTCATCCACAAATTCACAAATTTATGGGCATTTGTTTCACTTTCAATCAATTCCTGCTTCAGAGCACATGTATTCCTCCAGGTGTCTTGACTGGTCTTTTCATGTGACTTCTACCCAAACACATTATTTTCGATTTCCATGATCAATTTTGAAGCAAAACTCACACCCTTTATGATAAACCATAACCCTAATATTACAAATAGATGTATAATTGGTTTGAATGAATGTATGTTTATCAATATAAAATTTTCTTTATATTTTCAGATATAACTTCAATCCATTTTTTAAAGTTGAAACCAATTATATTCTTTATTCACACTATTGTCTATTCATACATTTTCTCTATATTCAGAGACACAGGGTTCACGTATTTGTACCCCCAATACTAATTTATATGTCTTCAACATATTGCTTCCAGAAATGGTGGAAGAAATACTCATGTCACCTGATATAAATATACATTTTTTCAGTGTAATATTCTGGACACAAAACGCAAATGTCACACTTATGATTGTACCAAATCCTAAATAGGAAGTGAGCATCGATTACTAAAACCATCCATGTCCAGGTTGCCTAATGCTCTCAAATGTCTATCCTGTCGGTGACTACATATTTGTTTCTTCCTAAGATTATATATTAAATCTCAACATGTTGAAAATGTCTAATCCTATCACTCACTTTATACTTTGCCTGATTTCCTAATGTTTCTATTGATAAATGCTTTCCTACATATTTTTTCCAGTTCATCACTGTGACCAACTCTTCACATGTGCTGACATTTACATTCACTCTCTAACCAAAACTCTATTGCTAAAGTACTTTTGGTCCAAATCCTATTCTCACTCTTCTATCTAAACCTACACTATCTTCCTAATCCTACCGACTATCCCTTTTTGACTGGATGTTTTCTTACACATTCAATCAACCAAGGTACATGGTCCTTTGCCATTATATATCGATTTATCTGTGATATCTGTGCAGAACATTGTTCAAAGCTAAGTTTCCCACTCCAGTGCCCAGTGCACTTCTGGGCTTCAAATCTTATCTAGAATTCCATTGTCATACTTATATTTCACCTCTTTATTCTTATAAATACCACAGGATCCCAATATTCTTATTCATCCAGCAGAATAATTCCTAACACAAATCGAACCTGTTATTAACCCTAACCATATACTGTTCCCTCAATCTATCTTTACAAAAGAGCAGGACTGAGTTGGTCTTACAATACAAAAATGTAGGGAGACTTTCACCTGCTGAGAAGCTCAAAGGTCTATGCAGATATAATCCCTGGAGAAGATATAGGGAACTATGAAGTACCTGAGAGAGAAAAAGTCATCTTCAATTGCAAACAACCTGGTCATGACGAAGGGATGTGTCTGAATCAGCCTCTATCTTCTTTTTTTTTTTAATTAATTTTTATTGTAGGTTGTTCAAAACATTACATAGTTCTTGATATATCATATTTCACACTTTGATTCAAGTGGGATATGAACTCCCATTTTTACCCCATATACACATTGCAGAATCACTTCAGTTGCACAACCATTGATTTACATATTGCCATTCTGAATTACTGTAGAGGGGGTAGAGAGAGAACCCTAACCCTCCCCTCCCCTCTTCTCTCTCTACCCCCTCTACAGTAATTCATTTTTCCCCCTTATATTTTCCCTCCTTTCCCCTCACTTCCTCTTGTATGTAATTTTGTATACCCCTGAGGGTCTCCTTCCATTTACATGCAATTTCCCTTCTCTCTCCCTTTCCCTCCCACCTCTCATCCCTGTTTAATGTTAATCTTCTTCTCATGCTCTTCTTCCCTACTCTGTTCTTAGTTACTCTCCTTATATCAAAGAAGACATTTGGCATTTGTTTTTAAGGGATTGGCTAGCTTCACTTAGCATAATCTGCTCTAATGCCATCCATTTCCCTCCAAATTCTATGATTTTGTCATTTCTTAATGCAGAGTAATACTCCATTGTGTATAAATGCCACATTTTTTTATCCATTCGTCTACTGAATGGCATCTAGGTTGCTTCCACAGTCTTGCTATTGTGAATTGTGCTGCTATGAACATGGATGTAGCAGTGTCCCTATAGTGTGCTCTTTTTAGGTCTTTAGGGAATAGACCGAGTAGTGGAATAGCTGGATCAAATGGTGGTTCCATTCCGAGCTTTCCAAGAAATCTCCATACTGCTTTCCAAATTGGCCGCACCAATTTGCAGTCCCACCAGCAATGTACAAGAGTACCCTTTTCCCCACATCCTCGCCAGCACTTGTTGCTGTTTGACTTCCAAATGGCTGCCAATCTTACTGGAGTGAGATGGTATCTTAGGGTGGTTTTGATTTGCATTTCTCTGACTCCTAGAGATGGTGAGCATTTTTTCATATACTTGTTGATTGATTGTATGTCCTCCTCTGAGAAATTTCTGTTCAGGTCCTTGGCCCATTTGTTGATTGGGTTATTCGTTATCTCATTGTCTAATTTTTTTAGTTCTTTGTATAATCTGGATATTAGGGCTCTGTCTGAAGTGTGAGGAGTAAAGATTTGTTACCAGGACGTAGGCTCCCTATTTACCTCTCTTATTGTTTCTTTTGCTGAGAAAAAACTTTTTAGTTTGAGTAAGTCCCATTTGTTGATTCTAGTTATTAACTGTTGTGCTATGGGTGTCCTATTGAGGAATTTGGAGCCCGACCCCACAGTATGTAGATCATAGCCAACTTTTTCTTCTATCAGACGCCATGTCTCTGATTTGATATCAAGTTCCTTGATCCACTTTGAGTTAACTTTTGTGCATGGCGAGAGAAAGGGATTCAGTTTCATTTTGTTGCATATGGATTTCCAGTTTTCCCAACACCATTTGTTGAAGATGCTATCCTTCTTCCATTTCATGCTTTCAGCCCCTTTATCAAATATAAGATAGTTGTAGTTTTGTGGATTGGTTTCTGTGTCCTCTATTCTGTACCATTGGTCCACCTGCCTGTTTTGGTACAAGTACCATGCTGTTTTTGTTACTATTGCTCTGTAGTATAGTTTGAAGTCTGGTATAGCTATACCGCCTGATTCACATTTCCTGCTTAGAATTGTTTTTGCTATTCTGGGTCTTTTATTTTTCCATATGAATTTCATGATTGCTTTCTCTATTTCTACAAGAAATGCCGTTGGGATTTTGATTGGCATTGCATTAAACCTATAGAGAACTTTTGGTAATATCGCCATTTTGATGATGTTACTTCTACCTATCCATGAACAGGGTATATTTTTCCATCTTCTAAGATCTTCTTCTATTTCTCTCTTTAGGGTTCTGTAGTTTTCATTGTATAAGTCTTTCACCTCTTTTGTTAGGTTGATTCCCAAGTATTTTATTTTCTTTGAGGATATTGTGAATGGGATGGTTGTCCTCATTTCCATTTCAGAGGATTTGTTGCTGATATACAGGAATGCCTTTGATTTATGCGTGTTGATTTTATAGCCTGCCACTTTGCTGAATTCATTTATTAGCTCTAATAGTTTCTTTGTAGACCCTTTTGGGTCTTCTAGGTATAGAATCATGTCATCTGCAAATAGTGATAATTTGAGTTCTTCTTTTCCTATTTTTATGCCTTTAATTTCTTTCGTCTGTCTAATTGCTCTGGCCAGTGATTCGAGAACTATGTTGAACAGAAGTGGTGAGAGAGGGCATCCCTGTCTTGTTCCAGATTTTAGAGGGAATGCCTTCAGTTTTTCTCCATTCAGAATGATGCTAGCCTGAGGCTTAGCATAGATTGCTTTTACAATGTTGAGGTATGTTCCTGTTATCCCTAGTTTTTCTAGAGTTTTGAACATAAATGGATGCTGCCGCCGGGGGTACTTGTAAAGCCGGGTGGCTGCAGCCGTGTGGCTAAGAACCAGGCGGGCGGGGTGGCTGTTTGCAGAACAAGAGTGGAATGGCGGGAGCTGTCTGCCGGCCGGGCGCGGACCCTTCTCTCCGAGCAGGGCCGCCGGGGGCCGCTTGTAAAGCCGGGTGACTGCAGCCGCGTGGCTAAGAACCAGCCGGGTGGGGTGGCTGTTCGCCGAGCGAGAGCAGGGCCGCCAGGGTAGCCGGGATGGCGGGAGCTGTCTGCTGGCCGGGCGGGGACCCTTCTGCCGTGCTGCTCTGGGCTGCCTGCTGCTTGCAGAAGCGGCGGGTGGCCGCGGGATTGGACTCTGAGCCCGCGCTGCCGGTCAAGTTTCACTTGTCTGGGGCAAACTGTCACGTCTAATAAACTTACTAATTCTCGGCAGGTCTCCTTTCAACGGAGTTTTGCTAGAAGATCCTCAGTAGGTAGAATGTAGCTGTTTTAATTGGTGTTTCTGATCCCGTTAATGTGGAGATATTGAAAGTGCAGCTTCCTCGCCGGCCGCCATGTTGGATCCCTCTCTATCTTCTTAATGTAGAGAAGATGGACCAAACCAGGCCTATGTAGAGAGCTGTTCCCAGGTGCCTATGGTTGATATAACTTTCTATCTTGTGAAATTGTAACAGGAAATAGGGGCAGCCTCCATCTCATGAGACCCTTGGAAGCAACTGTTAGGACAAAGTGGTTGCAAAGGCAGCAAATTCAATCAGTTCCAGAAAGAAGTGACCTCATCTAATTTTCTTGGTGAAGGAACACTCTAAACTTGGAATCCAGGCACCCAGAGGCAGTCCCAGTTCCAGTCCCAGTGGGCTCACTTGTTTAGATTTACAGAGGACAGAGTCCATCTTTCTTGGTAAATACTGATGTGAGTATGGCCAAATGCCAGGTGAGCTCTGAAGAGGGGCCTTTCCTGAGAAAGCAGGTAGTGTCTCACTGCTGGTCCCGGACAATTTCACAGAGTTAGCCAAACAGACCTGATCTGAGGCAGGACAGGCCATTTCGGGGGAACATAAAATGGTCCACCAGTCAGAGGGCTCTCCAGATAGTCACATACCTACTTGGAGGAAGGAGGTGCCTTTGTGGTTGTGGGTGTGAGTTTGTGGTTTTGTCTCATGTTCTGAGAATAGGTAGGAAAGGCAGTTTGTTTGGTTTGGAAGCGACTGTGTCTACTGAGTGCTTTGACAAGGCAAGTGTTTCTATGTCTGTGTATCCCGCCGTGTCTGTGTTTGTAGACATTAGAAAAGAGAATGCATCAATGGATTTGTCATGTCTAGTAGAAAGCTTCTCAGCATTCATCCTGCCTAATTTATGAATGGACTGTGGATTGCCTTATGGATGTGCAACACCTACTATCTTCCAAAGTTCCTGTTTTCTTCGTAGAATTATGGCCACTCTTCAGAATAGGCTTATGATTTTATGTCCACCATATGAACCACCTCCAAGATCTGTGACATGGCTATGTACTGGATAGCTGAAGGGAATGAGAGCATGTCAGAAAACACAGATATCATTGGGACCAGGAGAGTCTCAATGGAGAAACCCTGCTTTATGTCTTTTGCTTACCTATTTGTCTGTTGCCCTGAATGTCAGGAAGTTCTTTGACTCAGGCCACCCCTTTTTGAAGCCTGAAGAAAACAGTTTTCAAATGAAAATGAATGGGCATCACCTTGGGCTCTTTGCTTAATTGCTTTAGAATGGGATGTGTCTGAATCAGCCTCTTGGCCCTGTGTGAGGCTGTGGCTTTGATTCTCAGCACCTGATGGGTCTAAAGAAGGATCCCATGTGTGCATCCAAAACCAAAATGGCCAAAAGAGCGGTCATTGTGGATGGAGTCTCTCGTCTTCCTCTGTAATGTTCCTGCCTCCATCAAGTGAGAATAGGGATCCTTTGGATCAAATGAGTTCTTCAAAGCCCTGCAGAGTCTAGCCCATAGGTGCTTGGGTTTTCTCATGACTCCCATTTACAAAAAGAATCTAAACACCACAGTCACTAGGCCACAAATTGCAGAAGTGGAGCAGTATTAACGGCAGGCCTATTTGATCACTCCTGGTTCACAGGAAGGGAGTCCGGGCCTATAGGCATATGAGGGGTAAGGAAGCTTCTTTTGGACATTGTCTTGGGCTGTGCCCCTCATAGAATCCTCCAGCCAGAGGTGATGATGAGTGTCTATATGGAAGAAGATGAGGTCCATGTGGGAGTGTTTTGGTTTTAATTGTGGTCACTTGTGTGGCGGTTGGAAGAGATGAATTGGTCCACGTGGGCTGGAACTCTGGCGTAATTACCCTTAGAGACTGCATTCTGGAACTGATCTTAGAGAAGTATTGCAATGAGTTATGTTGGGATTTTAGGAGGCCACGCATGAGGGTAGTCCTTAGAAAATGAGTCTTGACCCAGGGTTGCTTTCCACAGAGCACTGGGAATCTCAGCCAGGATATCACATGATTTTGTTCTGAAAGACTTGGCAGCAATAGTTGAGAGTCAAAACAAACATGAACCTTATATTGTAGACCTCAATGGGCCTGGCTTCATGTGAACTTTTGGCCACTCTTTTGGAAGCCTTGCCTGTGAGAGTTCTCGAGAGCTTTCATTAAAATGAGTTTCCTCAACATTTAATGGTTCCTGAATGAATTGAAACCCACAGTGCCTCCAACTTCATCCTTTAAAAATGGTTAGATAAATACCATGAAATGTTTAAAATTCCCATGAGCAGGTGGCACTGGAAAACCTTTGGATGTCCTGTTTCTGATTATGAATATACCAGAAGGTGCCTTGATTGACTGGTTTTCATGAAAATGGTATAGAAAAGAGATGCAAGTAAGTTCGAGCCTGCTGAGTAGTGGACCTAGAGAAGTTGTGGGCAGGTGTGTGATAAAAAATCTGTGGTTTGGCATGTGGATCTGCCTTTGGCTTCCAAATGGATTATGACTGATATGGTGCAGCCAACAGACCCTTCTCTGAAAATGCATCTTGTTATATGTAGGAGTTTCAGGGCAATGTTCAGAATCAGGTTGCTATGCTCAAGGAGGCAAGCTGGTGGGATAGAAGCATGGTTGGTGCATTTTCCTGCAGACCCTGACCCACCACACGTGACAGAACTAGCTCCAGCACTGTGTCCCAGTTGAACTCCTTGTTTCATGAAGCAAATGCCAAATTGCGAGTGCAGCAGCAAGAAACAGCACGAAAAGTGGAGGATGACCAAATGGGTTCACAGTGCACACGGGGAGACACTTAGCCCCCATTGGTCACAGTTTACCTACAAAGAGAGAATTTAGCAATGCTGCCTCATGTTCATTGGAAAACAAGAAACCATGTGCTCACAAAGGTCACAAAAATGCAGACCCAGCTTGGATGGTCTCACTACAATGGAAGCTAAAGCTCCTGACAACAACATATATTTCATGTGCCCAACCTCAGAGGCAGTTTCTTAAGAACTCTTTAGGCCAGCAGAGCTCCATGTTTGTGGAGAGTTTACATTGTCCCTTAATTTTGGAAACTCCTCTACCTTCTCCAAATTTGTGAAAATTGAGCAGTTTCCATTGCAGATATGTATTCACAGATTTTCTAACTCTTCTCCTCTAATTGTGTCATACATGGGGCGAAGGTAATGTCAAGGCATTGCTCTGGATGAGAGTAGGAAGATATTTGTGTAGCACATATTTGCATACACATTGCATTCATTTTCAATTTTCTATTCGAAATACTGAATCCCTGACACTATCCCATACCCTACTATCCTCTGACTACTAATCCTAATATGATGGAGAAAAATACCCAAACAGAATAGAAATACAAGCAGTTCAGAGGAGGCATGCTGCATACTTGGACTTACCTTTTGCATGATAAATGGTAGGTGTTATAAATCTAGTCAATTTTTAATTGAAATAGTTCACCATGTGTTTTTAAATTAAACAAATATATGAATTCCTGTCTCCCTTTCTCTGTAGCCTATTCATCACATGTATTTTCATATGCACTTATAGAATAATACCTGGTATCACATGTACATTTTTGTGAGGTGGCTGACTTGGCAGATACAAATTGTGAGAAGAGATCACTGCTCCAAATTGCTGTTGGAACTGAAAATTCCACCTATAGGGGAACTTCCTATTAGAACATCATTATACATAAACTCATGTTCAGTAAAATAAATATTTTTGCATCTGTGGATGATATATATTTAAAGATGGATTTCGATTGGCATATATATTGCTACTTTTAAATGTCTGTGTGTGTGTGTTTTTTTTTTTTTTTTGTGTGTGTATATATATATATATATATATATATATATATATATATATATACACTCTCCAGATTTTTCAAAATATGAAATATATGTGTCTTATATACACTCTCTAAATTCATTCATGTTCATGCATGTGGATTTATAATAAACTTTCCAAAATATTAGTCTCAGAAATATTCATCCACCTTAAATACATATTTGTTTCCTAGTACTGAAAACTAACTTCAGTGAATGGTGCATACAAATGTTAATAATTCTACAGGAACTGATCCAGTCTATCACCAATGCAAGTAGATCCCAATGGGACATGATATATAATATGATGTTCATTTATATTCAACACTGGTACATTATTATTTCTTCAGTTTTTGCTCATCATAAGATATGTATTTCATCCACAAGTTCACAAATTTGTAGGCATTTCTTTAAACTTTAATCACTTCCTACTTCACAACACATGTATTGTCAGGGTTTCTTGACTGGTCTTTTCATGAGACTTCTTTCCAAACACATTATTTTCGATTTCCATAATCACTTTTGAAGTAAAACTCACACACTCTTCATGATAAACCAAAACACTAATATTGACATTAGATGAATTACTGGTTGGAATGAATGATTTTATATGCATATAAGATTTCCAGTAATTTTTCAGATATCAGTTCATCCCATTATATTAAGTTGGAACAAGTTATAATACTTATTCACAGTATGGTCTATTCATGCTTTATCTCTATATTCATAGACATAGGGTACACCTCTTTGTACGCCCAATACTAATTTTATCTCTTCAGTATATTGCTACCAAAAATGGTGGAAGAAATACTTATGTCACCTGATCTACATATACATATTATCACAATAATATTCTGGACAAAAATGTAAATGTTACACTTATGATTGAACCAAGCAAAGCCTAAATGAAAAGTGAACATAGATTACTAAAAACATCCATGTCCAGGGTGCCTAATGCTCTCAAATGTCAATATTATTGGTGACTTCATATTTGTTTCTTTCTAAGATTCAACCTGAAGCCTGTTGAAAATGTCTAATCCTCTCACTCACTTTATACTCTCCCTGATTTTGTAATATCTTTATTGATATCTTCTTTTCTACATGTTTTCCCCACTTCATCCTCGCGACTGGCTCTTCATATGTGCTGACATATACATTCACTCTCTAACTGAAATCCTATTGCTAAAGAACTTCTGTTCCAAATCATATACTCACTCTTCTTCCTAAAACGACCGACTATCTTCCTAATCCTACCGACTATCCCTTTTTGAAGGGATGTTCTCTTCTACATTCAATCTTCCAAGGTACAAGGTCCTATGCCGTTGTATATCAAATTATCTGAGACATCTGTGCAGAACATAATTCAAAGCTAAGTATCCCAATAAAGGGCCCAATGCCCTTATGGGTTTAAAATCATACCTGGATTTCTGTTTTCATACTTATGTTTCACCTCTACATTCTTGTAAATATACCAGGTTCCCAATACCATTATTCATTCAGAAGAATGATTCCTAACACAAATCGAAATCAAACCTGTTATTAACCCTAAACATACACTGTTCCCTCAATCTCATTTTACAGAAGAGCAGGGACAAAGTTGTTCTTACAATACAGAAAAGTAGGGGACCTTCCACCTGCTGAGATCCTCAAAGGTCCATGCAGAAATGATACCTGGAGAAGTTGTAGACAGGTATGAAGAACCTGAAAGAGCAAAAGTCATCTTCAATGACAAACCACCTGGTCAGGATGAAGGGATGTGTCTGAATCAGCCTCTCTCTTCTTATTGTGGAGAAGATGGACCAAACCAGGCCTGTGTGTGTGCCTATGGTTGATATACCATTCTAAATTGTGAAAGTGTCAGAGGAAGAAGGTGCAGCCTCCATCTCATGGGGCCCTTGGAAGCAACTGTTAGGACCAAGTGGTTGCCAAGGCAGTGACCTCATTCAGTTCCAAAGAAAGTGTCATACCTCATTTCCTTGGTGATGGAACTCTCTGAACTTGGTATCCAAGAAGCCAGGCACCCAGATGCAGTTCCAGTCCCAGTCCCAGTGGGCTCACTTGTTTGGATTTACCAAGGACAGAGTCAGTCTTTCTTGGTACCTACTGATTTGAGGATGGCCAAATGCCAGGAGAGCTCTGAAGAGGGACCTTTCCTGAGAAAGCAGGTAGTGGCTCACCACTTTTTCCTGACAAATTCACATAGTTGGCCAAGGAAACCAGATCTGAGAGAATACAGGCCATTTCGGGGGAACATAGTATTGCCCACCAGTCAGAGGACACTCCGGATAGTCACAGACCTACTTAGGGGAAGGAGGTGCCATTGTGAGTGTGGGTGTGTGGTTTTGTCTCTTGTTCTGAGAATAGATAGGAAAGGCGGTTTGTTTGGTTTTCAGTGAACTATTTCTATTAAGTCATTTGACAAGGTGAGTGTTTCTATGTCTGTGTATCCCACTGTGTCCGTGGTTGTAGACATGAGAAAAGACAATGCAACAATGGATGTGTCCTGTGTAGTAGAAAGATTCCCAGCATTCATCCTGCCCAATTTATGAATGGACTGCAGCTTGCCTTATGGATTGGCAAAACCTACTACCTTCCTAAGTCCCTGTTTTCTTCCTGAATTCTGGCAACTCTCCAGAATAGTCTCATTGTTTTGTGTCCAAGATATGTACCAACTCCAAGGTCTTTGACATGTCCATGCACTGGATACCTGAAGGGAATGGCCAGTATCTCAGAAAACTCAGATATGAGTGTGACCAGAAAAGTCTCAGTGGAGATACCATGCTTTGGGCCTTTTGCTTACCTATTGTTCTGTTGCCCTGAATGTCAGGAAGATGTTGGGCTCAGGCTACCCCTTTGTGAAGCCTGAAGAAAACAGTTTTCAAATGGAAATGAATGGGCATCACCTGTGGCTCTTGCTAAATTGCTTCGGAAAGGGATGTGTCTGAATCAGGCTCTTGGCCCTGTGTGAGGCTGTGGCTTAGATTCTCAGCACCTGATGGATCTAAAGAAAGATCCCATGTGTGAAACCAAAACCAAATTCGCAAAAAATTTCAGTCATTGTGAATGAATTCTATTGCCTTTCTCTGTTAGGTTCCTGAAATCAATCAAGTGAGAATAGCGATCCTTTTGGTCAAATGAGTTCTTCAAATCTCTGCAGAGGTGCTTGTCTTTTCTCATGACTCCAGTTCACATAAAGAATCTAAACCCCACAGTCAGAAGGCCTCAAATTGGAAAAGCGGAGCAGTTTTAATGACAGGCCTATTTGATCACTCCTGGTTCACAGGAAGGGTGTCCTTCCCACCCTGACTTGAGCCAAATGAGGGGCAAGGGAGCTTATTTTGGACACTCTTTTGGAATGTGCCCCTCATGGAAAGCTCCAACCAGAGGTTATGATGAGTATCTATAAGGAAGAAGATGGGGCCATGTGATAGTGTTTTGTTTTTAATTGTGTTCATTTGATTGGCGGTGTGAAGAGATGACTGGGTCAACCTGGGCTTGAACTCTGGTTTGATTCCCCTTAGAGACTGCGTTCTGGAATTGACCTCAGAGAAGTATTGCCATGAAAAGTGTTGGGATTTTAGGAGGCCACGCATGAAAGTCACCCTTGGAAACTGAGATCTAGGCCCAGGGTGGTTTTCCAAAGAGTACTGGGAATCTCAGCCAGTATATCACATGATTTTATTCTGAAAGACTTGGCAGGGATAGTTTTGAGTCAAAACACACATGGACCTCACATTGGAGACCTCAATGCGCCTGGCTTCATGTGACCTTTTGGCCACTCTTTTGGAAGCCTTGCCTGTGAGAGTTCTCCAGAGCTTTCTTTGAAATGAACTTCCTCAACATTTAATGGTTCCTGAATGAATTGAAACCCACAGTGCCTCCAACTTCATCCTTGAAAAATGGCCAGATAAATACCATGAAATTTTTAAAATTCCCATGACCAGGTGGCACTGGAGAACCTTTGGATGTCCTGTTGCTGATCTTGAGTGTACCAGACCCTGCCTTAATTCACTGGGTTTCATGAAAATGGTGTAGAACAGAGATGCCATTGAGTTATAGCCTGCAGAGTTGTGGGCCTAGAGAAATGGTGTGCAGTTTTGTGATAATACATCTGTGTTGTGACCATGTGGTTCTGCCATTGGCTTCCAAATTCATTGTGACTGCCATGGTGCAGCCAGGAGACCCGTATATGTAAAAGCATGTTTTTATATTGAAAGATTTCAGGGCCATGTTCAGAATCAAGTTGCTGTGGACATGGGGGCAAGCAAGTTAGAGCCTGCAGAGTATTGGGCCTAGAGAAGTGGTCTGCAGTTGTGTGATAATACATCTGTGTTATGGCCATGTGGATTTCTCATTGGCTTCCAAATTTTTTGTGACTAACATGGTGCAGCCAGGAGACCCGAATATGTAAAAGCATGTGTTTATATGGAGAGGATTCAGGGCCATGTTCAGAATCAAGTTGCTATGGACAAGGGGGCAAGGTATGTGGGAAAGAAGCCAGGTTGTTGCATTCTCCTGCAGACCCTGACCCACAACACGTGACAGAACTCCCTCCAGCACTGTGTCCCTGTTGAACTTCTTGTATTTTGTGAAGCAAATACCAAACTCCCAGTGCAACAGCAGGAAACACCATGAAAAGTGGAGGATGACAAAATGGCTCCACAGTCCACATGGGGAGACAATTAGACCCCAGTGGCCACTGTTTACCTACAAAGAGTGAATTCAGCACTGCTGCCTCATGTTCACTGGAAAATAAGAAACCATATCCTCCAGGTCACATAGATGCAGACTCAGATTTTATTGTCTCACTACAAAGGAAGCTAAAGCTCCTGAAAATAACGTATGTTTCAAGTGCCCAACCTCAGAGGCAGTTTCTCAAGATGTCTTTACGCCAGCAGACCTCCATGTTAGAGGAGTGTTTACCATGTCCCTTACTTTTGGAAACTCCTCTACCACCTCCAAGGTTCTGAACTCTGAGCATTTTCCACTCAAGATATGTATTCACAGATTTTCTAACTCTTCTATTCTAATTGTGACTTACTTCAGGTGAAGGTAATTTCAAGGATTTGTTCTGGATGAGAGTGGGAAGATTTTTGTGTAGCTTATATTTGCATACACATTTGATTCATTATTCTATTTTCCATTTGAAATACTGATCCCTGACACTAACTCATAACATACTGGACTCTGACTACTACTCCTAATATGATGGAGAAAAATAACCCAAACAGAATAGAAATCCAAGCAGTTCAGAGGAGGCATGGTGTATAGTTGGACTTGCCTTTTGCATAAAAAAGGGTAGGTGTTATAAATCTAGTCAATTTTCTGTTGAAATAGTTATCCATGTGTTTTTAAAGTTAACAAATATGTGAATTCCTGTCTCCCTCTCTCTGTAGCCTATTCAGCACATGTATTTTTATATGCACATATAGAATCCTACCTGGTATCACACGTACATTTGTGAGGTGGCTGACTTGGCAGATACAAAATGTGAGAAGAGATTACTCCTCCTAAATGCTGTTGGAACTGAAAATTCAATGTATGGGTAAACTTCCTAGTTAAACAACATTATACATAAATCTATCTTCAGTAACATGAATATTTTTGAATCTGTGGATGATGTATATTTCATGGTGAATTTCAATTGGCATATATATTGCTATTTTTATAGTCTCAGTTTGTGTGTGTGTGTGTGTGTGTGTGTGTATATATATATATATATATATATATATATATATATATATATATACTCTCCAGATTTTTCAAAATATGAAATGTATGAGTCTTATTATACACTCCCTGAATTCATTCATGTTCATGTATGTGGATTTATAATCAACTTTTCACAAGATTATTCTCAGAAATACTCATCTACCTGAAATACATATTTGTTTCCTAGTACTGAAAACTAACTTCAGTGAATGGTGCATACAAATTCTAATATTTCTACATTAACGGACGCAGTTTAACATCAATTCAAGTAGATTCCTATGGGGCATGATGTGTATTTTAACGTTCATTTTTATTCAACACTGGTACATTACTATTTCTTCAATTTCTGCACATCATTGTATATATTTATCATCCACAAATTAGCAAATATATAGGCGTTTGTTTCACTTTAAATCACTTTCTGCTTCAGAACACATGCATACCTCCAGGTTTCTGGACTGGTCTTTTCATGAGACTTCTTTCCAAACACATTATTTTCAATTTCCATAATCACTTTTGAAGCAAAACTCAAACACTCTTCATGAAAATCCATAACCCTAATATTTCATTCAGATGTATAACGGGTAGGATTAAATGTAGTATATCAATATAAGGTTTCCTGTATATTTTCAGATATCAATTCAATCCATTATTTAAAGTTGGAACCAGTAATATTATTAATTCACAGTATTGTCTATTCATGCATTATCTCTATATTCATAGACAAATGGTACACCTATTTCTACCCAAAATACTAATTCATATATCTTCAAAATATTGCTCCCAGAAATGGTGGAAGAAAAACTCCTATTACCTGATCTACATATATTATTTATTATAGTAATATTCTGGACACACATAGGAATGTTCACACTTATGATTGTACCAATGTAAAGGTCGGGCGAGCGTCGGAAAAGAGACCACGAAGAGACTGTCTCATGCAACAGCAAAGGGTTTATTGGGGGTCCAGCATGCTGGGGCTCAGAGCTCACTTGAATAGAGAAGAGAGCCCTAAGAACAGCTTAAGCAGAGCTTATGCAATTTACATGGTGAGAGCAGGGAGGGAAATTTATTGATGGGTCAGGTGGAGTGAGTGGTTTGCATGCCAATGGGAGAGGGAGTACATTCAACAGTTTGGCAATTGGGGACAGCACATTCTGGGAACAAGATTAGCAAACAGTTTTCAAGATTTCATCAGTATTTTGTTAAGCATACAGAAAAACAAGAAGTTAAAAGTACATATTTTATTAACCTTTCATTCCCCACTTCTTATTCTGGTTAATTTTAATCATAAAAATGAGCATTGCGGGGTCTCACATTTTATGTCTTCTAGTGAGGTATATTGTTGTCTGATTACCATAAGTTTAACTTATCCAATTTAAGCTTGTAGAAAGGAAACTAGATGGTTGAGCAAACAGGGTCCTACAATTAGCAATGAAATGAGGATTATTAATGGACTGGCCAGGGCTGATAAAAGTGTAGTTAACCAGGGGGACTATGTGAACAAAGACTCAAACCACCCTTTTTGTGCATCTCTCTCTTGTTGATGCTCTTCTAGGCGTCTTCTTAATTTACTCATAGATTTTTTTACAACTCCAGTATGGTCGGCATAAAATCAACTTTTTCCCTCAATGCAGCACGAAAGCCCCCTTCTCTCACGAAGAGGAGGTCCAACCCTCGCATGTTCTGTAAAACAATTTCAGAGAGAGAGGTTAAAGATTCCTATAAAACTGTGATGGAGGTTTTTAATATCTTTAAATTTTGGTCTATTGCTGCTTCTCATCGGGTCATTTGTTGTGTCACATGGACTAGGACAGTGATTCCTGTGCCCACACCTGCAGCAGCTCCTTTTCCTAATAGGATGGCTAAAGTGAGGGATACAGGTTCCCAGAGGAACCGGGTTGTATGCCCCCCTATTTGATATTTAAATTAACCTGCCTCATGATAGAGCACTCTGGGAAACATCTGAACATTACATAATTAATCACATCTGTTGACCATTTTATGAAAACATAAACAATGTTTAAGTATATAGAATTATACTGTTGTAAGGACGGACAAGTCAAGGCACCTAAGATAGCACCGAAGACAGCGAAACATACCTATTTGGTTGCAACGGATTTAGAGGGCATTGCTTCTGTTGTAATCAATTAGTCACCTGATCTCCAAATTTAGGTAGTTTCCGAATTTTGTACCCAACATGTAAGGGAAGGGGCTCAGAAGTTCACAGTCTGCATAAGTTCACAAAAAGAAGTTTTCGTTTCTATTGTTTTTTTCATCTGTTCTGGGCAAGTTAACATTTTAAGGACACCTGGAGTGGGAGAGCTTTTTTCTTCTCTTTTTTTTTTTCTCACTGCCAGCTGTAACAATGGAGCTCATTTGGTAACTTATTTATCTTAGAAATGTAACCATGTCTGTGAAGCCCCAGCTCAAGGCCAGAGGCCTTGTTCACATGTTTTGTGAAAAACTAGTAAGGGGGAGTCTAGCTTAGGAGTGCTGATTTTTCCAGCCAGTGGCCAAATAGAACAGGGAAACACGAAAAGAGGAAGTTTATCTACATTGAACTCTTTTATAGGGACTCTTTGGCTGAAAGTCCTAAAGTCAGCCATGGTGAAGACTGCTGGAGAAGGTCAGTTAAGACTTTTCTGTGGGCCTGGTATAGACGGGGAAGACAGGGAAGGCGGGTCTGAGAGCAGCACCTTGGGTCTGAGCATGAGGAAGGAGAGATGTAAAAGAATAATGGGAAAGGGGTTTGGAATTTTCCAGGCAACAAAACTTGAGCAGTAGAACAGATAGAGCAGAGGGGAAGATGGGAGTTTGTATCCCAAAAAGCCTGTGAGGGACTTTAAATTCTTAGTAACCTGTTTTCAGTGATGACAGAGCAACTTTAAAGGCCATTTTCATTACATCTTGGATAGGGGTCTGAGGGCTCTCCTTAGCTGGTTTGAGCTTTGGGTTAGCTGGTAAGAGGACCTGGTGGGACCTGGTGCGGGCACTGACAGGAGAAGAGAGTAGTGAGTGGGTGGATGGGTACCTCAGTACCTGCTACCTCAGCAAGGGGGCAATAATCTGAGAACCGGCGGTTTGGGTTTTTGATCTAGTAATTGGAGGGAAGAAATCAGGTTGCTGAGGTGGGAGTGACAGCAGAGAGTCTGGAGCAGAAAGCTGAGGGTGAGGATCTATTGGATAAGCATAGTTCAGGATGTGAGCGAAGGAGGGAAAATGCCTCCACTTAGGGGAATTTCCTTCCACCCTTTGAGCACTTGCCGAAGTTAAAAAGGTCACGGAGAATTTTAGGATCTAGAGACCCCTCTGGGGGCCATCGGTATTGGTTGTGTAATTTGTAATATGGCCAATGCTGTGTATTGAATTTGATGAGGAGTTTGGGTTCCACCAGGCACCCCTGTATGCTCACATTCCCATGACTTACAGAAGAAGTCGGCATTTCCCCCACACAGCCATGTCTGTTTCTGGCTTTGATAGTCCGCTGGGCAAACATAGTAATCTAGGCTAGCCAACCTGCATCTGGCTCTCGTGTCCCTACATCCATAATGTTTGTTTCTATTACCTATGATACGGAAAGGATTTATTGGAATTTTAGTTGGATCCCCTTCATCAGGGATATCCCAATAGGAAAGACCTATAGCCAGCTGACAAATGTCTGGGTGGAGAGATGGCCACCATGTCCCTAAAGGGGCTGTATGCAAGATAGACCATACTTCTTGTACACTAGGATTTGTGATCAGCCATTACTGCTGAACAGGCTGATGAGGGTTAGGACTACTCTTGGCCAAGGGGAGAGTCTGTAGCCTTATCCACATGGCGAATACGCAATTTGAAAGTGTTACCAGTCTTTTCCAGTTTCCAGTCAGATTTTGGACAGGGCGCAGGCCAGAGATGAGAGACATGGATCCATGAAGTGATTCCGTCTACATTTACCACTGTAGGTGTTATATGTAGCACCTTATATGGTCCTTTCCAGTGGGGTTCCAGGGATGACACCTGATGTCGTCTAATGTAGACGAAGTCTCCTACTTGGTATCGATATGGAGTCCCCTCGTCCCCAGGTTGGTCGGCAGTGGCCAGATGTTTCCACAGATATTGCTGATTTCTTTCAAGAGCTTTAAGTCTGTCAAGCAAGGGGGTGTGGAAGGGATCGTTAGGTCTTAGAGTTTGGGTTAGGTCCCTTACTGGAGGAGGGATCATAGAGAATTTCATAGGGGGTGAGGTTACACAAGGAAACAGAGGAGTACGAGTATTTCTTGCATGAAACAGTGCATAAAGCAGGAGAATAGATCGATCTTTTATGCCGATCTCTAAGCTTGATTTTGTTAAGTCTCTTTAATGGTTCTATTATTTTTTTTTTACCTGTACTGAGCTCTGGGGTCTATAAGCACAATGTAGTTTCCAATTAATCCCCAGGGTCCTGGCTAATCCCTGACTTACCAGGGCAATTAACGCCAGTCCATTATCAGACCCTATTGCCTTAGCCAGTCCGTATCTTAGAAAAATATCTTTCAGGATCTTCTTGACCACCATTTGTGCCATTTATTTTGTTGTTGTTTTTTTTTTTTTTTTTTTTTTTGTGTGTGTGTGGGGGGGAGGCTTCAATTAATTCATCCTGAAAATGTATCTACAAAGACTAGGAGATATTTAAGTCCATAACTTCCTGGCTTAATTTCAGTAATGTCCACTTCCAAGAATTGTCCTGGTCTGGTTTCTTGTAGGTGCTTTCCTGCAGTAAAGTTGGAAGGGTAAGCATTAAGCAATTGACAGACCCGGCAGGCTTTTGTTACCCGTTCAGTTATTTCTTTCGCTCTGAGTCGGTTAGTGGAAAACTCTGTTCTTGATCCTTCAGGAATGCCTGCAGTTTCTTTGAACCAAGGTGAGTGAGTTGATGTACATTTTTAACTTAGTTTAGGGCTTTCTGAAAATGCAAGCTGGGCTCAGTGAAGTTGAGGGTTTCAGTGTCAGTGTCCTTAGATGTTATCAAAAGCTTGCTGGTGCTCAGGGGTCCATTAGAATTGGGCATCTCTCTTTAACAGCGGGTATAAAGGAGCAGCTAAGGACGCAAACCCAGGTATCCATAAGCTGCATAAGCCAGCAGTCCCAAGAAACTCTCTGAGTTGTCTGCTGTTAGATGGGGGTGGTATCTGCTCAATGGATTGTTTTCTGGTCTCAGTGAGCCATCGCTTACTGCCCCTAAGGGAATAGTCCAGGAAGATTACTTCTTGCTGGCAAATTTGGGCTTTTTTGGCAGAAGCACTATACCAGAGTTGAGCAAGCTCGTATAATAATAATTGGGTTCCAGACTCACAGTTTTTCTTGGTGTTGGCTGCCAGTTGCAGGTCATCGACATATTGAAGCAGGGTGACGTCAGGGTGCATAGTTCTGAAGTTGTTGGGGTCTCTGTGGAGGGCTTCATCAAAGAGAGTGGGGGAGTTTTTGAACCCCTGTGGGAGTCTAGTCCATGTTAGTTGACCAGACATCCCGGTTTCTGGGTCTACCCACTCGAAATCAAATAGCAACTGACTATCTTTATGCAGAGGCAAGCAAAAGAAAGCATCTTTTAAGTCCAGAACAGTATACCATTTCCGCTCATGGTTCAGAGTGCTAAGCAGATTGTACAGATTATGTACTGTGGGGTGAATGTCCTGCACTCTGTTGTAGATCTCTCTTTGGTCTTGAACGGTGCGATAGTCCCCGGTTCCTGGATTTTTATACTGGTAACAGGGCAGTGTTCCAGTTAAAATGACAGGGCCTTAGGACCCTTAAGTCCAGATATTTCTGAATATGGGGCCTTATCCCATCTTTAGCTTTTTTGCTCAGAGGATATTTTTTGACATTGATGGGGGGGCTGAAGTTTTTAACTCCACTGTTATTGGAGGATGTTTCACGGCTACGTGTAACCCAGCAGTTTTTTTCCTAGGCATCTGCGTAATCTGTTATCCATTTCCGGGGTAGCTTGCCTGTTTGATCAGTCTTGGGGGGTTTGACAAGTTGATGTTCATCTTCTACTGACATAATAAAAGCCGTGACTATAGGAGTTTTTACTGAAAAATTTAGAAATTTCACTTGGGGGCCTTCAGGGTTAAAAGTTATTCTGGCCTGGAGCTTTTTGAGCAGATGTGTGCCCATCAATGGGGTCGGGCATTCTGGGATTACTAGGAACGAGTGATGGATTTTTTCTTTCCCCAGGTCCATGGTCCTCTTAGTTGTCTAAGCCCCATATTTACTGCCATTAGCCCCTTGAACTAGAGTCCTTTTTGTTTGATAGATGGCCCAATGGGGCCTTAAGGGCTGAGTATACTTACCCTGTATCCACTTCAAAGTTTAACCCCCCCGGCGAGTACTTTGTGTTCTTTTGGCCGGGCCAGCTACCTCCAAGGAAGGAGGGGCTGTGTGTGCCGTGGGGTAGTCACCTGGAGGGCGCTGGGCTGGCCTATATTCCTCCAATGGTGGAGAGTCTGAGTCAGCAGCAGGGGAATCACTTAGAGGGTGTTTGGGGTTGGAGGACAAGGGCAGGGCATAAGGAGGGGGAAGAGAGTCCAGTAGAGTCTTGAGACTCAGGGACAACAGAGGGTGGAGGAGGGGGAGCAGAGGGTTTGAGAGATAGAAAAGTGGGAGAACCAGTAGGAGCGGGGACAGGGACAAGGAAAGGCTTCAACCATGGAAGAGGAGATTTGCAGATGTTCTGCAAACTAAAGATATATTGCTGTTGATCTGGATGGCTATGTGGCCCTGGCTGAAAGACAATATCTTTGAGTTTTTGAATTAGTGTGAAGTAGAAAGATCCTTCTGGGGGCCATCCGACTCCAAAGGTGGGTCATTCTGAGACACATAGAGTCTTCCAGATCTGACGTTTTACTGAAAAAAAGAAGAGTCTGAGCCTTTAAGCAGACTTTGGTCCAGTGATCAAGGTTCAGGGACAGAGGCATTGAAGTGCTCTGTCCCATATGAAAGATACACAAATAGTGAAAGCAATGACACACGACACAGACAAGACAAGACAATAAAGACAGGCAATGGACGTCCAATACTGAGAACAGGACTGAGTAGCCAGGAAAACCTGATGGGCTGACAATACCGAATCCAAAACAAAATATCACTGAGTTTAGGAGACTATTGTTACTCGGTTTCCCGAGTTCTCTGGGGCGTCCCCCAGAGACGTGGCCTGTGGCTCTGTGACACTTCTGTCAGCCACCGTCAGAGAGAGCTCATGCTCATCACCAATAGCCATTTTGCCCATCCCTAACCTGAAACCTGAAACAAGAAAGTGGCGCCTTACTTAACCTGAGATGAGCCTATTGGGGGTCTTTCGTCCAACGCTGCTGGAACTCGCTGGGGCCCTCAGATGTAATGGTCAGGCGACCATTGGAGGAAGAGACCACCAAGACACTGTCTCATGCAACAGCAAAGCGTCCAAAATTCTGGGGCTCAGACCTCACTTGAATAGAGCAGAGAGCACTGAGAACAGCTTAAGCAGAGCTTATATACTTTTCTTGAAGAGGGCAGGGAGGGAAGTTTATTGATGGGTCAGGGCAAGTGGGCGGTTTGCATGTAAATGGGTGAGGGTGTACATTCTGCAGTTTGGACGTTGGGGACAGCACATTCTGGGAACAAGATTAGCAAAAAGTTTTCAAGATTTCAAGAGTGTTTTCTTAAGCATACAGAAAAACAGGAAGAGACAAGTACCTATTTTATTTATTTTCAACAAAGCCTAAATGGAAAGTGAGCATGAATTACTAAAAACATTCATGTCCAGGTTGCCTAATGCTCTCAAATGTCAATTCTATTGGTGACTACATATTTCTTTCTTCCTAAGGTTATATATTCAACCTCAACCCTGTTGAAAATGCCTAATCCTATCACTCACTTAATAATTTGCCTGATTTCCTAAGGTCTCTATTGATACCTCCTTTCCTACATATTTTCCCAAATTCATTATTGTGACTGACACTTAACATGGGCTGACATTAATATTCACTCTCTAACCGAAACCCTATTGGTAAAGAACTTTTTTCCAAATCTTATTCTCACCCTTCTTTCTAAACCTACTGACTATCTTCCTAATTCCACCGACTATCCCTTTTTGACTGGAGGTTCTCTTCGACATTCAATCATCCAAGGTACAACGTCCTATGCCATTGTGTATGGATTTATCTGAGACATTTGTGCAGAAAGTATAACATTGCTAAGTATCCCAATCAAGGTCTCAATGCCCTTCTGGGATGCAAATCTTACCTAGATTTCTGTTTCCATACTTTTAACTCACGTCTATATTCTTATAAATATCACAGATTCCCAATACCATTATTCATCCTGCAGAATGATTCCTAACCCAAATCAAAACTGTTATTAACCGTAACCACACAGTGATCTCTCAATCTAACTTTAGAGAAGAGCAGGGACAGAGTTGGCCTTAAAATATAGGGATGTAGGGGATCTTCCACTTGCTGAGAACCTCAAAGGTCCATGCAGAAATGATCCCTGAAGAAGATGTAGGCAGCTATGAAGGACCTGAGAGAGCAAAAGTCATCTTCCATTGCCAAAAAACCTGGTCAGGATGAAGGGATGTGGCTGAATCAGCCTCTCTCTTAATGTACAGGAGACGGACCAAACCAGGCCTTTGTGGAGCACTGTTTCTTGGTGCCTTTGATTTATATATCATTCTAACTTGTGAAAATGTCACAGGACGTAGGGGCAGCCTCCATCTCATGGAACCCTTGGAAGCAACTGTTAGGACAATGTGTTTGCCAAGGCAGTGACCTCATTAAATTCCTGAAGGAAGTAACCTACCTCACTTCCTTGGTGATGGAACACTTTAAACTTGGGATCCAGGAAGCCAGGCACTGAGAGCCAATCCAAGTCCCCGTCCCAGTGGGCTCACTTGTTTGGTGTTACTAAGGACAGAGTCAGTCTTTCTTGGTACCTACTGATGTGAGGATGGCCACATGCCAGGGACCTTTCCTGAGAAAGTAGGTAGTGGCTTTCCACATGCTCCTGACAATGTCACAGAGTTGGCCAAGGAGACCAGATCTGAGAATGGATAGGCCATATCAGGGGAACATAGTATGACCCACCAGTCAAAGGACACTCTGGATAGTTACAAACCTACTTGGGGGAAGGAGGTGCCTTTGTGGGTGTGGGTGTGAGTTTGTGGTTTTGTCTCATGTTCTGAGAATAGGTAGGAAAGGTGGTTTGTTTGGATTGGAATGGACTTTTTCTAGTAAATTGTTTGACAAGGCGAGTGTTTCTATGTCTGTTTCTCCCACTGTGTCCGTGGTTGTAGACATTAGAAAAGAAAATGCATCAATGGATGTTTCCTGTCTTGTAGAAAGCTTCCCAGCATTCATCCTGCCCAATTAACACATGGACTGTGACTTGCCTTATGGATGGGCAACACCTACTATCTTACTATGTTTCTGTTTTCTTCCTGAATTCTGGCCACTCTCAAGAATTGGCTCATGGTTTTGTGTCCAAGATATGTACCACCTCCAAGCACTGTGACATGGCCATGTACATGATAACTGAAGGGAATGGGAGGATCTCAGAAAACTCAGATATCAATGTGACCAGTAAAGTCTCAGTGGAGAATCCTTGCTTTGGGCCATTTGCTTACCTATTGCTTCATTGCCCTGAATGTCAGGAAGGTCTTTGCCTCAGGCCACCCCTTTGTGAAGCCTTAAGAAAACAGTTTTCAAATGGAAATGAATGGGCATCACCTGTGGCTCTTTGCTTAATTGCTTCCAAAAGGGATGTGTCTGAATCAGCCTCCTGAACCTGTGTGAGGCTGCTGCTTAGATTCTTAACACCTGATGGATCTAAGGTAAGATTCCATGTGTGCTACTAATACAAAATGGTCAAAATAGCAGTCATTGTGTATGAAGTCTCTCGCCATCTTCTGTAAGGTTCCTGACCTCCATCCTGGCCTGCAAAGGCTAGACCATAGATGCTTGGGTTTTTTCATGACTCCCATTCATATAAAGAATTTATACCTGGCAGTCAGTAGGCCTCAAATTGGAGAAGTGGAGCAGTAATAAGGTCAGGCCTATTTGATCACTCCTGGTTCACAGGAAAGGTGTTTAGGCCACACTGACCTTAGGCAAAATAGGGGCGAGGGAGCATATTTTGGACAGGGTCTTGGACTTCACCCCTTTTGGAAACGTCCAGCCAGAGGATTTGATGAGTGTCTACATGGAAGAAGACGAGGACTATGTGAAAGTGTTTTGGTTTTAATTGTGGTCATTTGTGTGGCAGTTGGAAGACATAACTGTGTCCACCATGGCTTGAACTTTGGTGTGATTCCCCTTAGAGACTGCGTTCTGGACCTGACCTAAGAGAAGAATTGCCATGAATTGTGTTGGGATTTCAGGAGACCACGCATGAGAGTCCCCATTGGAAACTGAGATATAGGCCCAGGTGGCTCTCCACAGAACACTGGGAATCTCAGCTACGATATCACATGATTTTATTCTGAAAGACTTGGCAACCATAGTTGAGATTCAAAACACACATGGACCTAGCATTGTAGACCTCAATGGGCCTGGCTTCATGTGACCTTTTGGCCACTCCATGGGAAGCCTTGCCTGTGAGAGTCCTCCAGAGCTTTCATTAAAATGAAATTCCTCACCATTTAATGGTTCCTGAAAGAACTGAAACTCACAGTGCCTCCAACTTCATCCTTGAAAAATGGCTAGATAAATACCATGAAATTTTTGAAATTCTTATGACCAAGTGGCACTGAAGAACATTTGGATGTCCAGTTGCTGATCATGAGTGTACCAGAGAGTGCCTTGATTGACTGGGTTTCATGAAAATGGTGTAGAAGAAAGAATCCTGTATGTTGGCGCCTGCTGAGTAGTGACCCAGAGCTGTGGTGTGCAGTTGTGTCATAAAATATCTCTGGTGGGGCCATTTGGATCTGCCATTGACTTCCAAATGTCTTGTGGCAGACATGGTGCAGCCAGTAATCCCTATATGTCTGATCTCTTCATATAAAGGCATCTTGTTATATGGAGAGGTTTCAGGGCCGTGTTCAGAATCAGGTTGCAATGGTTGAGGGGGCAAGCTATGTGGGATATAAGCCTCATTGGTGGATTCTCCTGGAGACCCTGACGCACCACACGTGTGAGAAATCCCTCCAGCACTGAGTCCCTGTAGATCTCCTTGTATTTCATGAAGCAAATACTAAACCCCCATTGCAGCAGCAAGAAACACCATGAAATGTGGAAGATGCGCAAATGGCTTCACATACCACATGGGGAGACACTTAGCCTTCAGTGACAACAGTTTCCCTACAAAGAGAGAATTCTGCACTCCTGCCTCATGTTCATTGGAAAATAAGAAACCATGTCCTCCAGGTCACATAGATGCAGACCCAGCTCTGATGGTCTCACTACAAAGAAGCTAAAGCTCCTGACAACAACATATATTTCAAGTGCCCAAGGTCAGGGAGAGTTTCTCAATAAGTTTTAGGCCGGCAGAGCTCCATGTTTGTGGAGTGTTTACCTGTTTGACCAGGACAGGAGAAAAGACCACTGACTCCAATTAAAATCAAATTAAAGCAAGCTTATTATTTTTCCACTGGCTGAGCTGCCTATCCCTCTCAAAATGGCAGAAACAAGACAGCAACCCCACCTTTCCTACAGCCCAGCTTTATAGTCCAGTAAGTTACACAAAAGGGGGGTTACAGATAACAGAACTCGGAGAAGCATCACGCTATTGCTAGTTTACATTTTTTTTTTTTTTGCTGGCCCCATCATCAGAATTTATGAGGACCATTAGAGACTCACGAGAGTCATTGTCTGGCCAGAGAAGGCCAATATTTATGAGGTGTCACTAAATTTTCAGAGAGGGCTGCTATCTGGTCAGAGAGCCAGGCATGGGTGAGTTCAAGGCATGGACAGGCATTCCAAGCAGCTTCAGAATTTGCAGTAATATATAGGAAAGCAAAATTATCTTTTCATGACTTTGTGGCAAGATGGCTCCCAATTTTAATAAATGATCAGGTTGGGTTTATCATTCCCCCCCATTTTTTTTTTGCTTTTTAATATTTTTTAAATTAATTTTTATTGTAGGTTGTTCAAAACATTACATAGTTCTTGATATATCATATTTCACAGTTTGATTCAAGTGGAATATGAGCTCCCATTTTTACCCCATATACAGATTGCAAAATCACATCAGTTGCAGAACCATTGATTTACATATTGCCATTATGGTGTCTGTTGTATTCTGCTGCCTTTCCTATCCTCTACTATCCCCCCTCCCTCCTCCCCTCCCCTCTTCTCTCTCTACCCCCTCTACTGTAGTTCATTTCTCCCCCTTATATTTTTCTCCTTTCCCCTCACTTCCTCTTTTATGTAATTTTGTATACCCCTGAGGGTCTCCTTCCATTTACATGCAATTTCCCTTCTCTCTCCCTTTCCCTTTCATCTCTCATCCCTGTTTAATGTTAATCTTCTTCTCATGCTCTTCGTCCCTACTCTGTTCTTAGTTACTCTCCTTATATCAAAGAAGACATTTGGCATTTGTTTTTAAGGGATTGGCTAGCTTCACTTAGCATAATCTGCTCTAATGCCATCCATTTCCCTCCAAATTCTATGATTTTGTCATTTCTTAATGCAGAGTAATACTCCATTGTGTATAAATGCCACATTTTTTTTATCCATTCGTCTATTGAAGGGCATCTAGGTTGGTTCCACAGTCTTGCTATTGTGAATTGTGCTGCTATGAACATGGATGTAGCAGTGTCCCTATTGTGTGCTCTTTTTAGGTCTTTAGGGAATAGACCGAGTAGGGGAATAGCTGGATCAAATGGTGGTTCCATTCCAAGCTTTCCAAGAAATCTCCATACTGCTTTCCAAATTGGCCACACCAATTTTCAGTCCCACCAGCAATGTACAAGAGTACCCTTTTCCCCACATCCTCGCCAGCACTTGTTGCTGTTTGACTTCCTAATGGCTGCCAATCTTACTGGAGTGAGATTTGCAACAAAATGAAACTGAATCCCTTACTCTCGCCATGCACAAAAGTTAACTCAAAGTGGATCAAGGAACTTGATATCAAATCAGAGACATGGCGTTTGATAGAAGAAAAAGTTTGCTATGATCTACATACTGTGGGGTCGGGCTCCAAATTCCTCAATAGGACACACATAGCACAACAGTTAATAACTAGAATCAACAAATGGGACTTACTCAAACTAAAAAGTTTTTTCTCAGCAAAAGAAACAATAAGAGAGGTAAATAGGGAGCCTACGTCCTGGGAACAAATCTTTACTCCTCACACTTCAGACAGAGCCCTAATATTCAGAATATACAAAGAACTAAAAAAATTAGACAATGAGATAACGAATAACCCAATCAACAAATGGGCCAAGGACCTGAACAGAAATTTCTCAGAGGAGGACATACAATCAATCAACAAGTATATGAAAAAATGCTCACCATCTCTAGCAGTCAGAGAAATGCAAATCATTCCCCTTTTTTTAATGTGTCCCTTCCAAATTTTTGATAGGGTAGGGAAAGAGCAATGAGGGAATTTTAATCCCTCAGGTAACAGTCTCCAAATTTTTAGAACTCACCCAAAATTGGATTCCTGGTTTTACCTGACTTAATTAATTACTTATATTGATATTCTATTTATTTTTGGCTCCATAGTTGTAAGACGAGAGGCGTCACTCATTTTGGCTTCTTCTGAGCTGAGAGAGAGTGACGTGAGTGGGCACAGTATAAGGGACATGAGTTGCCTTTTAGAAGTCAGTTGAGGGACATGAGTTGCCTTTTAGAAATCAGTTCGTTTTGAAGTCTGGTTGGGGAAGAACAGGTTTTAAATTCATCTGGGGATGGGTTCTTCTGTGTGAGAAACAAGAATCATGAGTACTGAAAAAATGTTGCAGCAGCTGGAACACGTCACTGTATAGAAGTTCCCTCAGCAGGCTTTAATATTCCCAGTTATCAGGACTGTCAACTTAATATTTAACATTTAGTGTTACAGTTATCCCTCTCCATAAGATACAGTTTAATGATTTAATATCATCTGATCTTGCAAAATCATTTTACTAGTATGACCTCTGTGTGTAATAGAGAAACCTTTAATTCTGTTACTCAGGGCTGGATAATCGTACTAGCAAACACCAACCCTACCTGTAGGTTAGGAATATCTGTAGGCCTTAAACTAAAAATTTCTGCCTCTGGCAGCTCCTCTTGATAGTCTCTTTTTATAGTTATCAGGCATTCCTTTCTGGGAATCCTTCTTTGTAGCCTCCAGTCTTACTTATTTGGGGAGGCTAACATAATGTGTATAAAAAATTATTATTATTATTATTAATATTATTATTTAAAATGCCCAGGAATGGCTGTATTTTGGTTTTAACTGTCTTTCCTAAGTGTTTATCATGAAACAGTCAAACTGACTTTTGTTTCTATCTATTGTTAACAGTCAGCTGAGCTTTTATGGGAGTCATTCCTGGGGAAACTTGAGAGCAGCTTCTCAGTTCTGCTAGTGCCATTTGCGCTAGGTGGGTCCAGGTCTTGCTTGACCATGTGGCTACCCTTGGAAGCATCAGGGATGTCTCCCTTCTCTGATGACTCTCCTCTTCTTAGCAAATGCACTGATTGGCTTTCTGTTCTCCAGGGGTCTCAATAATCTCCCTAATTGGGAAGATATGAGGCCCAGAGTTGCAAAGCTCTTTGAGAAGTCCCTTGTTCCCTGGATTCAGACTGACTCAGAGGGCAAGAGCCAAATATTGGTTTTCTTGTCCCTTTTCATGTAACTTTAATATAAATCCTAATCTTAATCATCCAGCAAATAAATTTTAACAGCCTTATATTAAGAGTACTGGGCTTTAATGTCTATAACTTTATAATTATTTATCTTTTTTATTAACTCGGATCTGTATTATTCTGTCTGTCTTGTAGGTGATGATTTATTATCTTAAATTAACCCATGTTGTGTTCTTAAAGCAACACTTCTGTAAAACACTAAAAAGGAATCTTTAGATCACTTATAAGGAAATTACAAAATAAAATTTTTTAACAAGAGTAAAAATACTTAGTTCATGTAATAGCTACCCTGAAGTTTTAAGCTGAGTTATAAATTATATCCCCTGTTTGAGATCCTAGAAATCTTGACAGAAAAAAAAAACAACTTTTGAACATAACTTTAAATGAAATAATATCTGACCTACTGCTTTCGTAGTCATTCTCACATATAGTAAGATGGGACACAGAGCCTTATCTCAGGTAAGGCAGGGCTCTTTATAAAACTTAAGTGTTTTACTTCTAAAGATGATCTTTGTTTTTTTAAATATTATTTTACAAAGATTACATATATTATTTGAGGTCACATGAACATTAGTTAACACCATATGATATCACATTTAAAACATGAATTTAAGAAAGGCTGAAAGTTTTTAACCTTTATATAGATTAGACTCTCATTAGCATAAAAATACATTTAAATTGTTCCCCAATGTAAAAAGTAACATACAACTTTACATATCTAATTGATAAGAAGTAAATGAATGCCCAATATATTTTTTTACCATACAACTTCAAAACACCAGCTTGAAATAATGCTCTTTTAAAGTTTCTACCTTACAGATTCGTATACCTGAAAGATATGAGCACATTAATAGCATCACAATTACATTGAAGTTTCTACATTAACCAAGTTTAGCTTTTAAATAAATGGCAGTACAGTGCTCTAAAATAACAGTTCTTATTTAATCAGTTGTTTAATTTTTATGGTTGCTTGGTCTAGAAAAAATAAAACTTAATAAACACAATGTTATGGGTAAACTTATGTTTTAAGAAATTTTTGTCTCTTTAACACATGACTGATTATTACAATCTTATACAGACATTAGTACAAACTTATACAGACCTTAGTAAATCAATCAGATATCTAACAAAAGTACTCATGAATGAGTAATCCCATATCAAATTTACTTTACTTATTTATCAATATATTAGACAAATATATTGAACAGTGTAAACAGTGTAAACCATTTTTTTTGTTGAAGGAAAAGTCTTAGAACCAAGGCATATTAGAACATTTGTAGACATTAATATTTTATTAGATTTTTGAACACCTAGAAAAACTTGTAAGCTTAAATTTAAAGACATTTATTTTTATCTCTTTATCCAATTTAAATTCAACTATTTAAATCACTTGAATTAAAGATCTTTGGATCCACTTTTTAAAATTTGTTTTTATGAGCGTTTTTGTTTTAATGAGTGCTCTTTATAAATGTTAATTTGTGTATCATATATATGATATACGGACATATGAATATATAGACATACAACACATAACAAAATTGTGCACACATAATAATAGTAAAGTCCTTGTAGCTTTTCCAGGTGAAATATCCATTGCAATGTTTCAAAAACTAAACAGTTAGTCAAAGATAGAACTGGTCAGAAAAACATCATCCTAGGTCTTTAGGATCAAAATCATGAGCTCAAAAAAAAAAATAAAGAATCTAAGGAAAAAATAAGAGTCCTAGAATAATTGACTGGCCATTAATTAGTAAATACCATACAATTTAATTTTTTTTAGGCCTCAGATCACTCTCCTACTGAGCTTGCAGGCCTCTGTCATTTGCCATTCAACATAAGTCCTGGCTGAGGTCTGGAAAGAGCAGGAAAAAGCTGCTATTCTGAGCAGACACCTCAGGCCTAAGGCATTTCAACCATAATTTTCAGGTTCAGATGTTGAAAATTATAATACAATTTTAAGACAAAATTCACAAAATTTTATGATACAAGTTTAAGACACAGTTTACAAAATTTTACATCTTTATATCATGTTTTGTCAACAGATACCATACTATGATTTACTATCCTTGTCCAAATTAATGCACTGGTACACACAGTGACATTTTCCCAGGCTACCCAATTAAAAATTGGTGAAAAAAAAAGCCTGAATGATTGGGAAGTTACTTGCCAACTTGGAAGTAGAGTTCTCTAGTTTTCCATCCTAAGTATTTAAGTTCTCTGGCATGAATTATCTGAAATCATAAACTAAACAATTTCCTAAACCCGACTTTTAACTGCAAGATTGTGCAATGCTTCAAAAACCCATTCAGATGCCAGATTGTTACAATAAAACATCATCATTTAGATACACATTCAGCTAAGATCATTCCCAAGAAATGATTTATAATATCAACACATTATTGCACATGTCTTAAAGGGCCAGAAACAAAGACACAAGACAGACTGAAAGGAGCTCCAGACTATGGCTTACAGACAGAAGCCTTTAAAACAGAGCAGATAAGAGAAAAATCTCCTACACCAGTGGCACCATTGATTTTCCCACAAGGGAACCAGATGTTTTCACAGAGGGACAACCTGAAATGTAAAATCAAGGGTCTCCATGGTGACTTTACTGTATTTAGTGTCCCCCTTTTCTTTTTCTCTTTTTTAAGAAAACAGAGATGGCAAAATCCTTACAGTGCAGGGAAGG
Organism: Callospermophilus lateralis; assembly: GCF_048772815.1. Taxonomy (NCBI): domain Eukaryota; kingdom Metazoa; phylum Chordata; class Mammalia; order Rodentia; family Sciuridae; genus Callospermophilus; species Callospermophilus lateralis. The sequence goes on along the minus strand of NW_027515276.1, from coordinate 9,362,421 downwards.
AAGTAGGTAATTCTCTGAAGCAACAGGGCTTGGGCAGCTGCTGGAAGTCCCTCAGTCCCTCCTTTCACTAAAAGGATTAGCTCCTCTTATTCGGTTCCACCCCAAGCACGCTCCGTCTCCTAACATTTCAGTAGTCAGCTCTCAAAGAGTTCCGGGGTGTGGGGGGTACCAAAAATTGTAACTTAAAGTTTGGTTCCTGATTTTGAAGCCAATTAATACCAATTTAATAATGAGGACAGGGTTTGAGAAAAAGAAAAAGGGAGATTTACTGCTTTGCTAACAAAGGAGAAAAACAGGGGTCTCTGCCCAATGGTTGTGATTCTATCGATCTGAAGGGACAAGGGGTTTTAAGGAGTTTCACGTGTTAACCTGGGAGATACTCAGTTCTTAGGTCCCCAGCAGGCATTGCCCTCTGCAGTGGGTGTGCTCCAGGCAGCCAGCTAGGGGCTTCTCTCATCCTGCTTAACAAAGGGTATTAAAGTTCATCACAGTTCTTTAAAACACAGTCCAAATGGGTGTCAGTTTACTTGCTTTATTACCCATTTTCAGTTAAGTTTTACCACAGAAATCACACAACAAAACACACTAAAATAAACCAAAAAAAAAAAAAACATATGAAACACAGAACAAAACACACAAAAAAACAGAAAACCAGCGCAGAAACAGAAAAACAGAGGAACTATGCAACGTCTTGCTAAAGCTCTGGGATAGGAGCTCCTGCGTGCCCATTGGCACCTCTCTATGCTTTCAGAGGAATTCCCTACAGAACATAACAGAGGACAGAATGATTCTCGTTACTGTACCAGACAGGAGTATATGTGTGTCTCCCCAGGACACCACTCTGTCATCAGAAGAGATCTCCCTTAACCGGATATCAGATGTTATATAGGCGCCACTTACCTTTGGAGGCCTCCTCCACCATGTGCTTGCTAATAGTTTTAGGGCGGTGGTTCACTGCAGTGCTCCCTAGACCAAAATCTCACACCAAGGCCTTGGAAATTGCCTCTCCATGCCGGAGCCCTGGAGGGAAGGCCAGCTTCAGAATTTCCAGTAGTCTGGTCTTGTGATCTATTGGGGCAGGGTCATCTCGATGGGAAACTACAAAATATTACACCAGGATGCAAGAAAAGACCGCTGACTCCAATTAAAATCAAATTAAGGCAAGCTTACTATTTCAAAGTGGATCCAAAGATCTTTAATTCACGTGATTTAAATGGTTCAATTTAAATTGGATAAACAGATAAATATAAATGTCTTTAAATTTAAACTTACAAATTTTTCTAGGTGTTTAAAAATCTTATAAAATATTAATGTCTACAAAAGGTCTAATATACCTTTGTTCTAGGACTTTTTCTTCAACAACAACAAAAAAAATGGTTTAAACAGTCTCCTACTCTAAGCCATTTTCTACCATCAATGGACCCTTCAGGGGGAAACCATGGACACAATTCTCCTATGTATGAAAAGAATAATTTTAAGTCCTTTTTCTTAACATGTGCCCCCTATGTCTTGAGGGCCTCCTTGAGGCCTGACAAAAACAAATCATGTGACGAAACTGCTTGTCGCATGGTGGGTCACTCACCATGTGTCATCCCCACTCTCCTCCTGGATCTGTCTTTCGGTGGTGTCTGCTGAGGCAATCGCAAGCTCTGCTTTTTTAAGTCTTCCCTGAGGACAGGTTTCCCCCTCAGTCAAAGGCTCGAGCCCCAGTAGGTAGGTGCCAGATATCCCGGCCGGCAGGACACATCAACGGGGGTGGTGAACCTAGATGGGGAGTAATGAAGGGACAAGAGACACGAGAGATGACAGCAAGACAGGAGTTTTAATAAAGCTGCAAATTTTTATTGTTCACACAGGGGTATTTATATACTGGGTATGGGAAAGCTCTCTTATTGGCAGTTCCTGGATGTCTTCACAAGGTGAGATAACCTCAGGATGTTTCAGTAAGACAGATGGCCCCATGATGTCTCAGGAAGACAGATGGTTACAGGATATCTCCTAGGCAGGATGTCTCCCAGGGGGCTGTTTCTTGTAAGTGTCAGGCTATTCTATGAAGGAGAAATTCCTTCTACCCCTGACAGTCAGGGATTTAGTTTCCATGAGGGGCGCAGCCCAAGACAGTGTCCAAAATACACTCCCTTGCCCCTCATTTGCCTAAAGTCTGGGTGGCCTGGAAACTCGTCCGGGGAAGCAGGACTGATAAAATAGGCCTGCTGTAAATACTGCTCTGCTTCTCCAGTTTGAGTCCTACTGAAAGTCAGTTATAAATTCTTTATGTGATTTGAATTTTGCAGAAAACCCAAGCACCTATGGGCTAGCCTCTGCAAAGCTTTGAAGAACTCATTTGAACCAAAGGTTCCTATTCACCCTTGATTGAGGTGAGGAACCTTACAGAGGTAGGCGAGAGACTTCTTCCACAATGACTGCTCTTTTGGCTAATTTAGTTTTGGATTCACACATGGGATCTTTTTTTACATCCATCATGTGCTGAGAATCTAAGCCACAGCCTCACACAGGACCTAGAGCCTGATTCAGATACATCCCATTCCAAAGCAATTAAGCACAGAGCCACAGGTGATTCCCACTAGTTTCCATTTGAAAACTGTTTTCTTCAGGCTTCCCAAATTGGGGCCTGAGGCAAAGGCCTTCCTGACATTCAGGGCAACAGAACAATAGGTAAGAAAACAGCCTAAAGCAGTGTTTCTCCACTGAGACTTTCCTGATCACACTGATATCTCAGTTTTCTGAGATGCTCGCAATTCCCTTCAGCTATCCAGTACATGGCCATGTCACAGAGCTTGGAGGTGGTACATATCTTGGACACAAAACCATGAGCCTATTCGGGAGAGTGGCCAGAATTCAGAAAGAAAACAGGAACTTAGGAAGATATCAGGATTGCCCATGGATAAGGAAAGCCACAGTTCATTCATAAATTGGGAAGTATGAATGCTGGGAAGCTTTCTACTAGACAGGACACATCCATTGAAGCATTCTCTTTTCTAATGTCTACAACCACGGACACAGTGGAATACACAGACCCAGAAACACTCGCCTTGTCAGACGACTTACTAGAATCAGTTCACTCCAAACCAAACAAATCACCTTTCTTACATATTCTCAGAGCATGAGACAAAAAAACACAAACCCACACACACACACCCACAAAGGCAAATCCTTCCCCCAAGAAGGTCTGTGACTATCCGGAGGTCCTCTGACTGATGGGCCATACTATGTTCCTTCGAAATGGCCTGTCCTGTCTCAGATCTGTTCTCCTTGTGCAACTCTATGAAGTTGACAGGAGCCAGTGGCGAGCCACTACCTGGTTTCTCAGGAATGGCCGCTCTTCAGAGCTTTCCTGGCATTTGGCCATCCTCACATCAGTAGGTACCAAGAAAGACTAACTCTGTTCTTGATGAATCCAAACAAGTGAGACCACTGGGATTGAAACTGGGACTGGCTCTGGGTGCCTGGCTTCCTGGATCCCATGTTCAGAGAGTTTCATCATCAAGGAAGTGATGTGAGGTCACTTCCATCAGAAACTGAATGAGGTCACTGCCTTGGCAACAACATTGTCCTAACACTTGCTTCCAAGGGTCCCATGAGATTGAGGCTGCCCCTACTTCCTGTGACACTTTCACAAGTTAGAATGCTATATCAACCATAGGCACTCGGGAACAGCTCTCCACACAGGCCTTCTTTGGTCCATCTTCTCTACATTAAGAAGAGAGAGACTGATTCAGACACAACCCTTCATCCTGACCAGACTCTTACTCTCTCTGGTCCTTCATAGCTGCCAACATCTTGTACAGAGATCATTTCTGCATGGACGTTATAGGTTCTCAGCAGGTGGAAGATCCCCTACATTCCTGTATTGTAAGACCAACTCTTTCCCTGCTCTTATGTAAAGTTAGATTGAGGGAACAGTGTATGGTTAGGGTTAATAACATGTTCGATATGGGTTAGGAATCATTCTACTGGATGAATAATGGTATTCGGAACCTGTGATATTTATAAGACTATCGAGGTGAAACATAAATATGAAAACAGAAATCTAGGAACGATTGGAAGCCCAGAAGGTCATTGGGCACTCAATTGGTATACTTAGCTTTGAATTTCGTTCTGCACAGATGTTTCAGATAAATAGATAATCAATGGCCTAGGACCTTGTACCTTGGATCATTGAATGTAGAAGAGAACATCCACTCAAACAGGGATAGTCGGTAGGATTAGGAAGATAGTTCGTAGGTTTCAAAAGAATAGGGAGTAAAGCATTTGGACGAAAAGTTTTTTAGCTATGGGGATTCGGTTAGAGAGTGAATGTCAATGTCAGCATATGTGAAGAGTCATTCGCAATTATTAACTGGAGAAAAGGTGTAGGAAAGCAGATATCAATAGAGACATTCGGAAATCAGGTACATTACAACGTGTGTGATAAGAAAATACATTTTTAACAGGGTTGAGGTTGAATATATAATCTTAGGAAGAAACAAATATGTAGTCTTATTATATGATTAAGAATGATATTTGAGAGCATTAGGGAACCAGGTCATGGATGTTGTTAGTAATACATGGTCACATTCAATTTGGGCTTTGGTACAATCATAAGTGTGACCCTTGCATTTTGTGTCAGGAATATTACTGAGATGAAATGTATATGTATATTAGGTGAGTAGAAAATTCATCATGAAATATATATCATCCACAGGACCAAAAATATTCATTTTACTTAACGTGGATATATAGGTGAAATATAAGTATGCAAACAGAAGCCTAGGTAAGATTTGAAGCCCAGAAGAACACTGGGCCTTTGATTGTGATACTTAGATTTGAATTATGTTCTGCAGAGTTGTCTCAGATAAATCGATATACAATGGTACAGGACCTTGTACCTTGGATGATTGAATGTCAAAGAGAACATCCAGTCAAACAGGTATAGTCAGTAGGATTAGGAATATAGACTGTAGGATTAGAAAGAAGAATGAGTAAAGGATTTGGACAAAAAGCTATGCTTCTCCAATTTGAGGCCTACTTTCATGCGTGGGCGACGCTCATGTGTGGCCTCCTAATATCCCAACACAATTAATGGAAATACTTCTCTGAGGTCATTTCCAAAACTCAGTATCTTAGGGGAATCACACCAGAGTTCAACCCCAGGTGAACCCAGTCATCTCTTCCAACCACAACACAAATGACCACAATTAAAACCAAAACACTCCCACATGGCCCTCATCTGCTTCCATATAGACACTCATTATAACCTCTAGCTGGAGCTTTCCATGATGGGCACAGCCCAAACAGTGTCCAGAGCAAGCTCCCTTGCCCCTCATTTGCCCAAAGTCAAGGTGGCCTGGACACCCTTCCTGTTAACCAGGAGTGATCAATAGGCCTGCCGTTAATACTGCTCCGCTTCTCCAATTTGAGGCCTACTGACTGTGGGGTTTAGATTCTTTATGTGAAATGGAGTCATGAGAAAACACAAGCACCTATGGGCTACCTTTTGCAGGGCTTTGAGCAACCCATTTTATTGAGTCTAGGAGTTGGACAAAAAGTTCTTTAGCAAAGGGGTTTTATTAGAGATTGAATGTAAATGTCAGCAAATCTGAAGAGTCATTCACAATGATGAACTGGAAAAAAGGTGTAGGAAAGCAGGTATCAATAGAGACATTAGGAAATCAGGCAAAGTACAAAGTGTGTGACAGGAAAAGACATTTTTAACAGGGTTGAGGTTGAATATATAATCATAGGAAGAAACAAATATGTAGTCACCAATAGGAATGATATTTGAGAGCATTAGAGAACCAGGACATGAATGTTTTTAGTAATACATGGTCACATTCAATTTAGGCTTTGGAACAATCATAAGTGTGACCCTTGAATTTTGTGTCAGGAATATCACTGAGATGAAATGTATATGTATATCAGGTGAGTAGAGTATTTCTTCCAACGTTTCTGAAGCAATAATTTAAAGACTTACACTTTAGTATTGGGGATACAAAAGGTGTACCCTGTGTCTATTAATATGGATAAGATGCCATAATGGAAAATACTGTAAATAAATAACATAGCTGGTTCCAACTTTAAATAATGGATTGAATTGATATCTGAAAATATATAGAAAATCTTATATTGATATATGTACATTCCTTCCAACCAGTTATACATCTAATTTTGATATTAGCATTATGGTTTATCACGAAGAGTGTGTGAGTTTTGCTTCAAAAATGATTATGGAAATTGAAAATAATGTGTTTGGAACGAAGTCTCATTAAAAGACCAGTCAAGAAACATGGAGGAATACATGTGTTCTGAGGCAGGAAGTGATTGAAAGTCAACCAAATGCCTACAAATTTTTGAACTTGTGGATGAAATGATATATCCTTTGATGTCCATAAACTGAAGAAATAGTAATGTACAAGTGCTGAATATAAATGACCTTCAAATATACATCATGTCCCATAGGGTTCTACTTGCATTCATGTTAAACTGGGTCAGTTACTGTAGAAATATTAGGATTTGTAAGCACCATTCACCGAAGTTAGTTTTCAGTACTAGGAAATAAATATGTATTTCAGGTGGATGAATACTTCTGAGAAATATCTTGTGAAATGTTGATTATAAATCCACATATAGAAACATGAGTGAATTTAGGAAGTGTATAACAAGACACATATATTTCATATTTTGAAAAATCTGGAGAGTATATATATATATATATATATATATATATATATATATATATATATATAGAGAGAGAGAGAGAGAGAGAGAGAGAGAAATAGATATATAGATAGATACATAGATAGAAACACACATTCAAAGACATTAAAATGTAGCAATATATATGACAATCGAAATTCATCATGAAATATATATCATCCACATATCCAAATATATTCATTTTAATGAACATGGATTTATGTATTATGTTGTTCATATAGGAAATTCACCCTCAGGTTGAATTCCAGTTCCATCAGTATTTAGGGGGAGTGATCTCTTCTCACAATTTGTATCTTCCAAAATCAGTGAGCTCACAAGAATGTACATGTGATACCAGGTAGGATTCTAAATATGCCTAAAATAATACATGTGCTGAATAGGCTACAGAGAAAGGGAGACAGAAATTTACAAATGGGTTAACTTTAAAAACTCATGGAGAAATATTACAATGAAAAATTGACTAGATTTATAACACATACCATTGATAAAGCATAAGGCAAATTAAAGTATACACCATGCTTCCTATGAATGGCCTGTATTCGTATTCTGTTAGGTTTCTTTTTCTCATATTAGGATTAGTAGTCAGAGTCTAGTAGGGTATGGGTTAGTGTCAGGGATTCAGTATTTCAAATGGAAAATAGCAAAATGAATCTAATGTGTATGCAATTATGTTCTACACAAAAATCTTCCCACTCTCATCCAGAACAATGCCTTCACATTACCTTCGCAGCAACTAAGACACAATTAGTGGAGAAGAGTTAGAAAATCTGTGATTACATATGTGGAAAGGAAAATGATCAGGAGTTCACAAACTTGGAGGTGGTAGAACAGTTTCCAAAAGTAAGGGAGAGGGTAAACACTACACAAACTTGGAGCTCTGCTGGCCTAATTACTTTTTGATAAACTGCCTCTGAGGTTGGGCCCTTGAAATATACGTTGTTGTCAGGAGCTTTAGCGTCCTTGGTAGTGAGACTACCAATTCTGGGTCTGCATCTATGTGACATGGAGGACATGCTTCCTTATTTTCTAGTGAACATGAGGCAGCAGTTCTTAATTTTCTCTTTTTAGGAAACTGTGGCCCCTGGTGTCTAAGTATCTACCTGTGTGGACTGTGAAGCCATTTGGTCATCCTCCACTTTTCATGGAGTTTCTTACTGCTGCACTGGGAGTTTGGTGTTGGCTTCACGAAATACAAGGAGTACAACTGGGACACAGTTCTGGAGGGAGGACTCTCATGTGTGGTGGGTCAGGGTCTGCAGGAGAATGCACCAACCACGCTTCTATCCACATAGCTTTCCACCTTGACCAAAGCAACCTGATTCTGAACATTGCCCTGAACCCTCTCCATATAACAAGATGCCTTTACATATAAGGGTCTGCTGGGTTCACCATGTCAGTCACAAGTCATTTGAAAGCCAATGGCAGATCCACGTGGCCCCACCACAGATGTTTTTTCACACACCTACACTCCACTGCTCTAGGCCCCCTACTCGACAGGGTCCAAATTTCTGGCATCTCTGTTCCACACCATTTTCATGAAACCCAGTGAATTAAGGCAGGGTCTGGTACACTCATGATCAGCAACAGGACATCCAAAGGTTCTCCAGTGCCACCTGATCATGGGAATTTTAAAAATTTCATGATATTTATCTAGCCATTTTTCAAGGATAACGTTGGAGGCACTGGGGGTTTCAATTTATACAGGAACCTGTAAATAGTGAGGAATCTCATTGCAATAAAATCTCTTGAGAACTCTCACAGGCAAGGCTTTCCAAAGAGTTGCCAAAAGGTCACATGAAGCCAGGGGCATTGAGGTCTACAATGTGAGGTACATATGTGTTAAGACTCTCAACTATACATGCCAAGACTTTCAGAATAAAATCATGTGATATCCTTGCTGAGATTCCCAGTGATCTGTGGAAAGCCAAAATGGGCGTAGATCTCAGTTTCCAAGGGCAAATCTCATGCGTGGCCTCCTAAAATACCAACATAATTTATGGCAATACTTCTCTGAGGTCAGTTCCAGAACTCAGTCTCTAATTGGAATCACACCAGAGTTCAACCACAGGTTGACCCAGGCATCTCTTCCAACTGCCACACAAATGACCACAATTAAAACCAAAACACTCCCACATGGCACTCATCTTCTTCTATATATACACTCATCATAACCTGTGCCTGGAAGTTTCCATGAGGGGCGCAGTCCAAGACAGTGTCCAAAAAAAGCTCCCTTGCCCCTAATTTGCCTAAAGTCAGGGTGGTCTGGACACCCTTCCTGAGAACCAGGAGTGATCAAATAGACTTGTGTTTAATACTGCTCCACTTCTCCAATCTGAGGCCTACTGACTGTGGGGTTTGGATTCTTTATTTGAATTGGAGTCATGAGAAAACCCAAGCATCTATGGGCTAGAATCTGCAGGGCTTTGAAGAACTCATTTGACCCAAAGGATCCCTATTCTCATTGATGTAACTCAGGAACCTTACAGAGGAAGGTGAGAGACTTAATCCACAATGATTGCTCTTTTGGCCATTTGGTCAGGTTGATGGGATGTGTCTGAATTAGCCTCTCTCTTCCTAATGTAGAGAAGATGGACCAAACCATGCCTGTGTGGAGAGCTGTTCCCCGGTGCCTATGGTTGATATACCATTCTAACATATGAATGAGTCACAGCAAGTAGAGGCAGCCTCCATCTTTTGGGAACCATGTAAGCAACTGTTAAAACAAAGTGGTTTCCAAGGCAGTGACTTCATTCAGATCTTGAAGAAAGTGACATCACCTTACAGTTTTGGTAATGAAAGTCTGTGATCTTGGGATCCAGGAAACCAGGCACACAGAGTCAAACCCACTCCATGTCCCAGTGGGCTAACTTGTTTGGATTTAACAAGACAGAGTTACTCTTTCTTTGTACCTACTGATGTGAGGACAGCCAAATGCCTGGAAACTATGAAGACTAGCCTTTCCAGAGAAAGCAGGTAGTTTCTCACCATGGGCTCCTGACAACTTCACAGAGTTGGCCAAAGAGAACAGATTGGAGACAGGACACGCCATTTAGGGGAACATAGTATGGCCCACAAGTCAGAGGACACTCCGGATAGTCACAGACCTACTTGGGGGAAAAGGTGCCTTGGTGTGTGTGGACGACAGTTTGTGGTTTTGTCTCATGTTCTGAGAATAGGTAAAACAAACAAACAGACATTTTTTTTTTTACCTATTCTCAGAACATGAGACAAAACCACAAACTGTCGTCCACACACACCAAGGCACCTTTTCCCCCAAGTAGGTCTGTGACTATCCGGAGTGTCCTCTGACTGGTAGGCCATATTTCTCAACAATGGCATTTCCTGTCATAGATCTGGTCTCCTTTGACAACTCTGTGAAGTTGTCAGGAGCCAGCGGTGAGCCACTTTCTGTCCTCTCAGGAAAGACCCCTCTTAAGAGCTATCCTGGCATTTGGCCACGCTCACATTAGTAGGTCCCAAGAAAGACTGACTCTCTCCTTGGTAAATCCAAACAAGTGAGCTCACTGGGACTGGGACTGGTACTGGTAATGGGGGCCTGGCTTCCTGGATCTTAAATTCAGAGAGTCTCATCACCAAGGAAGTAGGTGAGGTCACTTTCTTCAGGAACTAAATGAGGTCACTGCCTTGGCCACCACTTTGTCCTAACAGTTGCTTCGTATGCTCTCTGAGATCGAGGCTTTGCCTACTTCCTGTGACACTTTCACAAGTTAGAATGGTATAGAAACCATAAGTACCTGGGAACAGCTCTCCACCCAGGCTTGGTTTTGTCCTTCTTCACTACATTAAGAAGAGAGAGGCTGATTCAGACACATCCTTTCATCCTGACCGGGTTGTGTGCCATGCAAGATGACTTTTGCTCTCTCAGGTCCTTCATAGCTGACTACATCTTCTCAAGGGATTATTTGTGCATGGACTTCTGAGGTTCTCAGCTGGTGGAAGATCCTCTAGCTTCCTGTATTGTAAGACCAACTCTGTCCCTGCTCTTCTGTAAAGTGAGATAGAGTGAACAGTGTATGGTTAGGGTTAAAAGCATGTTTGATTTGAGTTAGGAATCATTCTGCTGGATGAATAATGGTATTGGGAATCTGTGATATTTAGAAGAATATAGACGTGAAATATATGTATGAGAACAGAGATCTAGGAACGATTTGAAGCCTAGGAAGGCATTGGGCCCTTGATTGAGATAATTAGCTTGAATTATGTTCTGCACCGAGGTCTCAGATAAATCGATACACAATGGCATAGGACCGGGTACCTCGGATGATTGAATGTAGAAGAGAACATCCAGTCAAAAAGGGATAGTCTGTAGGATTAGGAAGATAGTCAGTATGTTTAAGAAGAAGAGTGAGTCTAGGAATTGGAAAAAAAGTTCTTTAACAATAGGGTTTCAGTTAGAGAGTGAATGTGAATGTCAGCACATGTGAAGAGACCATCACAATGATGAACTGGGGAAAATATGTAGGAAATCAGATATCAATAGGGACATTTGGAAATCATGCAAAGTATAAAGTCAGTGATAGTATTAGATATTTTAAAGAGGGTTGAGGTTGAATATATTATCTTAGAAACAAATATGTACTCACCAATAGGATTGATATTTGAGAGCATTAGGCAAAATGGACATGCATGTTTTTAGTAATCCATGTTCACTTTCCATTTAGGCTTTGGCACAATCATAAGTGTGACCTTTGCATTTTGTGTCCAGAATACTACTGTGATAAAATGTATATGTAGATCAGGTGACATGAGTATTTCTTCCACCATTACGGGGAGCAAAATTCTGAAAACTTATAAATTAGTACTGAGGATACAAATAGGTGTACCCCCGTGTTGATGATTATAGAGATGATGCATAAATAGACCATATTGTGAATAAAGTATATATCTGGTTCCAAGTTTAAATAATGGATTGAATTTACCTCTGAAAATATATAGGAAATCTTATATATATACATTCATTCAAACGAGTTATATATCAAATGGTAATATTCTGGTTACAGTTTATCATGAAGAGTGTGTGAGTTTTGTTTCAAAAATGATCATGCAATCGAAAATAATGTGTTTTGAAATAAGTCTAGTGAAAAGACCAGTAAAGCAACATGGAGAAATACATGTGTTCTGAAGTAGGAAGTGATTGAAAGTAAACCAAATGCCTATAAATACCTATACATTTGTGAACTTGTGGATAAGAAAGTATATCTTATGATGTCCATAAACTGAAGAAATTGTAATGTACAAATGTTGAATAAAAATGAACATCAAAATACACATCATGTTCCATTGGAATCTACTTGCATTGATGTTAAACTGGGTCAGTTACTGTAGAAATATTAGGATTTCTAAGCACCTATCACTGAAATTAGTTTTCAGTACTAGAAAACCAATATGTATTTCAGGTGGTTGAGTATTTCTGAGATTAATCTTGTGAAATGTTGTTAATAAATACACATACAGGAACATGAATTAATTTAAGGAGTGTATAATAAGACACACATATTTCATATTTTGGAAAATCTGGAGAATATATACACACACACACACACACACACACACACGCACACACATTGATATGCAGCAATATATATGCCAATCGAAATTCATCATGAATTATAATTCATCCACATATCCAAAAATATTCATTTTGTTGATCATGGATTTATGTTAATTATGTCTAATGTTTTTCACTAGAAAGCTCACCCACAGGTTGAATTTTGAGTTCCATCAGTATTTAGGGGGAGTCATCTCTTCTCACAATTTTTATATACCAAAGTCAGTGAGCTCACAAGAATGTACGTGTGATATCAGGTAGAATACTATATATGCATAAAAAGATACATGTGCTGAATAGGCTTCAGAGAAAGGGAGACAGGAATTTTCATATGTGTTAACTTTAAGAACTCATGAAGAAATATTACAAAGAAAAGTTGACTAGATTTATAATACATCCTCTTGATAAAGCAGAAGGCAAATCCAAGTATACACCATGCTTCATATGAAAGGCTTGCATTTCTATTCAGTTACGTTTCTTTTTCTCCATAATATTAGGATTAGTAGTCAGAGTCTAGTAGGGTATTGGTTAGTGTCAGGGATTCAGTATTTCAAATGGAAAATAGGAAAATGAATCTAATGTGCATGCAAACATGTGCTACACAAAATTCTTCCCACTCTCATTCAGAACAAAGCCTTGACACAACCATCGATCCAAGTAAGACACAATTAGAGGAGAGGAGTTAGAAAATCTGTAAATACATATGTGGAATAAAAATTGTTCAGGAGTTCACAACACTGGAGGTGGTAGAACAATTTCCAAAAGTAAGGGAGAGGGTAAACACTCCAGAAACATAGAGCTCTGCTGGCCTAAAGACTTCTTGAGAAACTTCCTCTAAGGTTGGGCACATGAAATATATGTAATTTTCACACGATTTAGCTTGGTTTTGGAGTGACACCATCAAACCTGTGTCTGCATCTATGTGACCTGAAGGACATGGTTCCTTATTTTCTAATGAACATGAGGCAGAAGTTCTGAATTCTCTTTTTGTAGATAAACTGTGGCCACTGGGAGCTAAGTGTCTTCCCATGTAGTCTGTGAAGCCATTTGGTCATCCTCCATTTTTCCTGGTGTTTCTTGCAGTTGCACTGGCAGTTTGGTATTGGTTTCATGAAATACAAAAAGTACAACTGGGACACAATGCTGGAGGGAGTTCTGTCACGTGTGGTTGATCAGGGTCTCCAAGAGAATGTACGAACCAGGCTTCTATCCAACAACACTTTCCCCCTTGACTATAGCAACCTGACTCTGAACATTACCCTGAAACCTCTGAATATAACAACATGCCTTTACATATAAGGGTCTGCTGCCTGCACCTTGTCAGTCACAAGGCTTTTGGAAGCCAATGGCAGATCCAGGTGGTCCTACCAAAAATATTTATTCACACACCTACAGTCCACTGCTCTATGTCCACTACTCAGCAGGCTCCAACTTACTGGCATCTCTGTTCTACACCAGTTTCACGAAACCCAGTGAATCAAGGCACTGTCTGGTACACTCATGATCAGCAAAAGGATATCCAAATGTTCTCCAGTGCCACCTGGTCATGGGAATTTCAAAAATTTCAAGGTATTTATGTAGCCATTTTTCAAGGATGAAGTTGGAGTCACTGTGGGTTTCAATTAATTCAGGAACCATTGAATGGTGAGGAAGCTCATTTCAAAGAAAGCTCTGGAGAACACTCACAGGCAAGCCTTCCCAAAAGGTGGCCAAGTGGTCACATGAAGCCAGGCCCATTGAGGTGTACAATGTGAGTTCCATGTGTCTTTAGACTCTCAAGTATGGCTACGAAGTCTTTAAGAATAAAATCATGTGATATCCTGGCTTAGATTCCCTGAGCTCTGTTGGAAGCCATCCTGGGCCTAGATCTCAGTTTCCAAGGGCGATTCTCATGTGTGGCCTCCTAAAATCCCAAGACTATTTATTGCAATACTTCTCTGAGGTCAGTTCCAGAACTCAGTCTCTAAGGGGAATTCCACCAGAGTTCAAACCCAGGTGCACCCAGTCATCTCGTCCAACAGCCACACAAATGACCTCAATTAAAACCAAAACACTCCCACATGGCGCTCATGTTCTACCACATAGACACTCATCATAAACTCTGGCTGGAGGTTTCCATGAGGGCGCAGACCAAGACAGTGTACAAAATAATCTCCCTTGCCCCTCATTTGCCTAAAGTCAGGGTGGCCTGGACACACTTCCTGCGAACTAAGAGTGAACAAATAGGCCTGACTTAATACTGCTCCACTTTACCAATTTGAGGCCACTGCCTGTGGGGTTTAGATTCTTTATGTGAATTGGAGTCATGAGAAAACCCAGGCACCTATGGCCTAGCCTCTGTAGGTTTTGAAGTTCTCATTTGATGCAAAGCATCCCTATTCTTACTTGATGGAGGTCAAGAACCTTACAGAGGAAGGCGAGAGACTTCATCACAATTACTGCTCTTTTGGCCATTTTGGTTTTCGATGCACACATGGGAACTTTCTTTAGATCCATCAGGTGCTGAAAATCTAAGCCACAGCCTCACACAGGGCGAAAGGGCTGATTCAGACACATCCCTTTCAAAGAAATTAAGCAAAGAGCCATAGGTATGCCCATTCTTTTTTATTTGAAAACTCTTTTCTTCAGGCTTCACAAAGGGGTAGCCTGAGTCAAAGACCTTCCTGACATTCAGGTCAAAAGAAAAATAGGTAAGCAAAAAGCCCAAAGCAGAGTTTCTCCACTGAGACTCTCCTGGTCACATTGATATCTGAGTTTTCTGAGATGCTCGTCATTCCCTTCAGCTATCCAGTTCAAGGCCATGTCACAGAGCTTGGAGGTGGTATATATCTTGGACACAAAACCATGGGCCTATTCTGGAGAGTGGCCAGAATTCAGGAAGAAAACAGGAAAACTTAGGAAGTTATCACTGGTTGCCAACCAAAAAGGTAAGCTACAGTCCATTTTAAATGGGGAAGGACGAATGCTGGGAAGCTTTCTAATAGACAGGAGACATCCATTGATGCTTTATCTATTCTAATGTCTACAACCACAGACACACTGGGATACACAGACATAGAAATACTCGCCTTTTCAAACAACTTTCTAGTAACAGTCCACTCCAAACCAAACAAACCGACTTCAGTACCTATTCTCAGAACATGAGACAAAACCACAAACCCACAACCACACCCACAAAGGCACCTTCTTACCCCTAGTAGGTCTGTGACTATCTGGAGTGTCCTCTGATTGGTGGGGCATACAATGTTCCCCCGAAATGGCCTGTCCTAAGATCTGGTCTCCTTGGCCAACACTGTGAAGTTGTTAGGAGCCACTGGTGAGCCACTACCTGCTTTCTCAGGTAAAGCCCCACTTTAGAGCTTTCTTGCATTTGGCCTTCCTCACATCTGTAAGTACCAAGAAAGACTGACTCTGTCCTTGGTAAATCCAAAGAAGTGAGACAACTGGGACTGGTACTGGGACTGGCTCTGGGTGCCTGGCTTCCTGGATCCCAAGTTCAGAGAGTTCCATCACCCAGCAAGTGAGGTGAGGTCACTTCCTTCAGGAACTGAATGAGGTCACTTTCTTGGCAACAAATTTATCCAAACTGTTAATTTCAAGGGTCGCATTATATGGAGGCTGCCCCTACTTCCTGTGACACATTCACAATTTAGAATGATATATCAACCATAGTCACCCATGAACAGATCTCCACACAGTCCTGGTTTGGTCCATCTTCTCTACATTAAGAAGAGAAGCTGATTCAGACATAACCCTTTATCCTGACCATGTTGTTTGCCATGGAAGATGACTTTTGCTCACTCAGGTCCTTCATAGCTGCCTATATCTTCTCCAGGGATCATTTTTGCAGGGACCTTTGAGGTTCTCATTAGGTCTAATATCCCCTACATTCCTGTATTGCATGAACAACTCTTTCCCTGCTCTTTTGTAAAATTAGATTGAGGGAACAGTGTATGGTTATGATTAATAACATGTTCCGTGTGGGTTAGAAATCATTCTGCTATATGAATAATGGTATAAGGAACCTGCGATATGTATAAGAATATATAGGTGAAATGAATGTATGAAAATAGAAATCTAAGTAAGATTTGAAGCCCAGAAAGGCATTGGGGCCTTGATTGGGATAGGCATTGTTGAATTATGTTTTGCACAGATGTCTCAGATACATCGATATACAATGGCATAGGACCTTGTACCTTGGATGATTGAAAGTAGAAGAGAACATCCAGTCAAAAAGAAATAGTCGGTAGTGAAAGGTTAATAAAATAGGTACTTATCACTTCCTGTTTTTCTGTATGCTTAACAAAACTCTGTTGCAATCTTGTGAAAAATTTGCTAATCTTTTCCTAGAGTGTGCTGTTCCCAAACGCCAAACTGCAGAATGTACTCCCTCACTCGGTGTCACGCAAACCACCCACTCGCCCTTACCCATCAGTAAACTTTCCTCCCTTCCCTCTCCAAGGAAAGTATATAAGCTCTGCTGAAGCTGTGCTTGGGGCTCTCTTCTCTATTCAAGTGAGCTCTGAGGCCCAGCATGCTGGACCCCAAATAAACCCTTTGCTGTTTCATGAGACAGTCTCTTGGTGGTCTCTTCCTCCGACACTCACACGACATTTACATATTGAGGTTCCACAGAGTTCCAGCAGCAGGGGACGAGAGACCCCAACGGGCACCTCTCGGTGCAAGTAAGGGGCCTCTTTCTGGTTTCATGTTTCAGCTTAGGGCTTGGCAAAATCACTGGCGATGAAGAGCCTGAGCTCTCTCCCACAGTGACTGAGAGATGTGTCACAGAGACACAGGCCGCGTCCCTGGGGTACGCCCCAGAGGACTCGGGAAATCAAGGAACAATTGTCTCCTCAACTCAGTGATATTTTCAGTTTCGGTATTTCCAGCCCATCGGATTTTGCCAGCTACTCATTCCTGGTCTCAGTGTTGGAGGTCCATTGCATGTCTTTATTGTCTTGTCTTGTCTGTGTCATGTGTCGTTGCTTTTACTGTTAGTGTACCTTTCATTATGGGACAGAGCACTTCAATGCCTCTGTCCCTGACCCTTGATCACTGGACCAAAATCCGCTTAAGGGCTCAGAATCTTTCTTATTTAGTAAAACGCTGGACCTGGCAGACTCTCTGTTCCTCAGAATGACCCACGTTTGGAGTCGGATGGCCCGTAAAAGGATCTTTCTACTTCCTACTAATTTAAAAAGTCAGAGATATTGTCTTTCAGCCGGGGCCACATAGCCATCCTGATCAACAGCCATATATTTTAACTTGGCATGACCTCTGCAAATCTCCTTCTTCATGGGTGAAGCTTTTCCTTGCCCCTGCCCCCCGCTCCTACTCTTTCCCCCATGATCTCTCAAACCCTCTGCTCCTCCCCCTCCTCCACCCTCTGTTCTCCCTGAGTCACAAGATTTGACTCTACTGGAATCTCTTCCCCCTCCTTATCCCCTGCCATCATCCACTAACCCACAACACCCTCTAAGTGATTCTACTTCTGCTGACTCAGCCTCTCTGCCATTGGAGGAAGCAAAGCCGGCCCAGCACCCTCCAGATAACTCCCTCGTGGCACACACATCCCCTCCTTCCCTGGAGGAAGCTGGCCTGGCTAAAGGAACTCACAGGCGGCAAATGATTGAAACCCTGGAACTCCCATGATGCACCCCTTCCGTCCCCATGGGCCAACGATTGATGATGGCCATGGGAGAAAAATGCAAGCTTACTAGTACTGGCCTTTCTCCTCTTCAGACCTATACAACTTAAAAAATTACAATCCCCCATTTTCTGAGGAACCCACCCGGCTCATAGGTCTGGTTGAGTCATTGATGTTTTCCCACCAGCCTACTTGGGATGACTGCCAACAACACCTAAGGACTATCTTCATGACAGAGGAACAAAAGAGAATCCTCCTGCAAGCTAGAAAAAAGTATCCTCAGACCAAATGGGCGACCAACACAACTTCCCAACTTAATCAAAGCCAGCATTCCCTTTAACCGACCCAACTGGGACCCCAACATCTTTGAAGGTAGGGAGAAACTGTCCCCTTATTACCGGGCTCTAATAGTGGGTTTCCAAGTGGCTGCTAGGCGACCAACTAATTTTGCCAAGGTAACAGAGATTACTAAGGGCCTGATGAATCTCCCTCTCTATGTTTCTAGAGAGAATTATGGAGAAATATAGGAGATATACTCCTTTCGATTCTCAGGGGGAGGATCAAAAGGCATCTGTCATGATGGCCTTTATTGGGCAAGGTTCCCTGGATACTAAAAGAAAGTTACAACGCTTAGATGGATTACAAGATATGACTTTGAGAGATTTAGTCAGAGAAGCCGAGAAGGCATACTATAAGAGAGAAACTGAGGAAGAGAAGGGAGCAAAGGGAGGATAAAAGAAACAAAGACAGACTAAGGCATTGACTAAGGTCCTGGTCACAACAAAAAATAGGCCAGAAATTAAGAAACAGGGAGACAGGAAGGGATACCTGGGCCCAGGCCAGAGACCACCCCTGGCCTCAGATCAATGTGATTACTGTAAAGAAAAAGGACACTGGGCCAAAGAGTGCCCCAGAAATAGACAGCCACACCAGCCAGGCATTCTGACTCTGGAGGATGACTACGAAAGTAGGGGCTACGATCCCCTCGCTGAGTTAAGCGTAACTTGAAGTGGAGGGGACCCCAGTAAACTTTGAAGTGAATACAGGGGCAATATACTCAGCCCTCAAGGCCACATTTGGCCCTCTATTAAATAAAAGGTCTCTAGTTCAAGGGGCTAACGGCAGTAAATATTGGGCATAGACAACTAAGAGTACCATGGACCTGGGGAAAGGAAAAAATCCATCACTCCTTCCTAGTAATCCCAGAATGCCCAGCCCCATTGATGGGCAGAGATCTGCTCACCATGGTCCACGCCAAAATAACCTTTAACCCTGAAAGCCCCCAAGTGGAATTTCTAAATCCTTCAGTAAAAATTCCTATAGTCATGGCTCCAACTATGTCAGTAGAAACTCTACATCAACTCACTCGCTTTGGTTCAAAGAAACTGCAGGAATTCCTGAAGGATCAAGAACAGAGTTTTAAACTAACTGACTCACAGGAAAAGGAAATAACATAATGGTTAACAAAAGTCTGTCAGTTCCATCAATTGGTTAATGCTTACCCTTACAAGCTTCCTTCAGGAAAGCGCCTATGAGGAACCAGACCAGGACAATTTTGGGAAGTGGATTTTACTGAAATTAAGCCAGCAAGGTATGGACTTAAATATCTCCTAGTCTTTGTAGATACATTTTCAGGATGGATTGAAGCAGACCCCACAAAAAAAAAAAAAGAAAGAAAGAAAGAAACAGCAAAAACGATGGCCAAGAATATCCTAGAAGATATTTTTCCAAGATACGCCCTGCGTAAGGTAATAGGGTCTGATAATGGACTGGTGTTCATGGCCCCGGTAAGTCAAGGGTTAGCCAGGACCCTGAGGATTAATTGGAAGTTACATTGTGCTTATCGACCCCAGAGTTCAGGACAGGTAGAAAGAGTGAATAGAACCATTAAACAGACCTTATCGAAATTAAGCTTAGAGACCAGCATAAAAGATTGGACTATGCTCCTGCCTTCTGCAATGTTGCATGCAAGAAATACTCCCTCTGTTTCTTTGTGTAATCACACCCCCTTTGAAATTCTCTATTGTGCACCTCCTCCCGTAAGGGACCTAACCCCACTCTAAGACCTAACGATCCCTTCCACACCCCCTTGCTTGAGAGACTTAAAGCTCTTGAAAGAACTAAGAAATACCTGTGAAAACAGCTGGCCACTGCCTACCAACCTGGGGAGGAGGGGATTCCACATCGATATCAAGTAATAGACTTCATCAACGTAAGACGACATCAGGTGTCATCCCTGGAACCCCGTTGGAAAGGACCATAGCAGGTGTTACTTATAACACCTACAGTAGTAATGGTAGACGGAATCACTTCCTGGATCCATGCCTGTCATCTCAAGCCTGTGCCCTGTCCAGACTCTGGATAGAAACTGAAAAAGACTGGTAACCCTTTAAAATTGCGTATTCTCCATGTGGATAAGGCTCTATACTCTCCCATTTACCACCAGTAGTCCTAACCCTCATCAGTCCGTTCAGCAGAGATGGGTGATCACAAATCCTACTGGAAAATAAGTATAATATATCTCGCATACAGCCCCCTTAGGATCTGGTGGCCATCTCTCCATACAGACATTTGTCAGCTGGCTATAGCTCTTTCCTATTGGTATATCCCTGATGAAGAGGATCCCACTAAAATTCCATTAAATGGCTTCTGTACCATAGATAATGGAAACAAACCTTATGGATGTAGGGACACGTGAGCCAGATGCAGGTTGGCTAGCCTAGATTGCTATGTTTGCCCAGCAGACTATCAAAGCCACAAACAGTCACGGCTGTGTGGGGGAAAAGCTGACTTCTTCTATATGTCATGGGAATGTGAGCATACAGGGGCTGCCTGATGGAACCCAAACTCCTCATCAAATTCAGTACAGAGCATTGGCCATACAACCAATTAGATAACCAAAATCGATGGCCCCCAGAGGGGTCTCCAGATCCTCAAATTCTGCGTGAACTTTTTAACTTCTGCAAGTGTTCAAAAGGGTGAAAGGCGATTCCCCTATGTGGAAGCCTTTTCCCTCCTTCACTCACATCCTGAACTATGCTTCTCCAAAAGATCCTCACCCTCAGCCTTCTGCTCCAGACTCTCTGCTGTCATTCCCACCTCAGCAAACTGATTTCTCCCCTCCAATTACTAGATGAAAAGCCCAAACCTCCGCCGGTTCTCAGACCACTGCCCCCTTGCTGAGGTAGCAGGTACTGAGGTACCCCTTCACCCACTCATTCCTCTCTTCTCCTGTCAGTGCCACACCGGGTCCCACCAGGTCCTCTTACCAGCTAACCAAAAGCTCAAACCAGCTGAGGAGAGCCCTCAGACCCTTATCCAAGATGTAATAAAAATGGCCTTTAATGTTGCTTTGTCAATACTGAAAACAGGTTTCTAAGTATTTGAAAGTCCCTCACAGGATTTTGGGATACTCACTCCCGTCTTCCCCTCTACTCTACCTGTTCTACTGCTCACGTTTTTGTTGCCTGGAAAATCCCAAACCCGTTTCCCATTATTCTTTTACATCTCTCCTTCCTCATTCTCAGATCCTCGGAGGTGCTCTCAGCCCCACCTTCCCCGTCTTCCCCCGCTGTACCAGGCCCACCGAAAAGTCTTAACTGACCTTCTCCAGAAGTCTTCACCATGGCTGACTTTAAAACTTTCAGCAAAAGAGTCCCTATAAAAGAGTTCAATGTAGATAAATTTTCTTTATTCGTGTTGCCCTGTTCTACTTGGCCACTGCCTAAAAAACTCAGCACTTCTCAGCTAGACACCCCCTTACTAGTTTTTCACAAAATATGAGAAAAAGGCCTCTGGCCTTGAGGTGGGGCTTCACAGAAATGGCTACATTTCTACAATAAAGAAGTTAAAATTGGGCTCCATTGTAACAGCTGGCAGGGGGAAAAAAGAAAGGGAAGAAAAATCTCTCCCTCTCCCAGGTGTCCTTGATAAGTTAACTTGCCCAGAACAGAGGAAAAAAAAGAAACAAAAACTGCTTTTTGTGATCTTCTGCAGACTGTGAACTTCTGAGCCCCTTCCCTTATATGTTGGGTACAAAATTCTGAAACTATCTAAACTTGGGGTTCAGGGGATTAATTGATTACAACAGAAGCAGTGCCCTCTGAATCCATTTGCAACCAAATAGGACTGTTTCCCTGACTTCCATGCTATCTTAGGTGCCTTGCCTTGTCCTTCCCTACAACAGTAAAATTCTATATACTTAAACATTGTTTATGTTTTCATGAAATGGTTAACCGATGTGATTAATTGAAGTTGTTTCACAGAGTGCACTGTCATGATGCAGGTTCATTTAAATATCATATAGGGGGGCATACATCCCGGTTAAGCTGAAAACATATATCCTCACTTTAGCCATATATTAGGAATAGGGGTTTCTGCAGTGGTGGGTACAGGAACAACTGCCCTGGTCCATGGGACACAACAAGTGACCCAATTAGAAGCAGCAATAGACCAATAAATAAAGATATTAGAAACCTCCATCACAGCTTTGCAGGAATCTTTTACCTCTCTACCTGAAGTTGTTTTAGAGAACAGTCGAGGGTTGGATCTCCTCTTCATGAGAGAAGAGGGCCTTTGTGCTGCATTGAGGGAAGAATGTTGCTTTTATGCCGACCATACGGGAGTTGTAAAAAAAAAAAAAATCTATGAGTAAATTAAAAAGACGCCTTGAAGAGCATCAACGAGAGAGAGAGAGAGGCCCAAAAGGGTGGTTTGAGTCTTTGTTCACACAGTCTCCCTGGTCAACTATGCTTTTATCAACCCTGGCCAATCCAAGAATCCTTATATTATTGCTCACTATAAAACCCTGTTTGCTCAACCGTGTAATTTCTTTTCTCCAAGCTCAAATTGGTGAAGTTAAACGTATGGCAATACCCCACTAGCAGACATAGAATTTAAACCTCCCTATGATCACTTTTATGATTAAAAGGATCCAGAAGAAGAAGTGGGGAATGAAAGGTTAATAAAATAGGTACTTGTCACTTCCTGTTTTTCTGTATGCTTAGAAAAACACTGTTGAAATATTGACAACTGTTTTCTAATCTTGTTCCCAGAATGTGCTGTCCCCAATTGCCAAATTGCAGAATGTACTCCCTCACCAGGTTGCTCGCAGACCGACCACTCGCCCTGACCCCTCAATAAACTTCTCTCCCTGCAGCCTCCAAAGAAAGTATAAAAGATCAGCTTAAGCTGTTCTCAGGGCTCTCTGATCTATTCAAGGGAGCTTTGAGCCCCAGTATGCTGGACCGCCAATAAACCCTTAGCTGTTGCATAGTACAGTCTTTTGGTGGTCTCTTCCTCTTACGCTTGCCGGAATATTATTGGATGATTGAATGTAGAAGAGAACATCCTGTCAAAAAGGGATAGTCGGTAGGATTAGGAAGATAGTGGGTAGGCTTAGGAAGACGAGTGAGTATAGGATTTGGAACAAAAGTTCTTTAGCAATAGGGTTTCAGTTAGAGAGTGAAGTTAAATGTTAGCACAAGTGAAGAGTCAGTCACAATGATGAACTGGGGAAAATATGTAGGAAAGCAGATATCAATAGAGACATTATGAAATCAAGCAAAGTATAAAGTGAGTCATAGGATTAGACATTTTCAAGAGGGTTGAGGTTGAACACATAATCTTAGGAAGAAACAAATATGTAGTCACCAATAGGATTGACATTTGAGAGCATTAGGAAACCTGGACATGGATGTTTTAAGTAATCCATGTTCACTTTCCATTTAGGCTTTGGTACAATCATAAGCCTGACATTTGCATTTTGTGTCCAAATATTACTGTGATTAAATGTATATATAGATCAGGTGACATGAGTATTTCTTCCATCATTTCTGGGAGCAATACTTTGAAGACGTATAATTCATATTGGGGAATCAAAGAGGTTTACCTTGAGTCTATGAATATAGAGATAATGCATGAATAGACATTATTGTGAATAAATAATATAACTGGTTCCACTTTAAATAATGGCTTAAATTGATATCTGAAAACTTATGTGAAATTTTATATTGATATACAATCATTTATTTCAACCAGTTATACAACTAATGGTAATATTAGGGTTATGGTTTATCATGAAGCTGTGTGAGTTTTGCTAAAAAAGTGATTATGGAAATCAAAAATAATGTGTGTGGAAAGAAGTCTCATGAAAAGTCAAGCCAAGAAATATGGAGGAATACATGTGTTCTGAAGCAGGAAGTGATTGAAAGTCAAACAAATGCTTAAAAATTTGCTAACTAGTGGATGAAATGTATATATATCCTATGATGTGCATAAACTGAAGAAATACTAATGTACCAGTGTTGAATAAAAATGAACGTCAAACTACACATCATGTCCCATAGGAATCTACTTGAATTGATGTTAAACTGGGTCAGTTACTGTAGAAATATTAGGATTTGTATGCACCATTCACTGAAGTTAGTTTTCAGTACTAGGAAACAAATATATATGTCAGGTGGATGAATATTTCTGAGAATAATCTGGTGAAAAGTTGATAATAAATCCAAATATATGAATATGAATGAATTTAGAGAGTGTATAATAAGAAACATTTTTTATATTTTGAAAAATCTTGAGAATATATATATATATATATACACACATATACACAAACACACACACACAGAGACATTAAAAATAGCAATATATATTGCAATGGAAATTCACCATGAAATATATATCATCCACAGATTCAAAAATATTCATTTCTCTAAACATGGACTTATGCATAATGTTGTTCAACTTCGAAGCTGACCAATAGGTTGAATTTTCAGTTCCAACAGCGTTTAGGAGGAGTAGTCTCTTCTCATAATTTGTATCTGCCACCTAACAAAAATGTACGTGTTACAACAGGTAGGATTCTATATGTGCATATAAAAAAACATGTGCTGAATAGGCTACAGAGAATGGAGACAGGAATTTGTTGAGAGCCACAGCTGAAGGTGCCCTAGCAAGCTTCCAACTGCCAGAAAAATTCCAGCTGCCTGCTGATTATTGGCTCACAGAGGCCCCAGCAACATCTAGCTGATTGGCTACTCTGTGGTGATGCTCATTGGGCTGTTTCCCTGCCCTTTCAGACCATGGAGCTGCTCATTGGGGGATTTTTTTGGCTCCACCCACGATGACCCAGCAAATCGACCTCAAGCGCAGGAGGTTTGTGGGAGGTGGAGAGGTTTGTGGGTGTGAGAGAGACTTTACAAGGAAGCCAGTTGTGGCAGTTAGCCTCTGGGAGTTTTTCCTGAGGAGCTGTTTTGTTTGGCGTGTGTGGTTCTAAAAATAAATTTTGTTTCTTTTGACAAGTGGCTGCTGAATCGTGCCAAGCCAGACTGCAGCATTTGGTGGCTCGAACGGGGATTGACAGAGGGTAAGTTATAAGGTAAACTGCTCGACCCTGAGAGCAGGGCGAGAGGATGGGTAGCCATTTTAGGATTCCTCTTTTGTTTTGCTTCACGTTTATTTTAAGTTGCCTGTCCCTGGAGATGAGTTAAACGAAAGAAAAACCACTCAAATCTGAGGAAAAACTATTTATGTCTGAGGAACAGATTGGGATAAAGGTCGGATGCACATGTCAGGAGGATAGAAAGGCCATAATGACTTTTTGTTGTTCACTTTTTATTTCATTCTGTCTCGTTTTTTTTTTTTTCCTTTTTTGTGTTATCTTGTTGGGTTTCATTAAAGTAGAAATACGGGATCAGAAATTAGTAAAAAACAAACTGAAAAAGTGTTAAGGAAATTGTTACAGGAAGGAGGCATCTCACTAAAATCAGGGACAGTCAGGGCATACGTGGATACAATATAAAAATGTAGCCCATGGCTTTTAAAGTAAGAGTTATTAAATTTACCACAATGGAACCATCATGGTGAAGATTTAAAAAGAATAGAAAAGAACAGTACAGGGACTCTGCCAGTTGGTACATTGCCATTGTGGTCTTTCATATCTGTTTTGCTTAGTCCAAAGCCTTCAGTTCAGACAAAGATAGAGGAACAAAGCTTAGAGCAGAAAAAGCCATCAGGGGAAAAGTTACAAAGGACGCTGCTACTAACAACCTTCTATCATCAGAGGGTGTAAGTGTCCAACCAACAGTGCCACCTCTAAAGGAGACTGTTACTAACACCTTTCTATTCTGTAATTAATTTATTTTCCAATAGTCAGTATATATTTAATGCTATAGTATCCCTTGAAGGTGCTGGTAGGATTTCCCCTTCAGTACTGTTTTCTCTTTGCTTTCCAATATACAAAGTCTAATCTGGGACAGAAAAGATCCATTCTTTATAAGACGTATCTGGGCACATACAGGATTGCCTAGAGCCCTTAGTTTGGGCAATGATTTAGCAGATAAAACTACACATGACATATATTCATATTTTCTCTACACTAGAAGAAGCTACAAATTTTCAAAAAAGTTCCATGTCAATGCTAATACTTTACAAAAGCGTTTTGAAATAACTAAGGAACAAGCTAGACAAATAATAAAACAATGTCAAAATTGTGTGACCATTTTACCACAAGTTAATCCTGAAGTCAATCCGAGAGGATTGATACCTAACCATATTTGGCAGATGGACGTCACACACTTGCCAGAATTTGGAAAATTAAAATATTTGCATGTTACAGTTGACACTTCTTCTGGATTTTTGATGGGCTCCCTTCATGCCGGAGAAAAAACTAAAGATGTTATAGCTCATTGCTTAAAAAATTTTGCCACTGTGGGCGTTCCAAAACAGTTAAAAACAGATAATGCCCCTGGTTATTCTTCTACCTCTTTTAAACAATTTTGCTCATCATTTGGCATAACTCATATAACAGGAATCCCATACAATCCACAGGGAAAAGGCATAGTTGAAAGAGCACATCAAACTATTAAAATGTACTTATTAAAGCAAAAAGATGGAATTGGGAAGGGGTATATATTTCCCAAAGATAAACTTAAAATAACCATTTTTACTCTAAACTTTTTACATTTGGATTCATGAGGACTTAGTGCTGCAGAAAGGCATATGTGTCCAAAAAATGTGCATAAGCTCAAGGTACTTTGGAAGGCTATTCTAACAGGACAATGGAAAGGTCCTGACCCAGTAATTGTGTGGAGTCCAGGGTCTGTTTGTGTGTTTCCACAGGAAGAACAGCAGCCGATTTGGATTCCGGAGAGATTAACTAAAGTCCTGACCAAGTGATAGTCTGGAGTCGAGGGTCTGTTTGTGTGTTTCCACAGGAAGAACAGCACCGATTTGGATTCCAGAGAGATTAACTAAACTGATTTATATAGACCAAAAAGAAGATGATTTGGCTCAAATCCATAACAGCTGGTATCCAAAACTCCAGTCTGGCTATCCTTACATCTGCGACAGAACCAGGATGCTTTTTTCAATATCAATTTTATTATTGCCCTTTCCCACAACATGAAGTTCTATTTTGTGTTTTTGAGCTAATGCAGACCTAGGTTACTGTTTTGCTGATCATTTCTATTTTTTGACTATAATTTTTTAAACATTCCAATGGTGATTTCACCTGTAAAAACTTATAAGGCCTTTACTATTATGTAATGTGTTGTATGTATTATATTATGTTTGCACACTTGTGTTTTGTGTCATATGTTTGAATGTACATATGTCCATACATCATATATGATGTGCGCTCATGAAAAAATGGATCCAAATATTTTTTTTTATTCACGTGTTTTAAATGTTTTAATTTAAATTGGGTAAACATCTGTTGAGGACTGTTTTAATATGTGAACAAAAAAGGACGTTAACAGAACTGTATGTTTACTTTCACCTTTCCTTTTCATTATATTGAATAATTCTCTTCAAGATAATGTAAATTGTTAAGAAAATGGTTTTTTTAGTACCTTTTAGAATGATACATAATTTTTTTTAGCCATTATTGCCAGAATTCCTATCTTCATCCCAGTGTCGGTGAAGACAAAGATAAAACCAATCTACAGATTGTGCAATAGCCATCACTGAACTGTTTGCAGAACTTGCCTGGACTATGTATCACTTGTGTGCATTTTGAACTATCTGTTGGTGCAGCGACTTGTGGTAGTGTTGGGGTATTTATGCTTATGCTGTCATTGGTGGTATAATTTTTTCAAAAGGAGCCATCAACTGGCTTGGTGTATCTTCCTTTTTCTCACTTTATAGAGGTCAGGAACCTTACAGAGGAAGGCGAAAGACTTCATCCGCAATGACTGCTCTTTTGGCCATTTTGGTTTTGGATGCACACATGGGATCTTTCTTTAGATCCATCAGGTGCTGAGAATATTATCAACAGCCTCACACAGGGCTAAGACACTGATTCAGACACATCCCTTTCCAAAGCAATTAAGCAAAGAGCCACAGGTGATGCCCATTCATTTCCATTTGAAAACTGTTTTCTTCAGGTTTCACAAAGGGGTGTCCTGAGGCAAAGAACATCCTGACATTCAGGGAAACAGAACAACAGTTAAGTGAAAGGCCCAAAGTAGGATTTCTCCACTGAGACTTTACATTTCAAACTGATATCTGAGTTTTCTGTGATGTTTGCCATTCCCTTCAGCTATCCATTACATGGCCATGTCACAGAGCTTGGAGGTGGTACATATCTTGGACACAAAACCATGAGCCTCTTCTGGAGAGTGGACAGAATTCAGGAAGAAAACGGCAACTTAGGAAATTAGCAGGTGTTGCCCATTGATAAGGCAAGCCACAGTCCATTCATAAATTGTGCAGGATGAATGCTGGGAAGCTTTCTACTAGACAGGATACATCCTTTGAATCATTCTCTTTTCTAAAGTCTACAACCACGGACACCTTGGGATACACAGACATAGAAACACTCACCTTGTGAAATGACTTATTAAAAACAGTTCACTCCAAACCAAACAAACCACCTTTCCTACATATTCTCAGAACATGAGACAAACCAAAAACCCACACCCACACCCACAAAGGCACCTCCTTCCCCAAAATGGGTCTGTGACTATCCGAAGTGTTCTCTGACTGGTGGACCACACTGTGTTCCCCTGAAATGGCCTGTCCTGTATCAGATTAGGTCTCCTTTGCCAACTCTGTGAAGTTGTCAGTAGCCCGAGGTGAGCTCCTACCTACTTGCTCAGGAAAGGCCCCTCTTCAGAGCTCTCCTGGTATTTGGCCTTTCTCACATCAGTAGGAATCAAGAAAGAATGACTCTGTCTTTGGAAAATCCAAACAATTGAGAACACTGGGACTGGGACTGGGACTGGCTCTGGGTTCCTGGCTTCCTAGATACCAAGTTCAGAGAGTTCCATCACCAAGGAATTGACTTTAGTCACTTCCTTTAGGAACTGAATGAGTTCACCGCCTTGGCAACCACTTTGACCTAACATTTTATTCCAAAAGTCCCATGAGATGGAGGCTGGCTCTGCTTCCTCTGACACTTTCACAAATTTGAATGGTATGTCAACCATAGGCACCCAGGGACAGCTCTCCACACAGGCCTGGTTTGGTCCATCTTCTCTACATTAAGAAAAGAGAGGCTGATTCAGACATATCCCTTCATCCTGACCAGGTTGTTTGCCATGTAAGATGACGTTTGCTCTCTCAGGTCTTTCACAGCTGCCTACAACTTATCCAGGGATCATTTCTGTATGGACATTCGAGGTTCTCAACTGGTGGAAGATCACCTACATTCCTGTATTGAAATACCAACTCCATCCCTGCTCTTCTAAAAAGTTAGATTGAGGGAACAGTGTATGATTAGGGTTAATAACAGGTTCAATTTTGGTTAGGAATCATTCTGAGGGTTGAATAATGGTATTGGGAACCTGCAATATTTACAAGAATATATAGGGGATATATAAGTATGAAAACAGAAATCTTGGTAAGATTTGAAGCCCAGAAGGGCATTGGGCACTTGATTTACGTTCTGAACAGATGTCTCAGATAAATCGATATACAATGGCATAGAACCATGTACCATGGATGATTGAATGTAGAAGAGAACATGCAGTCAAAAAGGAATAGTCGGTAGGATCAGGAGATAGTCATTAGTTTTAGGAAGAAGAGTGAGTATAGGATTTGGAACAAAATTCTTTAGCAATAGGGTTTCGGTTAGAGAGTAAATGTAAATGTCAGCATATGTGAAGTGTCAGTCACGATGATGAACTGGGCAAAATATGTAGGAAAGCTGATATCAATAAAGACTTTAGGAAATCAGGCAAAGTATAAAGTGAGTCACAAGATTAGACATTTTTAACAGGGTTGAGTTTGAATATATAATCTTAGGAAGAAAAAAATATGTAGTCACCAGTAGAATTGAAATTTGAGAGCATTAGGAAACCTGGACATCGATGTTTTCAGTAATCCATGTTCACTTTCCATTTAGACTTTGGTACATCATAAGTGTCATCTTTGTGTTTAGTCTCCAGAATATTACTGTGATAAAATGTATATGTAGATCAGGTGACACGAGTATTTCTTCCACCATTTCTGGGAGCAACATTTTGAAGACGTATGAATTAGAATTGGGGGGAAAAAAAGAGGTGTATTCTGTTTCTATGAATATAGAGATAATGCATGAAGAGACCATATGGTGAATAAATAATATAACTGGTGCCACATTAAATAATGGATTGAATTGATATCTGAAAATATATAAGAATTCTTATATTGATATAAAATCATTCATTACAACCAGTTATACATCTAATGGTAATAATAGGGTTATGTTTTTTATGAAGAGTGTGTGAGTTTTGCTTCAAAAGTGATTATGGAAACCGAAAATAATGTGTTTGGAAAGAAGTCTCATAAAAAGTCCAGTCAAGAAACATGGAGAAATACATGTGTTCTGAAACAGGAAGTGATTGAAAGTGAAACAAATGCCTATTAATTTGCTAACAAGTGTGTGAAATATATATCCCATGATGTGAATAAACTGAGGAAATAGTAATGTACCAGTGATGAATATAAATGAACGTCAAAATACACATCATGTCCCATAGGAATCTACTTGCATTGATTTTAAGATGGGTAAGTTACTGTAGAAATATTAGGATTTGTGTGCACCATTCATTGAATTTAGTTTTCAGTACTAGGAAACAAATATGTATTTCAGGTGGATGAATATTTCTGAGAATAATCTTGTGAAAAGTTGATTAGAAATCCACATAGTTGAACATGAATGAATTTAGGCAGTGCATAATAAGATGCAAATATTTCATATTTTGAAAATTTTGGAGAATATATATATATATATATATATATATATATATATATATATATATATATATATATACACAAAACCCACATAGAGAAATTAAATAGTAGAAATATATATGACAATCAAAATTCATTGTGAAATATATATGCTCCACAGATCCAAAAATATTCATTTTACTGAACATAGATTTATATATAATGTTGTTCAACCAGGAAGCTCACCCATAAGTTGAATTTTCAGTTCCAACAGTGTTTATGAGGAGTGATCTATTCTCACAATTTGTATCTTCCAAGTCAGATACCTCACAAAAATGTACATGTGATACCAGTTAGGATTCTATATGTGCTTATAAAAATACATGTGCTGAATAGGCTGCAGAGAAAGGGAGACAGGAATTCACATATTTGTTAACTTTAAAATCACATGGAGAACTATTTCAACAAAAAGTTGACTACATTTATAACTCCTGACCTATATAATGCAAAAAGCAGGTCCAAAAATACACCAGGCCTCCTCTGAACTGCTTGTATTTCTATTCTGTTTGGGTTATTTTTCTCCATCATATTAGGATTAGTAGTGAGAGTCTAGTAGGGTATAGGTTAGTGTCAGGGATTCAGTATTTCGAATGGAAATTTGGAAAATGAATCCAAAGTGTATGCAAATATGTGCTACACAAAAATCTTCCCACTTTCATCCAGAACAATGCCTTGACAATTCCTTCGCCCCAAGTAAGACACAATTAGAGGAAAAGAGTTAGAAAATCTGTGAATACATAAGTGGAATGGAAAATTCTCATGAGTTTACAACCTTGGAGGTGGTAGAGGAGTTTCCAAAAGTAAGGGATAGTGTAAACACTCCACAAACGTGGAGCTCTGCTGGCCTAAAGACTTCTTGAGAAACTTCTTCTGTGCTTGGGCACTTGAAATATATTTTGTTGTACGGAGCTTTAGCTTCCTTTCTAGTGAGTCCATCAAAGATGGGTCTGCATCTATGTGTCACCTAGAGGACATGGTTTCTGATTTTCCAATGAATATGAGGCAAGAGTGCTGAATTCTCTCTTTGGAGTTCAATTGTGGCAACAGGGGGCTAAGTGGTCTCCACTCTGTGGACTGTGAAGCCATTTGGAATTCCTCCAATGTTTGTGGTGTTTATTGCTGCTGCACTGGATGTTTGGTATGTGCTTCACGAAATACAAGGAATCAACAAAGACACAGTGCTGTAGGGAGGTCTGTCATGTGTGGTGGGACAGAGTCTGGAGAAGAAAGCACCCACCAGGCTTCAATCTCACATAGCTTGCCCCCTTGAGCATAGCAACCGGATTCTGAAAATTGCCCTGAAACCTCTGCATATAACAAGATGCCTTTACATATAAGGGTCTGCTGGCTGCACCATGTCAGTCATAAGCCATTTGGAATCCAATGGCAGATCCCCATGAACCAACCAGAGATGTTTTATCACACACCTGCACACCACTGCTCTAGGCCCACTAGTCAGCAGGCTCCAACTTTCTGGCATCTCTGTTCTACACCATATCATGAAACCCAATCTATCAAGGCACTGTCTGGTACACTCATGATCAGCAACAGGACATCCAAATGTTCTCCAGTGCCACCTGTTCATGGGAATTTCAAAAATTTCATGGTATTTATCTAGCCATTTTTCAAGGATGTAGTTGGAGGCACTGTGGGTTTCAATTCATTCTGGAACCATTAAATGTGAGAAAGTTCATTTCAAAGAAAGCTCTGGAGAGGTATCACAGGCAAGGCTTCCCAATGAGTGGCCAAAATGTCACATGAAGGCAGGGGCTTTGAGGTCTACAAGGTGAGGTCCATGTGTGTTTTGCCTCTCAAGTACAGATGAAAAGTTTTTCAGAATTAAATCATGTGATATCCTGGCTGATATTCCCAGTGCTCTGTGGAAAGCCACTCTGGCCCTAGAAAAGTTTGCAAGGGCAACTCTTATGTGTGGCCTCCTAAGATCAAACACAATTCATGGCAATACTTCTCTGAGTTCAGTTCCAGAGTTCAGTCTCTAAGAGGAATCACACCAGAGTTCAAGACCAGGTGGACCAAATCATCACTTCTAACTGCCACACAAATGACCACAATTAAAACCAAAACACTCCCACGTATCCCTCATCTTCGTCCATATAGGCACTCATCATAAACTCTGGCTGGTGTTTTCCATGAGTTGTGCATCTCAGGAAAGTGTCGAAAATAAGCTCCCTTGCCACTCATTTGCCTAAAGTCAGGGTGGCCTTGACACCCTTCGTGTGAACCAGGAGTGATCAAATTGGCCTGCCATTAATACTGATCTGCTTCTCCAATTTGAGGCCTACTGACAGTCAGGTATAGATTCTTCATGTAACGTGGAGTCATGAGAAAACCCAAGCACTTCTGCTGGGCTTTTAAGAACTCATTTGACCCAAAGGATCCCTATTCTCATTTGATGGAATTCAGGAACCTAACAGAGGAAGGCAAGAGACTTCACCCACAATGACTGCACTTTTTGCCATTTTGGTTTTGGATGCATACATGGGATCTTTATTTAGATGAATCAGGTGCTGAGAATCTAAGCCACAGCCTCACAAAGGGCCAAGAGGCTGATTCAGACACATCTCTTTCCAAAGCAATTAAGCAAAGAGCCACAGGTGATGCTCATTCATTTCCATTTAAAAACATTTTTATTCAGACTTCAGAAAGGTGTGGCCTGAGGCAAAGACCTTCCTAACATTCAGGGCAACAGAACAATAGGTAAGCAAATGGCCCAAAGCAGGGTTTCTCCACTGAGACTTTCCTGGTCACACTGATATCTAAGTTTTCTGAGATGCTCGCTATTCTCTTCAGCTATCCAGTACATGGCCATGTGACAGATTATTTAGGTGGTACATATCTTGAACAAAATACCATGAGCCTATTCTTTAGTGGGGCCAGAATTCAGGAAGAAAACAGAAACTTAGGAGGATAGCAGGTGTTGCACATCAATAAGCCTGCCACACTCTTTTCATAAATTAGGCAGGATGAATGCTGGAAAGCTGCCTACTAGACAGGAAACATCCATTGATGCATTCTCGTTTTTAATGTCTACATCCACAGACACAGTGTGATACACAGACATAGAAACACTCACCTTGTCAAACGACATTCTAGAAACAGTCAAGTCCAAACCAAACAAACCGCTTTTTCTACCTGTTCTCAGAACATGAGACAAAACCACAAACTCACATGCACACCCACAAAGGCACCTCATTCCCCCAAGTAGGTCTGTGACTATATGGAATGTCCTCAGACGGCGGGCCATACTATCTTTCTGTGAAATTGCCTGTCCTGTCTCAGATCTGGTCCTTTGGCCAACTCTCTGAGGTTGTCAGTAGCCAGTGGTGAGCGACTACCTGCTTTTTAAGCACAGGACCATCTTCAGAGCTTTCCGGGCATTTGCCGATCCTCAAATCAGTAGATACCAAGAATGACTGACCCTGTCCTTGGTAAATCCAAACAAGTGAGCCCACTGGGAGTGGGACTGGGAATGGCTCAGGGTGCCTGCTTCCTGGATCCCAAGTTCAGAGAGTTCCATCACCAAGAAAGTTAGGTAGGTCAATTCCTTCAGGAACTGAATGAGGTCACTGCATTGACAAACACTTTGTCCTAACAGTTGCTTCCAAGAGTCCCATGAGATAGAGGCTGCCCCTAGTTCCTGTGACACTTTCACAAGTTAGAATTGCATATCAACCATTGGCACCCGGGAATAGCTCTCCACACATGTCTCATTTGGTCCATCTTCTCTACATTAAGAATAGAGAGGCAGATTCAGACACATCCCTTCATCCTGACCAGGGTTTTTGCCATGGAAGATGATTTTGCTCTCTTAGGTCCTTCATAGCTGCCTACATCTTATCCAGGGATAATTTTTGCATGAACCTTTGAGGTTCTCAGCAGGTGGAAGATCCCCTATATTCCTGTATTGTAAGACCAACTCTGTTCCTGCTCTTATGTAAAGTTAGATTGAGGGAACAGTGTATGGTTAGGGTTAATAACATGTTCGATATGGGTTAGGAATCATTCTGCTGGATGAATAATGGTATTCGGAACCTGTGATATTTATAAGACTATCGAGGTGAAACATAAATATGAAAACAGAAATCTAGGAACGATTGGAAACCCAGAAGGTCATTGGGCACTCAATTGGTATACTTAGCTTTGAATTTTGTTGTACTAGGAAGATCAACAATAGTCTGAATTTTCAGTTCCAACAGCATTCAGGAGGAGTGATCTCTTCTCACAATTTGTATCTGCCAAGTCAGCCACCTCACAAGAATGTACGTGTGGTACCAGGTAGGATTCTATATGTGCATATAAAAATACATGTGCTTAAAAGGCTACAGAGAAAGAGAGACAGGTATTCACATATTTGTTAACTTTAAAAACACATGGAGATCTATTTCAATTAAAAATTAACTAGATTTATTACACCTACCCTATATCATGCAAAAGGCAAGTCCAACTATACACCATACCTCCTCTGAACTGCTTGTATTTCTATTCTGTTTGGGTTATTTTTCTCCATCATATTAGGATTAGTAGTCATTGTCTAGTAGGGTATGGTTTAGTGTCAGGTGTCTCGGCCGGCAGGACACATCAAAGTGTGCGTCCAACCTCGTTGGGGAGGAATGAAGGGGCAAGAGAAATGAGAGATGACAGCAAGACAGTAGTTCTGATCATGCTGCAAACTTTTACAGTTTTCACAGGGTATTTATATGCTGCAGATAGGTAATCTCTCTTATGATCAGTTGCTGGATGTCTTCACAGGGTGAGATAACCTCAGGATATTTCAGAAAGACAGATGGCCGCAGGATGTCTCAGGGAGATAGATGGCTGTCGGATGTCTCCTAGGCAGGATGTCTCCCAGAGGGCTGTTTCTTTTAAGTGTCAGGCTATTCTTTGAGGAGAACTTCCTTCTAGCCCCTCACCTTCCCCCCTTTCTTATATAAAATATTTGACCATACCTTACCGGCCAATGTTTTAGGGGGTGATAGAGGCTTTGTTTCTCAAGGAGGCCTTAGAATATCTCCTGATCTGAGAGAGCATGTTTACTAGAAGATTTCTTGGTGGCCATGGCATGTTTTCGAGGAGACGGCTTTGAGGGGGATGCATGCAAACCGCCATGCACCAGAGCGTGTCACTCAGAGGTCTTGTGTTTGGGTATCCGTGGATCCATCCTCCCACAGTCTTTCCTGCACCCTCCATTATTATGGCCTAAGGTCCTCACTTCATGGGTGCATCCTCCCCCAAGTGAAGGGGCACTTTGAGGACGAACCCTTATGGCAATGGCAGAAGATTGTTAGTCAGAGCTATTTCTTATAGTTTTATTTAAGAAAGAGAGATCTGTGGGGATGTAAACTAAAGAAATAAGCCTGTGAGAAGGGTAGAACATCCTTTTAAATGTTAGCAGCAAGGTCTTCCATCTCCAGACGATGATAGTGCACCTGTATGGGCTTAGAGACCAAAATATTAATCTGTTCTTTAATAAATTGTACCAGCCTGTTTATAATGCAGGGTCCTATAGACACTATTTAAAGTAAACCCAACAAAGGGCCTATTAGGGGAAGAAGGTAGGGTAGAAATCCACTAAGCCCAGTCCAGAGTGGATTTTCAAATAGTTCCCTTCGTCTCTCTTTTACGTCTTCTTGAACCTGCTTAATTTTAGCGCATACTATGCCTGATTAATTGGCATAAATGCAGCATCGTTCCCCTAAGGCCAAGCGAATACTTCCCTGGTTAGCTGTCAGCAAATCTAAGCCTCGTGTGTTTTGAAGGAACACTTCTGCTAGGGAGTCTATTTGGTCCTTCAAATCTTTAAGGGTTCCTGATAGAGTTTGTACATCATTTATAAAGTTGTTGAGACAGGCGACGGTAAGAGTGGAGAGCCGTGCCTAAACCAGTGTACCTGTGCCCACAGCAGCTGTTATTCCAAGGCTCGCAATGAGTGGTAAGGCATGTATTGCCTACCTGTGTCTTATGACTAAGATGTCTAGGCTAGGAATGGGTAGACGTTCGTCTCATGGGACAATAGTTATATCAGGGAGGAATAAGGTAAGAACACAGCCACTGATCCAATTCACTGGAAGCCTGGGGAAGGCCGAGTTTTCTCCACACATAAAAACTGTGCCATTGGGTAACAAAGAGATGGGTTGGGTGAGGAATAATTTTGTACTTTTGAGCAATTTCCAAAGGAAGTAACTCCAACATCAATATCATAGGTATTATTCTGCATCGTGCCTAAAAGACATAATGTAAATGTGCCTATAGGCTGTAATTATAAAAAAATCCGGGTTCGCATGTATTATCATTGTCTATGATAGAATTAATAGGAACTGCCATAGGCATGATTGTCCCTGTTGTCATGCAGAGCCAGCAATCACCAGCAATGGTGGGGTTGGAATTATTAAGCAAGGAGAAGGTAGTTTCCAAAATTTCTAATGTATTGGTATCTAAACCTCGGAGCTGGGATTTAGGCTACATTAAGGGATGATATGTGAGCTCAGGAATTTGGGGTTTCAAAAGTTTGATTATCTGAGGATGCTTGACAGCATCAGTGGGTCCTCCACGATAAGAGACCCCTGTAGGGGCCTTAATGGGCCAGCAGGAGGGTTTACCAACACTGCCTTGCCACCCAGGTGACTGTAGCTTGGTGTATTTGCCATCTCCTCCCCGGTCAAAGAGAAAGGGGGTATAATGAATAGTGGTCCCCCCTTCTGCATGAGGTTTAGTTAGGGAGGCTTCAAAAAATTTTTCTCCTTGCTTGTTAACACAAATTAAGAGCGACACATAACAAGAGCCATACATCGCCTGTGTATTCGTACAGGTTGCAGAACAATTTTGGAGAGCTTTACTTGTACTAGGGGGAATAATCTTTGGCTTGTTAACACATACACATTTAGGCTGATGAACTACTCTGAGTTTATGGTCAACCTCGGCCAGGAGGTAAACCACTTTAGTCACGCAGTCAGCAATCTGGGTCCAACTAGTGCGAGCCTGAGTTCAAGATCCTCACTTGCACTCGCAGGGGGGCCCAAAGAGGTACTCCATGATGTTGGAAGGTGGAGGGCCAAGGCCTCCGTGTACAACCCTGTTCAGCAGAAGTGCCTTAAGCAGAATAGAAACACAGATTGTTGGCTGCATCTGAAAAAGAGGAAAATTTGTCCTCAGGGGGAGCACCTCCGTCCCTAGGTTGAGGTAAGTCATTAACCTGTTTAACCAGGTGTTCTGGTATCCATCTTGGGGCTGCTTGCTCTTGGTCCAAAACACAAGCTGAGCCTCGTCCCCAGATGAAAAGAGGATCTGGGCCTTTCCATTTATTTGTAAGGGGATTGCGCCACATAACAGGTGGGCGAACAGAATTGGACGAGGGATGCCCATGTCTGTCTGTGGCTGAATGGCCTTCACTGTCGAGAGTAAGAAAAGTAAGGGCAAATAATTCATGGTTAAGGCGATGCCTGTGAGTGGTAAATATAAAGGCGGAAGCCTTAAAGAGGGTTAGCCAAGTCTTTAAGGTAAGGTGGGCACGTTCCACAATGCCTCGGCCCTGAGGTTTGTATGGAATTCCAGTAGTATGACAAATTTGCAAGGTAGCACAAAATTGTTTAAACTTGGCACTGGTATATGCAGAACAATTATCTGTTTTAATATGTATTGGTTTACCCATTACGGAAAAGGCTGAAACAAGATGAGAAAGGACATCTTTGGTACCCTCTCCAGAATGTGGTCATGCAAAAATAAAGCCACTGAAGGTATCTATAGAAACGTGTATATATTTGGTTTTTCCAAATTCAGGAAAATGAGTAACATCCATTTGCCAAAACTGATTGAGCAGTAATCCTCTGGGGTTAACTCCCAACTGTTGAATGGGGAGGGAGACAGCGCAACCAGGGCATGTTTTTACTATCTCTCGTGCCTGTTGCCTGGTAATTTTACAAAGTAATCGAAGGCTCTGGGAATTTAGATGGTGAAAATTGTGTAACTCCGTGGCCTTTTGAATGGAGCCAACAAAAATTGGAAAGATGGAACGAGTTGCTGCATCAGCTTGGGGATTACCTTGTGTTAGAGGGCCGGGAAGATCAGAGTGTGCCCTGATTTGTCCTAAGAAAAATGGGTGTTGTCTGGCCTGAATTAGTTGCTGAAGCCGGTGAAACAGAAAGGCCACATTGGAAGAAGCCTTAATAGTGAGTGAAATCTCCAGCAGGAGCACAGAATGAGCAATGCAGGCACTTTCTGCATAAATATTAACAGAATTATCAAAAAATGTTATAAAAACTTGTGTTATGGCAAACAATCCAAAAACTGTGCTGACTGATAGACACTATCAAAGGTGGTAGGCTGGTTATTGATAACAAAGACCGCATGGCCATTATTGGAACCATCTGTAAAGACAGTAAGGGCTTGAGGAATGGGAGCCTTTTGAGTAATTTTGGGAAAAATAAATGGATGTAACTGGACAAAATGTAAAAGGGGGTCATTGGGGAGGTGGTTATCAATTGTTCCCAAAAGCCTGATAGGGCAATACCTGATTCATCCACTGTCTGTAGTAAACATTGGGTTTGGTCCTTAGTATATGTAATTAAAATATTATCAGGGTCTTTGCCAAAATGTTGTCGAGAAAGCAAATGACCTTTAATAATAGTAGAAGCTACCTGAGCAAGATAAACAGTAATATCCTTGGAGGATGTGGTGGGTAAATGGACCCAAAGCAAGGGGCGGCCTTTAATTTTAAAATGTGTATTTTGCTGCTGAAATACTCCTGTGGGTGTATGAGGAGTGTGTAAAATAACCAGAACCAGAGGAAGGTTGTAAGAAATTTGTGTAACAAACTGTTGGGCAATGGCTTCTGTGACTTGGTTTAATGCCTGTCATGCCTCGGGAGTAAGCTTTTGAGAGGAGGAGGGGTGGGAATCACCTCTCAAAATATCATTAAGGGGCAAAAGTACACAAGTGGGCAATTTTAAATATGTTCTTATCCATTGAATATCCCCAGGTAATTTTTGAAAATTATTAAGGGTGTGAAGATGGTCCACACGTAGTTGTATTTTAAGAATTTGGATCTGATTATCTTGAAGTTTAAGGCCCAAATAGGTATCAGAGTCCTGTGTTTGAAACTTATCAGGAGCTATCTGTAGTCCTAAGGTAGTGAGGGTTTTGTAAAGGTCCAAGTAACAATTATTAAGGTCATGGGTGTTAGGTGCAGCAATTAACAAATCATCCTTTTAATGTAAAATATAAATTTGTGGCCATCGCTCTCTCACAGGGTCTACTGCTTGAGCAACGTAATTTTGGCAAAGACTAGGGCTGTTGGCCATACCGTGGGGAAGAACCTTTCATTGAAATCTCTGCATAGGGCCCTGAAAATTAATGCGAGGGAGACTAAAGGCAAAATAGGGTCTAGCCTCAGGATCTAAAGGAATGGTAATACAGCAATCTTTTAAGTCAATAACCATTTTACAATTGTTTTTGGGAATTGCCACTGGTGTGAGAATACCTGACTGTAGTGCTCCCATCGGGAGCATAACTTTATTAATGGCACACAAATCTTGTAAAAGGCGCCACTTGCCTGATTTTTTATTGATAACAAAAATTGGAGTATTCGATGGTGAGGTTGAGGGCTCTACATGGCCGGCTGCCAGCTGTTTCTGCACTAACATGGAGGCAGCCTCCAATTTTTTCTTAGGTAAGGGGCCACTGATCCACCCACACAGGAGTTTGAGTCTTCCAAATAATTTTATCTGCATGAGGTACAGGAGGGTAAGGGACCAACAATGAAAATCCGAATACCCAAGGCCATATGTTTTTGTGTTTTGTATGGGTTGTAGAGGCTCAACCAGTTTTCGTCTCAGTCTCCCCAGGCCTGTACCAGGGACAAAATTCATACTAAGCATTTGATGAGTCACCATGGAATTGGGACTGGGAAGAATAACTTCCATTTGACTCAAAATATCTCGGCCCCATTGGTTAATAGGTTAGGTCAGGAACATCGAAAAAAGTGACAG
This sequence comes from Callospermophilus lateralis, assembly GCF_048772815.1. Lineage (NCBI taxonomy): Eukaryota > Metazoa > Chordata > Mammalia > Rodentia > Sciuridae > Callospermophilus > Callospermophilus lateralis. The sequence continues at coordinate 9,321,266 of NW_027515276.1, read as the reverse complement.
TTGACTTATTACCCTCTTTATCAGTCCAGCAAATAGACCTAGAGCTGACTGGAGGATTTTTTGATTGTCCTATCTCTTTAAGGTCACTCAAGGGTGGGGTGAGGGGCCAACCAGATGGCCAGTATTTTTTAGACATAATTGTGGCATCAGCTCCAATATCTAGAATTCCTTGGAATTCCTTTCCTTCAATAAGTAAGGTAAGGGGGTGTATTGTGAGAAATTGGTTGAACCCAATACACATCAGAGTAGCCCAAGGAGGCAGTCCCCCGCGGTAGGTTTGGGTGGTGGAAGTGCCTCCTGAATCCAAGGAAAGGAGTATTAATTGTGCAAGTCTTGTTCCTGCGGGGATGGCCACAACTCCATTAATAGCTGTGGCCAGTATTTTTATTTCTCCAGTGAAATCATTATCAATAATGCCAGGGAAGACCTGAACACCTTATAAGGTAGTAGAGGCTCTTCCAAGAATAAGGGCAGACGTATGAGATGGAGGGGGACCCCTAATTCTAGTGGGTATTAACTGGGTCCCTTGCAATGTGTCTAATATTTTCTCAGTGGTGGCACAGAGGTCCAATCCTGTGCCGCCTGGTGTGGCTCGTTGGAACGAGGCAATTGTGGAGAAGGATTTTGAAGTAGGTTGGTAGTTTGGGAGGGAACAAACCTTATTGCCCCTGGGTTTGTCTTGGGAAAGTCGGGGCCAGGGGTTGGCCCTGCAGTGATTTTCCAAGAAGCAGGAAGAAATAGGCTGTCCGAGGGCATTTGTTTTAGATCTCCACTCACTGGCCCAGTGATGACCTTTGCCACATCTAGGGCAAAGAGTAGCTGGGGGCGGTTTAGCCCCAGTTTGAGGAGACACTATTCCTAGGCTTTGTTTGCCTGTCAGACACTAGTGTGTAAAATGGCCAGGTTGTTTTCAAGTAAAGCAAGTAGGTGAGCCAGGATTGTGAAAGGCCTTGGTAAAGGTGGCACCAAAGGCGAGACCCATGGCATGGGCTGCACCCACCCCTGCACAGAGTCTAATAAAGTCAGAAAGTTTCCTTTTATCCTTATGTGGTCGAAGAACACCCTGACATGCTGGCTTGGCGTTTTCAAAGGCAAGATGTTTTACAAAGGTGCTTTCGCTTTCGCTTGGTCCAAGCAAGCATTCTGCGGCTAGGTTAAGCCGGGAAACAAAGTCGCTATAAGGCTCGTGAGGCCCTTGTCGTATTTTTGCCAAGGAAGTGGTAGCTGAGGCCTTTTGAGGGACGCGTCTCCAAGCATGTAAGCCAGCCGTCTGAATCTGCGCCAAAAGTCCAGCAGGGAAACATGCCTGTTTATTTTTAGTGTCAAAAGGCGCATTGACCACTAACTCAACAGAAGTCCAATATTTAGAGGAGGCCTTTGTTAAATTTTTTTGAGCAGTTTCCCAACAGTGCTCTTTGAAATTGCGTTCCATAACAGAAAGTCTCCAGCACTGAGGTATCTCGGGTTTGAAATTTCCAATCATTGGTAGTAAGCCATTGTGCACTGTGGATTTCTAATAAAGCCACTCTGTAGGGCGCAGTGAGGCCAGAGTGAGCACAAGCCTTTTTAAGTTTTTCAAGAAAATGCAGGCTTAATTTTTTGTACACACTCTGGGTTCCTTCCTGCCTGGGGGTTAACTCCTCATCCTCTGAGTCCTGATCTCCTTGATCCATTTCCCCCGCTTTCTCCTCTTGATCATCATGTAAGTCTTTGACCTCAGACTGGGCAGGCATATCTATCTGACTGCGGGTTACTGGGAATGTGAGAACAGGCTGATGGAGCAGGTTAGCCTTTTTATTAGACCGCCGATGGGCAGCTTGCCTTGACTCCATGTCTAAGGCTAATGAGCAGAGCTCAGAGTCAAGGGATGTTAATTCTTTTAAAAGTTGGATCTGTTCCCGTCTATGCTGGAGAGACTGTCGCAAGGGAGCCAGGTTAGGCGAGGGAAGTGGAGAAAAAATACCTGGGGGGCGATGTTGGCCCCTGAAGGGCCAGAGAGCAAAAGGCATGAGGGATATAGGAGGGAGGTGGATGGGTAAGTTCTATAGGCTCTGGAAGGGACCTGAGAGGTGGTCGGTCTTCTGAATGGTAGTGAGCTTCTTTCTTCTCCAAGGTAGCCTCCTCCCCAGGGGTCAATGTGTCTCTGGGATTTAAAACTGGATAAAGGTAGTTGGTAACCATTGGAGCCTTATTCATTAGGGTGGTATTTTGAGGTGGACCAGGAAGGTTCCCAGGGTCCTGGGGAGACTGAGAAGGGTCTATATCTGTACTAACTGATGGGCATGCAGAGGGGGGACGAGAGGTCATTTGCATAGTCTCTTCCCCAATCCTGACAAATTTTAAGGTACCATTGTCAAAGGGTGAACTTTTAAGAATTTCATTAATTAAGTTCCAGTAAGAAAAGGTGGGAACAGGCACCTTTTCTGTGCCAAAGTATTCATAATAATCTTTTAAACAGTCTCCTACTCTAAGTCATGGTTTACCATCAATGGTTCCTTCAAGGGAAAACCATGGACACAATTCCCCTATGTATGAACAGAAAAATTTTAAGTCCTTTTTCTTAACACGTGCCCCCCATGTCTTGAAGGACTCCTTCAGGGCTGACAAAAACAAATCATGTGACGAAACTGCTTGTCCCATGGTGCGTCACTCACTGTGCATCATCCCCACACTCCTACTGGATATGTCTCTCGGTGGTGTCTGCTGAGGCAATCTCGAGCTCCGCTTGACCAAGTCTTCCAGGAGGACGGGGTTCCCCCTCAGTCAAAGGCTTGAGACCCAGTCGGTGGGCGCCAGATGTTCTGGCCGGCAGGACACATCAACGTGGGCAGCGAACATAGATGGGGAGGAATGAAGGGACAAAAGACACTAGAGATAACAGCATGACTGTAGTTCTGATCAAGCTGCAAACTTTTATTGTTCACACAGGGGATTTATATGCTGGAGATGGGAAAGCTCTCTTATCAGTAGTTCCTGGATGTCTTCACAAGGTGAGATAACCTCAGGATGTTTCAGGAAGACAGATGGCCGCAGGAAGTCTTCGAGATACAGATGGCTACAGGATGTCTCCCAGGCAGGATGTCTGCCAGGGGGCTGTTTCTTGTAAGTGTCAGGATATTCTATGAAGGAGAATTCCTTCTACCTATGAAAGACAGGGATTCAGTATTTCGAAAGGAAAATTGGAAAATGAATCCAATGTGTATGCAAATATGTGCTACACAAAAGTCTTCCCACTCTCATTCAGAACAATGCCTTGACATTACCTTCACCCCATGTAAGACATAATTAGAGGAGAAGAGTTACAAAATCTGTGAATATATATCTGGAATATAAAATGCTCAATAGTTCACAAACTTGGAGGTGGGAGAGGAGTTTCCAAAAGTAAGAGACAGGGTAAAAACTCCACAAACATGGAGCTCTGCTGGCCTAAAGACTTCTTGAGTAACTGCCTCTGAGGTTGGGCACTTGAAATATATGTTGTTGTCAGAAGCTTTAGCTATCTCTGTAGTGAGACCATCAATGCTGGGTCTGCATCTATGTGACCTGAAGGACATGGTTTCTTATTTTCCAATGAACATGAGGCAGCAGTGCTTAATTCTCTATTTGTAGGTAAACTGTTGCCACTGAGCGCTAAGTGTCTCCCAGTGTAGACTGTGAAGCCAATTGGTCATCCTCCACTTTTTGTGGTGTTTCTTGCAGCTGCACTGGGAGTTTAGTATATGCTTCATGAAATACAAGGAGTTCAACTGGGACACAGTGCTGGAGGGAGTTCTGTCACGTGTGGTGCGTAAGGGTCTGGAGGAGAATGCAACAACCAGGCTTCTATTCCACATAGCTTGCCCTCTTGACCATAGGAATCTGATTCTGAGCATTGCCCTGAAACCTCTAGATATAACAAGATGCCTTTACATACAAGGGTCTGGGGGCTGTACCATGTCAGTCACAAACCATTTGGAAGCCAATTCCCGATCCACATGATCCCACCAAAGCTGTTTTAACACACACCTGCACACCACTGCTCTAGGCCTACTACTCAGCAGGCTCCAAATTACTGGCATCTCTGTTCTACACCATTTTCATAGAAACCAGTCAATCAAGGCACTGTCTGGTACACTCATGATCATCAATAGGACATCCAAAGGTTCTCCAGTGCCACCTGTTTATGGGAATTTCAAAAATTTCATGGTACTCATCTAGCTATTTTTCAAGGATGAAGTTGGAGGCACTCTGGGTTTCAATTCATTCAGGAACCATTAAATGGAGAGGAAGCTCATTGCAATGAAATCTCTGGAGTACTCTAACAGGCAAGGTTTCTCAAAGACAGGCCAAAAGGTCACATGAAGCCAGGCCCATTGAGGTCTACAATATGAACTCCATGTGTGTTTTGACTTGCAACTATGGCTGCCAAGTCTTTCACCATAAAACCATGAGATATCCTTCCTGAGATTCCCATTGCTGTGTGCAAAGCCACCCAGGGCTTAGATCTCAGTTTCCAAGGGCGACTCTCATGTGTGTCCTCCTAAAATCCCAACACAATTCATGGCAACACTTCTTTGAGTTAAGTTCCACAACTCAGTCTCTAAAAGGAATCACACCAGTGTTCAAGCACAGGTGGACCCAGTCATCTCTTCCAACGGCCACACAAAGGACCACAATTACAACCAAAACACTCCCACATGGCCCTCATCTTCTTCCATATAGACACTAATCATACCTTCTGGCTGTAGGTTTCCATGAGGGGTGGAGCCAAAGACAGTGTCCAAAATAAGCTCCCTTGCCCCCGTTTTCCTGAAGTCAGTGTGGCCAGGGCACCCTTCCTGTGAACCAGGAGTGATCAAAGAGGCCTGCCGTTAATACTGCTCTGATTCTCCATTTTGAAGCCTACTGACTCTGGGGTAAAGATTCTTTATGTTAATTGGAGTATTGAGAAAACCAAAGCACCTATGGGCTAGCCTCTGCAGGGCTTTGAAGAACACCTTTTTCCCAAAGCATCCATAATCTCAATGATGAAGGTCAGGAACCATACAGAGGTAGGAGAGAGACTTCATCCACAATGACTGCTCTTTTGGCTCTTTTGGTTTTGGATGCACACATGGGATTTTTCTATAGATTCATCAGGTGGTGAGAATCTAAGCCACAGCCTCACACAGGGGCAAGAGGCTGATTAAGACACATCTCTTTCCAAAGCAATTAAGCAAAGAGGCACAGGTGATGCCTATTCATTTCCACTTGAAAACTGTTTTCTTCAGGCTTTACAAAGTGGTGGCCTGAGGAGAAGACCTTCCTGACATTCACGGTGTGGTGAGCCGCTTCTGCAGATTATGGTCACCATTGCAGGATGGCGATGGCTCCACTGTGGTCTGTGACAAACGACTCCTTGTTTGGGAGAGTTGGTGCATGGTTTTTCAGCACCCTATGAGAAAGTTCCACGTGGCAACTTCGCACTGGGGCTTGGGATGCTTTATTAAGGCTGGGAGGGGCATCCAACAAGGAATTAGAAGAAATATCAAGGGCCTGAATAAACTGCTGAAAGAAGATTCCTGAGTTGTGTCTTCCTTGCGGGCAAGGGGTCGCGACAAGTGGTGCCGAGACCCGGGAACCAGAACTTTCAGTAGTCAGGGTTGGTGCACCAGTTAGTCCCAGGTAAGTGGGACCCGCGATCAAAGCAGGGGTTAGTCCCAGGTAAGCGGGACCCGCGATCAAAGCGGGGTAGCTCCTCTGTAAAGCCAGAGAGAGCGGTACATTTTTTTGCAGCTGCACTGTGTACTTTCGCTTTTACTTTCACTTTTGTTTTTTTGTGCGTCTTTTGTTGTGTCATGGGTGCCGCATCTTCAAGTCCGCTTCTCCTGGCCCTAGATGGCCTGTTACGTTCCAAGGGCCTAGAAGTGAAACGTAGTACTTTACAGAGATTTTTACAGAAGACAGATATTGCTGCACCGTGGTTTGCGTATTCGGGCAGCCTTACTATACCTAGCTGGGATAAATTAGGCACAGATCTTGACTTTGTTTCTGAGCAGGGCATATTAGAGGGTGGGGTGATACCCCTTTGGAAGATGATCCGTAGTTGCCTCGCAGATGGCAGATGTCAGGAAGCACTTACTAAAGGACAGGAAGTTTTAGAGCAATTACATGAGGAAAGATCAGAGACGGCACGAAGTGAGGTAATTCAGGAGGATGGGAGTGTGCGGAGCGAGACACAGGGGAGGAGGCGATTGTCTCCAGCACGAAGTGAGGTATTTCAGGAGGATGGGAGTGTGCGGAGCGAGAAACAGGGGAGGAAATGATTGTATCCAGATCTCAGTACGCTGCGCACACTCCCATGCAAAAGTGGGTCAGAGGAGGAGGAGGATGAGGAGGAAGAGCTCGGGAGATTATCTTGTCAGCTAGGGAGTCTAACTATAGGAGAAGGGAACAAAAATAAACAGGAGCTCAAGGAAAATGATCCTCCGGATCCGCCGCCGTACGGTGGGGGTGTTTCGAGGAGAGCTTTCCATGCCCAAACATGGAGGGCTGTTAACGCTGAGATGGGTCTTGCTTATCCAGTTTTCCAGGATGACAATAGGGGAAGATTCCATGAGCCCTTAGATTTCAAAATTGTGAAGACCCTGGCGGAGTTTGTGCGCACTTATGGGGTGGATGCCGCCTTCACACTAACTCAGGTGGAGAGTCTGTCTAGATACTGTATGACTCCCTCTGATTGGGCTAGCCTTGTTCGGGCTTGTGTCTCTCTAGGTAAATATTTAGACTGGAGAGCCTTTGTGCTAGAGGGCGCGGTAGAGCAGGCTGCCCAAAACCATGCGGCGGGACACCCCCATTGGGACAAGGATATGCTTTAGGGACAAGGCAGATTTGCTAATCAACAGACAGGATTCCCTCCTGAGGCATATGATCAAATTAACAACATTTGCATTCGGGCATGGAAGTCACTTCCAAATAGAGGAGAGGTGTCTGGTAACTTGACTAAGATTCTGCAGGGCCCTACAGAACCCTTTTCAGATTTTGTAGCAAGGATGGTGGATGCCGCTGGAAAGATTTTTGGGGACCCTGATAGAGCCATGCCCCTTATCAAGCAATTGGTCTTTGAGCAATGCACCAAGGAGTGTAAAGCAGCAATCGCTCCTTATAAAAACAAGGGCATAGAAGCTTGGATAAAAGTGTGTAGAGAGCTTGGAGGACCTTTAACTAATGCAGGTCTTGCAGCTGCTGTCCTTCGGATTGCAAAAGGGGGCGGTCCTGGTGCTGGAACATGCTTCCATTGTGGTCAGTTCGGCCATTTCAAATGTGACTGTCGCAAAAAAGACAATTTTACTGGACCTCCTCGCGGTGGCCCTTCTAATGGCCCTCGTCAACCGGGGCTGTATCCAAAATGCAAAAAAGGGAAGCATTGGGCAAAAGAGTGTAGATCAGTGAGGGACATCCATGGACAGCCTATTTCAGCTGGGCCAAAAAACGGCCGAAGGGGCCCCCGACCCCAGGGCCCACAAATATATGGGGCAATGGAGAATGTCACACCCGAACCCGAGACATGGCCATCTCTGCGCCATCCCATGAGACGCGGAGAGCCACTACAGGTGCCGCGGGATTGGACCTCTGTTCCACCTCCAGACTTGTATTAACACCTATGATGGGAGTCCAATTGGTGGAAACTGAGTTCAAAGGGCCTTTACCACCTGGCACTGTAGGTTTGCTAATTGGACGTGCATCCTCTATCCTACAAGTTCTTCATGTTTTCCCCGGAGTTATAAACCCTGATACTGTAGGGGCAGTAAAGGTTATCGTGGAAGCTCCAAGGGGCATTGTGTCTATCTCCCCAGGGGATCGGATTGCTCAATTGCTAATTTTGCCTAGTTTGCATAATCACTTCCCTGCTGACTCAAGGTCACGGACGGGAAATGAGATTGGTACCACCAGAGGAAATTGTGCCTATTTGTCACTGGATATGAGCAGTCGCCGCACCTTGGAAATAAGCATAGAAGATAAATCTTTTGTGGGATTGCTGGACACAGGAGCAGATCGTACTATCATAGCCCTTAAGGACTGGTCTAGGGGATGGCCAGTGCAGGCTTCTGATCAATCACTAAGAGGACTTGGATATGCCCAAGCCCCTCAAATCAGCTGTAGACATCTATCTTGGAAGGACTCGGAAGGACACGATGGTACCTTTCAGCCTTATGTACTTGATTTACTTATTTCTTTATGGGGCCATGATCTGATGAAAGACATGGGGTTCACTCTTAGTAATGACTATTCCCCAGTGTCTCAACATATCATGCAAAATATGGGGTATAGGCCAGGTCTAGGACTAGGAAGGCACCTACAGGGGCGTAAGCATCCTGTGCAAGGTCATCAAAAGCTTAACAGGTTTGCTCTGGGTTTTTCCTAGGGGCCACTGGGGCTCCAATACCCATAACATGGCTCACCGAGGAGCCTGTTTGGGTGCCTCAGTGGCCTCTTCCCTCGGCTAAACTGGCAGCAGCCCATGATCTAGTCAAAGAACAACTTGATTTGGGTCACATCCAACCTTCTAATTCTCCATGGAATAATCCCATATTTGTCATTAAGAAAAAATCAGGGAAGTGGCGCCTACTGCATGATCTAAGAGCAGTTAATGCTCAGATGCAACTTATGGGGCCCATTCAAAGAGGGCTGCCTCTGCTCTCCTCTGTTCTTCAAGGCTGGCATATAATTGTTATTGACATTAAAGACTGTTTCTTTTCCATTCCTTTGCCTCCTAAAGATTCACAACGTTTTGCTTTCACCCTTCCTTCGTGTAATCACGGAGAACCAGATCAAAGGTTTGAGTGGGTGGTGTTGCCGCACGGGATGGCTAATAGTCCCACGATGTGCCAGATGTATGTGGGGAAGGCACTCACACCTCTCAGACATAAGTATTCCTCCACCAAGATCATTCATTATATGGATGATGTGTTATTTGCTGCAAAATTAGAACAACAGTTAATGAGGCTTATAAAGAACTCGTGATGCTGTTGGCTCAACATGGACTGCACATCGCACCTGAAAAGGTTCAAACGGGGGATTCTATCAGGTATTTGGGAGCGACAATTGGGTATGACAAATTAAAACCACAAAAAATTACCTCAGGACTCAAGATCTCCAAACTCTAAATGATTTTCAAAAATTGCTGGGAGATATTAATTGGATAAGAGGATATTTACATATTCCTAATATTGTGCTCCAGCCTTTGTATGCTACTCTTAAGGGTGATCCAGATCTTGCTTCCCCTCGTAGCCTCACTACAGAGGCTAGAGCGGCTTTTATAAAAGTAGAACAAGCTTTACAGCATGCCACTCTATGCAGGCTCCAGAGTGATAAACCTTTCCAGTTATGTGTGCTTGCCACTATGCGGCAGCCTACTAGAGTACTGTGGCAAGATGGGCCCTTACTATGGATCCACCCACATATATCCCCAGGAAAATCCTTAGAATATTATCCTGATGCTGTTGCAGCGTTGGCACTTAAAGGGATTCAACAAAGCATTCAATTTTTCGGCCAATCACCTTCTTCTATTATCATACCCTACACTAAAGCTCAACTTAATGTTTTATGTGCTACTCTAGACAACTGGGCTATTCTGTGTTGCTCGTTTCAAGGGGGTATTGATTATCACTACCCTTCTCATCCATTACTCCATTTTGTTAAAGAACATCCCATCATTTTCCCTAAGGTAACTTCATCCAGTCCATTTCCGGGGGCTGTTAACATTTTTACTGATGGTTCCAAGTCTGGAATGGGAGCCTATGTAATTAATGACTCTCCCCCTATCCAGCATCAATTTGCTCCTGGACATCCACAATGGGTAGAACTACAAATTGTTATTGAAGTTTTTAAACAGTGTTCTTTTCCTTTTAATCTTACTTCGGACTCCAGCTATGTGGTACAAGCACTAAAAGTCCTGGAGGCCGTGGGAGCTATTAGTGATGCCCACAATGTGTCTGCTTGCTTTACTCAGCTTCAACAGCTTATCTCTAACCGCACTGCTTCTTTTTATCCAATGAACATCCGGGCTCACAGCCCTCTTCCTGGTCCGTTATCCCAGGGTAATGCCTGTGCGGACTTAGCCACTAGAGGTCAATTGATATGCTTGGCTTCCTCCTTAGAGGGGGCTAAGTTGTTTCACCAAAACTTCCATGTTAATGCATTAACGCTGCACAGGCGTTTTTTCATTTCAAGAGCGGATGCTCGGCAGATAGTATTGCAATGTCCCCATTGTGTCACATTTCTTCATTCCCCTAATTATGGAGTAAACCCACGGGGATTGAAGACATTGGTTGTTTGGCAAATGGATGTGACACATATACCTGACTTTGGTAACCTTAAGTATGTGCATGTTTCCGTTGATACGTGCTCTGGAATTATCCATGCTTCTGCTTTATCCGGAGAAAAGGCACGTAATGTCATTACTCACTGTTTAGAGGCATGGGCAGCATGGGGTGCACCTGCATCCCTTAAGACTGATAATGGACCTGCTTATACTGGCAGACATTTTACAGCTTTTTGTTCTACTATGGGAGTGCAACTTACTCATGGTTTGCCTTACAATCCTCAAGGACAAGGCATTGTTGAGCGTGCTCATCGCACCTTAAAGGAAACTTTACAAAAACAAAAGGAGGGAATAGGAGCTGAACACACTCCTAAAGAACGCCTGTCCTTAGCTCTCTTTACCATTAATTTTTTGAATTTGGATATTCATGGTCGCTCTGCGGCCGATAGACATGTGTCCCCTCAGCCCTCTGTGATTGGCTATGTTAAGTGGAGGGATGTTCTTACGGGCCAATGGAAGGGCCCTGAACCCGTGCTGACATGGGCACGAGGATCTGTATGTGTTTTTCCCCAGGATCGTACGGAACCGTTGTGGGTCCCTGAACGCTTGACAAGAAGAGTCTCGACATCAACTGACCAGCAACAAGAGATACCACAACAATCCTGTGATGAGGATCTTCATTCTGCTAAGTGCTCTGGCTCTGGTGCTGGTGCCGATGGCACAGGTGACACCAATTCGGTGGTGGGCAGTGGCACGGGCATGGCCAATGTCGATGCCGGTTCATGGTAATTCTAGTGTCCTCCCCACTCTTTTTTCTACCTCATGTGAGATGTCTGCTCCCTGTGCCTCTCCTAGAGGGGACATGGAGAGCATTTTTAATCAATCTCAAGTTAATCTCACAGGAGTTTTTTGTTTCAGCCTTAGAAACGCTAATTGCATTAGCCTTAAGACCAAAAATTTGACTAACTGGGAGGACCCATTGCGGTCCAATCAGGTCTCAGGGAGCATTATCAGTGCTGTATTGAGCAAGGTAGTTTCGGGGAAGCAATCAGGCTCAGGGACCCCAGCAAACAGCAGCTCTGCTCTTAACATAACTACCTTGGCTATTATCTCCGAGGTACTAATCCCAGTGTCTCCTTCTTCTAGTAGTATTTATGATGCCACTCATTTCAAGGCCTCTCCTTACTGTTCCCCTAATCTTGGTTTCCCCCCAACATTTATGCCTTGTCAGGATCATTCTTGGGAGAAGCATCAAGTTGCTAAAGGTTTCTCCCTTTCCCCCTCTCTTAAGAGGTATGTTTATAACTTTAACAATAGTGCCAGCTCCTCTACAGGAGTAGGTTGGTCCTGGTTTCAATGGCAGATTTCCAATGAAAAGGGGGCTTCAGCCGATATTTCTGTACTGGCTCAGTTGGTAGGAGCCAAAAGTTGGCTGGCTAATGTTTCTGGTACTGTTAGGGAAAGTGAACGAGGTAATAGATTTACATCTGTTTCAGTCCACTCTGTTGTATAATGCCACATTGCCTCCTGCAATGGTCTGTGTTCAATCCCCCTTCTTATTCCTTTTGGCTAAGGCCACCTCTTCGGGGATGCTGGATTGTTCTCATACTACCTGCATCTTATCTGAGTGTTGGAATGGTTCCTGGACTGTAGCAGTGGTTATGAAAATTCCAACTTTTGTCCCAATCCCGGTCACTGCGGATCCTGATAAATTCCATATTGTTGAGCTACTTAGAGTCCGCAGAGATTTTGGAATCACAGCGGCTATAGTGACAGCCGTGGCGGTATCTGCTGCTGCAACGGTTACAGCCGGAGTGGCTATGGCCAATCAAGTACAAACTGCTGCCACCATTAATCAAGTTGTCCAACAAACTTCCAGTATACTTGAATCCCAAAATACAATTAATCAACATATTTTGTCAGGGATTTTAGCTGCCAATCAAAGAATAGATTTACTCCAAGCTCAGGTAGAAGAATTGGCTGACTTGGTGCTTCTGGGTTGTGTTGACCAACGTGCACATTTATGCATAACCTCTGTCAGATTTAATGATTCCAGGAATGCTTCCCACATCATTGGCGAATATTTGGCCAGAAATTGGTCCATGGAAGCGGAAGACATGATCCAGTCTCAACTAACCCAGATAGCTGTCTTGAATAACACCAGTGTTGATCCCGTGACTTTGGGTCAATTCACCGATTGGATATCTTCTGCTTTTTCCTTTTTTAAAGAGTGGGTGGGGGTAGGCATTTTTGGTGCAATGTGTTGCTTCGGTATGTTTCTCTGTTTGTGGTTTCTCTGTCGCCTCAAGGCCCTCAATGCTCACGATAAGGCTATGATCATCCAAGCTCTTGCAGCTTTAGAAAATGGCAATTCACCTCAAGTCTGGCTTGCGCATCTTAAACAGTAAATCTTTGACATGGTCGTTGCACCCCAAGTTATTATAACATTGCACTGGGATCGGCAAGTCTTTCCTCGTTATTCTCTTAGTGTTGGAAAGCCCTTGCACTCTGCCGGTATTGGTGCCATTGCACGCAGGTGGGTTTCCACACTAATTCTTCTCTATCGCCTTAAAGTCCGTGCCTTTCTTTCAGGGTGTTGTCAACTCGTTTGTTGTTGTGTACAGCCACAGTTCAGCCTCAGCTGTCCCCCTTCGTCCACCTTCGTCACGATACAGGATGCGAGGCAAGGCACTGCACTTGAGTGATCCTTGAAGTGGACCTCAAGGAGAGCACTTCCTATTGCATGCGGGTTTGATGTCCACGCCCCGCCCCACGAAAAAAGGCGTCTGCTGATATGGCTTCGGATCTGGGGAAGGGCCCTCCTTAGGTCTGAGCCATACTATGCAGCCACTTCTGCACAGTGGGATAGGACCTCTACTCTCGCCTGCATTGTTTTCAGAAAACAAAAGGGAGGAACTGTGGTGAGCCGCTTCTGCAGATTATGGTCGCCATTGCAGGATGGTGCTGGCTCCACTGTGGTCTGTGACAAACAACTCCTTGTTTGGGAGAGTTGTTGCATGGTTTTTCAGCACCCTATGAGAAAGTTCCACGTGGCAGCTTCGCATTGGGGCTTGGGATGCTTTATTAAGGCTGGGAGGGCCATCCGACATGGAATTAGAAGAAATATCAAGGGCCTGAATAAACTGCAGAAAGAAGATTCCTGAGTTGCGTCTTCCTTGCGGGCAAGGGGTCACGACATCACGGCAACAGAAGAATAGGTAAACAAAAGGCCCAAAGCAGGGTTTCTCCACTGAGACTTTCCTGGTCACACTGATAATTGAGTTTTCTGAGATGTTCCCATTCCCTTCAGCTATCCAGTACATGGCCATGTCACAGAGTTTGGAGGTGGTACATATCTTGGACACAAAACCATGATCTTATTCTTGAGATTAGCTAGATTTCAGGAAGAATACCAGAACTTAGGATGGTAGTATGTGTTGCCCATCCACAAGGCAAGCCACAGACCATTCATAAATTGGGCAGGTTGAATGTTGGGAAGCTTTCTACTAGACAGGACACATCTATCGATGCATTCTCTTTTCTAATGTCTACAACCACGGACTCAGTGGGATACACAGACATTGAAGCACTCGACTTGTGAAATGACTTACTAGAAACAATTCACAGCAAACCAAACAATCAAACTTTCCTACCTATTCTCAGAACATGAGACAAAACCACAGACCCACACGCACACCCACAACCACACAGACCCCCAAGTAGGTCTGTGACTATCCAGAGTGTCCTCTGACTGGTGAGCCATAATATATTGCCCCATAAGGGGCTGTCCTGTCTCAGATCTAGTCTCCATGGCCAACTATGTGATGCTGTCAGGAAACAGCAGTGAGCCACTACCTGATTTCTCAGGAAAGGCCCCTCTTCAGACCTTCCTGGGATTTAGCCATCCTCACATCAGTAGGTACCAAGAAAGACTGACTCTGTCCTTGGTAAATCCAAACAAGTTTGACCACTGGGACTTGGACTGGGACTGGCTCTGGGTGCCTGGCTTTTTGGATCCTAAGTTCAGAGAGTTCCATAACAAAGGAAGTGAGGTGAGGTCACTTCCCTCAGGAACTGAATGAGGTCAGTACATTGGCAACCACTTTGTCCTAACAGTTGCTTCCAGATTCTGATGAGATGGAGGCTGCACCTACTTCTGTGACATTTTAACAATTTAGAATGGTATATCAACCATAGGCACCCGGGAACAGCTCTCCACACAGGCCTTGTTTTGTCCATCTTCTCTACATTAAGAGGGGAGAGGATAATTCAGATACATCCTTTCGTCCTGACCGGGTTGTTTGCCATGGAAGATGACTTTTGCTCTCTAAGGTCCTTCATTGCTGCCTACATCTTCTCAAAAGATTATTTCTGCATGGACTTTTGAACTTCTCAGCTGGTGGAGGATCCCCTACCTTCCTGTATTGAAAGACCAACTGTGTCCCTGCTCTTCTGTAAAGTGAGATTGAGGGAACAGTGTATGGTTAGGGTTAATAGCGTGTTCGATTTGGGTTAGGAATCATTCTGCTATATGAATAATGGTATTGGGAACCTGTGATATTTATAAGAATATAGACGTGAAATACATGCATGAGATCAGAGACCTAGGAAAGATTTGAAGCCCAGAAATGCTTTGTACCCTTGATTGGTATACTTAGCTTGAATTATGTTCTCCACCAAGGTCTCAGATAAATCGATATACAATGGCATAGGACCGTGTACCTCGGGTGATTGAATGTAGAAGAAAACATCCAGTCAAAAAGGGATAGTCCGTACGATTAGGAAGATACTCAGTATGTTTAGGAAGAATAGTGAGTCTAGGAGTTGGGCCAAAAGTTCTTTTGCAATAGGGTTTCGGTTTGAGAATGTAAATGTCAGCACATGTGAAGGGACAGTCACAATGATGAACTGAGGAAAATATGTAGGAAAGCAGATATCAATAGGGACCTTAGGAAATCAGGCAAAGTATAAGGTGAGTGATAGGATTGGATATTGTCAACAGGCGTGAGGTTGAATATATAATCTTAGGAAGAAACAAATATGTAGTCACCAATAGGATTGACATTTGAGAGCATTAGGCAACATGGACATGGATGTTTTTAGTAATCCATGCTCACTTTCCATTTAGGCTCTGGCACAATCATAAGTGTGACCTTTGCCTTTTGTGTCCAGAGTACTTCTGTGGTAAATGTATATGTAGATAAGGTGACATGAGTATTTCTTACACCATTGCACGGAGCAATATTCTGAAAACTTATACATTATTACTGGGGCTACAAATAGGTGTACACTGTGTTGATGATTATAGAGATGATGCATGAATAGACCATATTGTGAATACAGTATATTACTGGTTCCAACTTTATATAATGGATTGAATTTACATCTGAAAATATATAGGAATTCTTATATTGATATATACACATTCATTCCAATCAGTTATATATCTAATGGTAATATTAGGGTTACGGTTTATCATGAAGAGTGTGTGAGTTTTGCTTCAAAAATAATTATGAAATCGAAAAAATGTTTTTAGAAAGAAGTCTAGTGAAAGGACCAATAAAGAAACAAGGAGGAACACATGTGTTCTGAAGTAGGAAGTAATTGAATGTGAACCAAATGCCTATAAATTTGTGAACATGTGGATGAAACTATATATCCTATGATGTCCAAAAACTGAAGAAATTGTAATGTACCAGTGTTGAATAAAAATGAACTTCAAAATACACATCATGTCCCATAGAAATCTACTTGCATTGATGTTAAACTGGGTCAGTTACTGTTGAAATATTAGGATTTGTAAGCACCATTCAATGAAGTTAGTTTTCAGTACTAGGAAACCAATATGTACTTCAGCTGGTTTAGTATTTCTGAGAATAATCTTGTGAAATGTTTTTTATAAATACACATGCAGGAACATGAATGAATTTATGGAGTGTATAATAAGACACATATATTTCATATTTTGGAAAATCTGGAGAATACACACACACACACACACATTAATATGTAGCAATACATATGCCAATCGAAATTCATCATGAAATATAATTCATCCACATATCCAAAAATATTCATTTTAATGAACATGGATTTACGTATAATGTTTTTCACTAGGAAGCTCACCCATAGGTTGAATTTTCAGTTCCATCAGTATTTAGGGGGAGTCATCTCTTCTCATAATTTTTATATTACAAAGTCAGTGAGCTCACAATAATGTACATGTGATACCATGTAGGATACTATACATGCATAAAAAAATACATGTGCTGAATAGGCTACAGAGTAAGGAAGACAGGAATTTACATATGTGGTAACTTTAAAAACTAATGGAGAAATATTACAATGAAAAGTTGACTAGATTTATAGCACATACACTTGATAAAGCAGAAGGCAAATCCAAGTATACACCATGCTTCCTATGAAAGGCCTGTATTTATATTCAGTTAGGTTTCTTTTCTCCAGGATATTAGGATTAGTACTCAGAGTCTAGTAGGGTATGGGTTAGTGTCAGGGATTCAGTATTTCAAATGGAAAATATGAAAATGAATCTAATGTGCATGCAAACATGTGCTACACATAAATCTTCCCACTCTCATCCAGAACAATGCCTAGACATAACCATCGCTCCAAGTAAGACACAATTAGAGGAAAGGAGTTAGAAAATCTGTGAATACATATGTGGAAGGGAAAATGCTCAGGAGTTCACAACACTGGAGTTGGAAGAACAGTTTCCAAAAGTAAGGGAGAAGGTAAACACTCCACAAACATCGAGCTCTGCTGGTCTAAAGACTTCGTGAAAAACTTCCTCTAAGGTTGGGCACATGAAATATATGTAATTGTCAGAAGATTTAGCTTCGTTTATAGTGACACCATCAAATCTGGGTCTGCATCTATGTGACGTGGACGACATGGTTCCTTATTTTCTAATGAACATGATGCAGCAGCTCAGAATTCTCTCTTTGTAGGTAAACTGTGGCCACTGGGAGCTAAGTGTCTCCCCGTGTGGTCTGTGAAGCCATTTGGTCATCCTCCACTTTTTGTGGTGTTTCTTACTGCCACACTGTGAGTTTGGTATTGGCTTCACGAAATACAAGGAGTTCAACTGGGACACAATGCTGGAGGGAGTTCTGTCACGTATGGTTGGTCAGGGTCTCCAAGAGAATGTATGAACCAGGCTTCTGTCCCACATAGCTTTCCTCCTTGACTATAGCACCCTGATTCTGAACATTGCCTTGAAACCTCTAAATAAAACAAGATGCCTTTACATATAAGGGTCTGCTGCCTGCACCTTGTAAGTCACAAGGCTTTTTGAAGCCAATGGCAGATCCAGGTGGTCCTACCAAATATATTTATTTACACACCTACCGTCCACTGCTCTACATCCACTACTCAGCAGGCTCCAACTTACTGGTATCTCTGTTCTTCACCATTTTCACAAAACCCAGTCAATCAAGGCACTATTTGGTACACTCATGATCATCAACATGATATCCAAAGGTTCTCCAGTGCCATCTGGTAATGGGAATTTCAAAAATTTCATGGTACTTGTTTAGCCATTTTTCAAGGATGAAATTGAAGGCACTGTGGATTTCAATTCAGGATCCATTAAATGGTGAGGAAGCTAATTTCAATGAAAGCTCTGGAGAATTCTCACAGGCAAGGCATCCCAAAAAGTGGCCAAAAGGTCACATGAATCCAGGCACAATGATGTGTACTATGTGAGGTCCATGTGTTTTCTGACTCTCAACTATGGCTGCCAAGTCATTAAAAAAAACATGTGATAACCTGGCTGAGATTCTCAGTGCTCTATGCAAAGCCACCCTGGACGGAGATCTCAGTTTCCAAGGGCGACTCTCATGCATGGCCTCTTTAATCCCAACACAATTCATGGATATACTTTTCTGAGGTCAGTTCCAGAACTCAGTCTCTAATGGGAATCACAGCAGAGTTCAAGCCAAGGTGGACCCAGTCACCTCTTCCAACTGCCACACAAATGACCACAATTGAAATCAAAACACTCCCACATGGCCCTCATGTTCTTCTATATTGACACTCATGATAAACTCTGGCTGGAGTTTTCCAAAAGGGGAGCATCCCTAGTCAGTGTCCAAAATAACCTCCCTTGCCCCTCATTTGCCTAAAGTCAGGGTGGCCTGGACACCCTTCCTGTGAACCAGGAATGATCAAATAGGCCTGCCGTTAATACTTCTCAATTATCCAAATTGAGGTCTTCTGACTGTGGGGTTTAGACTCTTTATGTGAATTAGTGTCATGAGAAATCACTAGCACCTATGGGCTAGCCTCTGCAGGGCTTTGAAGAACTCATTTGATCCAAAGATCCCTCTTCTCACTTGATGGAATTCAGGAACCTTACAGAGGAAGGCGAGAGACTTCATCCACAATGACTGCTCTTTTGGCCATTTTGGTATTGGACACATGGGATCTTTCTTTAGATCCATCAGGTCCTGAGAATCTAAGCCACAGCCTCACACAGGGTCAAGAGGCTGATTCAGACACATCCGTTTCCAAAGCAATTAAGCAAAGAGCCACAGATGATGCCCATTTATTTCCATTTGAAAACTGTTTTCTTCAGGCTTCACAAAGAGGTGGCCTGAGGCAAAAAACTTTCTGACATTCAGAGAAACAGAACAATAGGTAATTAGAAGTCCCAAAGCAGGGTTTTTTTCACTGAGACTTGTCAAAAGCCAGTGGTGAGCCACTACCTGCTTTCTCATAAAAGGCCCCTCTTCAGAGCTTTCCTGGCATATGGACATCCTCACATCTGTAGGTACCAAGATAGACTGACTCTGTCTTTGGTAATTCAAAACTAGTGACACCACTGGGAGTAGGACTGGGACTGGCTCTGTATGCCTGGCTCCCTGGATGCCAAGTTCCATCACCAAAGAAGTGAAGTTAGGTCACTTCCTTCAGGAACTGAATGAGGTCACGGCCTTGGCAACCACTTTGTTCTAACATTTGCTTCCAAGGGTCCCATGAGATGGAGGCTTCCCCTACTTCCTGTGACACTTTCACATGTTAAAATGGTATATCAACCATAGGCACCTGGGAACAGCTCTCCACACAGGCCTGATTTGGTCCATCTTCTCTACATTAAGAAGAGAGAGAGGCCGATTAAGACACAACCCTTCACCTGACCAGGTTGTTTGCCATGTAAGATGACTTGTGCTCTCTCAGGTCCTTCATAGCTGCCTACGTATTCTCCAGGGATCCTTTCAGCATGGACCTTTGAAGTTCTCATCAGGTAGAAGATCCCCTACATTCCAGTATTAAAAGACCAACTCTGTCCCTGCTCTCCTGTAAAGTAAGATTGAGGGAACACTGTATGTTTAGGGTTAATAACGGGTTCAGTTTGGGTTAGGAATCATTTTGTGGATGAATACTGGTATTGGCATCCTGCGATACCAATAAGAATATAGAGGTGAACTGTATGTATGAAAACAGAAATCCAAGAAAGATTGGAAGGCCAGAAAAGCATTGGGCTCTTGATTGTGATACTTAGAATTGAATTACGTTCTGCACAGATGTCTCAGATAAATCGATATACAATGGCATAGGACCTTGTACCTTGGATGATTGAATGTAGAAGAGAACATCAAGTCAAAAAGGGATAGTCGGTAGGATTAGGAAGATAGTAGGTAGGTTTAGGAAGAAGGGTGAGTGTAAGATTTGGAATAAAATTTCTTTAGCAATAGGATTTCGGTTAGAAAATGAATTAAAATGTAAGCACATGTGAAGAGTCTGTCACAATGATGAACTGGGGAAAATATGTAGGTAAGCCGATATCAATAGAGACATTATGAAATCAGCAAAGTAATAAGTGAGAGATAGGCTTAGACATTTCAAAGGGTTGAGTTTGAATATGCAATCTTAGGAAGAAACAAATATGTAGTCACCAATAGGATTGACATTTGAGAGCATTAGGCAACTTGGACATGGATGATTTTAGTAATCCATGTTAATTTTCCATTTAGGCTTTGGTACAATCATAAATGTAAATTTGAATTCTGTGTCCAGAATATTTCTGTGAATAAATGTATATGTAGATAAGGTGACATGAGTATTTCTTCCACCATTTCTGGGAGCAATATTGACTGACTACTTCTGACTGATAGGTACAGATTCTTTATGTGATTTGGAGTCATGAGAAACCCAAGCACTTCTTCAGGTCTTGAAGAACTCATATGACCCAAAGGATCCCTATTCTCACTTGATGGATGTCAGGAATTGTTGAGAGCCATCAGCCAAGTAGGTATGACAATTTCCTTGCCAGCGTACCCCCATGTTTCTTTAGTGGAAGGACTCATGGAAATAGGACATTTTCCAGGACATTGCATGTAAGGTGACCTTGCTCAAGGACCAGGGCAGGATCCGTGTTTAGGGTGTTCCCCCTTTAGAATAGGGCAGTTTAGCATAATAGGAGATTAGGGTGTTCCCCCCTTAGAATAGGGCGTATCCTGCTTCTGATTTCCTCTTGAGTTCTTAGGGTCAGACAGTATATTTTGGGAGACAGAAGCCCATGTGGAGTGGATTTGGGCAGAGTTGTGGATTTGGGCAGAGGTGGATTTGGGCAGAGAACGTGGATTCCCCCAGAATGTGTTTGTAGACGGCCGGTGTGAGTTCGGGAATAAAGAATTGCTGTTTGAATCTACAAGTTGTGTGGTGGCTCGTGATTTGTGCCCAGCCAGAGACTGTGGCAAGGAATGTAACAGAGGAAGGGAAGATACTTCATCCACAATGACTGAACTTTTTGCCATTTTGGTTTTGGATGCACACATGGGATCTTTCCTTAGATCCATCAGGTGCTGATAATCTAAGTCACAGCCTCACACAGGGCCAAGAGGCTGATTAAGACACATCCCTTTCCAAGGAAATTAAGCAAAGAGCCACAGGTGATGCCCATTCATTTCCATTTGAAACCTGTTTTCTTTAGGCTTCACAAAGGGGTGGCCTGAGGATAAGACCTTCCTGACATTCAGGGCAACAGAAAAATAGGGAAGCAAAAGGCCCAAAGCAGGGTTTCTGCACTGAGACTTTCCTGGTCACACTGTCCCTGCTCTTCCGTAATGTTAGATTGAGGGAAAAGTGTATGGTTAGGGTTAATAACACGTTCAATTTGCATTAGGAATCATTCTGCAGGACGAATATTGGTACTGGGAATCTGCAATATTTACAAGAATATATAGGTGAAATATAAGTATGAAAACAGAAATCTAGGTAAGATTTGAAGCCCAGACGGGCATTGGGCCCTTGAGTGGGTTACTTAGCTTTGAATTATGTTCTGCACAGATGTCTCAGATAAATCGATATACAATGGCATAGGAACTTGTACCTTGGATTATTGAGTGTCGAAAAGTACATCAAGTCATAAAGGGAAAGTCCGTAGGTTTAGGATGATAGTCTCTAGGTTTAGAAACAACAGTGAGTATAGGATTTGGACCAAAAGTTCTTTAGCAATTTCTTTTCAATAAGAGAGTGAATGTAAATGTCAGCACATGTGAAGAGTCAATCACAATGATGAACTGGGGAAAATATGTAGGAAAGCAGATATCAATAGACACATTAAGAAATCAGCAAAGTATAAAGTGAGGGATAGGATTAGACATTTTCAACAGGCTTGAGGTTGAATAAATAATCTTAGGAAGAAACAAGTACATAGGATTTATCAATAGGATTTACATTTGAGAGCATTAAACAACGGGGACATAGATATTTTTAGTAATCCTTGCTCATTTTCCTTTTAGGCTTTGCTACAATCATAAGAGTGAGTTTTGCTTTCTGTGTCCAGAATATTACTTTGGTAAAATTGATATGTAGATCAGGTGACATGAGCATTTCTTCCACCATTACTGGGAGCAATATTTTGAAGACGTAATTGGGGAACAAAGTAGAGTACCCTGTGTCAATGTATATAGAAATAATGTATGAATAGACCATACTGTGAATAAATAATATAACTGGTTCCAACTTTAAATAGTGGATTGATTTGATATCTTAAAATATACAAAAAATCTTAAATTGATATACATACATTCATGATAACCAGTTATACACTAACGGTAATATTAGGGTTATGGTTTATCATGAAAAGTGTGTGAGTTTTGCTTCAATTATGATTATGGAAATCGAAAATAATGTGTTTGGAAAGAACTCCCATGAAAAGACCAGTCAAGAACCTTGGAAGATTATATGTGTTCTGAAGCAACAGGTGATTGAAATTGAAACAAATGTCTATAAATTTGTGAACTTGTGGTTGAAATATATATCCTATTTTGTGCATAAACTGAAGAAATAGTAATGTACCTCTGTTTAATAAATATGAACCTAAAAATACACATCATGTACCATGGGACACTGCTTGCATTGTTGTTGAACTAGGTTTTATTGTAGAAATATTAGGATTTGTATGCACCATTCACAGAAGTTAGTTTTCACTACTAGGAAACAGATATGTATTTCAGTTGGATGAATATATCTGAGAATAATCTTGTGAAAAGTTGATCATAAATTCACATACATGAATATGAATGATTTTAAGGAGTGTATAATAAGATTCATGTATTTCATATTTTGAAAAATATAGAGAGTGTGTATATATATATAAATATATATATATACACACACACACACACACAGACAGACATTAAAAACAAGCAATATATTTGCCAATCGAAATTCATCATGAAATATATATCATCCACAGGTGCAAAAATATTTATTTCACCGAAAATGGATTTATGAATAATGTTGTTCTACTAGAAAGCTCACCCATAGGTTGAGTTTTCAATTCCAACAGTATTTAGGAGGAGTGATCTCTTCTCATAACTTGTATCTGCCTCGTCTGCAACCTCACAAAAATGTAGGTGTGATAACAGGTAGGATTCTATATGTGCATATAAAAATACATGTGCCGAACAGTCTACAGAGAAAGGAGACACCAATTTGTTGAGAGCCACAGCTGAAGGGGCCCCACCAAACTTCCAGCTCCCAGAAACATCCACCTGCCAGGTGATTGTTGGCTCACAGCGGCCCCAGCAACATCTAGCTGATTGGCTCCTCTGTGGTGATGCTCATTGGAGATGCTCATTGAGCTTTTTCCCCGCCCTTTCCGACTGCCAGCTGATGATTGGCTCACAGCAGCCCCAGCA
Source organism: Callospermophilus lateralis (assembly GCF_048772815.1). Taxonomy (NCBI): domain Eukaryota; kingdom Metazoa; phylum Chordata; class Mammalia; order Rodentia; family Sciuridae; genus Callospermophilus; species Callospermophilus lateralis. The sequence continues at coordinate 9,297,815 of NW_027515276.1, read as the reverse complement.
ACATCTAGCTGATTGGCTCCTCTGCGGTGATGCTCATTGGGCTGTTTCCCTGCCCTTTCAGACCACAGAGCTGCTCATTGTGGGACTTTTTTGGCTCCACCCACGTGACCCAGCCAAACGGCATCAAGAGGACGAGGATTGTGGGAGGTGGAGAGGCTTGTGGGTGTGACAGAGACTTTGCAAGGAAGCCAGTGGTGGCAGTTGGGCTCTGAGGGTTTTTTTTCCTGAGGAGCTGTTTTGTTTGTCATTTGTGGTTCTAAAAATAAAGTTTGTTTCTTTTGAAAAGTGGCTCTTGAATCATGCCCAGGAAGACTGCAGCATTTGGTGGCTCGCATGGGGAGTGACTGAGGGTAAGTGATAAGGTGAACTGCTCTCCCCTGAGGGCAGGGTGAGAGGATGGGTAGCCATTTTAGGATTCCTCTTTTGTTTTGCTTCACTTTTGTTTTAACTTGCCTGTCCATAGAGAAACCTCTCACATCTGAGGAAAAATTATTTACGTCTGAGGAACAGATACTGAGAAAGGACTGATTTACATGTCAGGAGGATAGAAAGGCCATAATGACTTTTTGTTGTTCTCTTTTTATTTCATTCTGTCTCGGTTTTGTTTGGCATCATCTTGTTGGGTTGTATTATAGTAGAAATACGGGATCAGAAATTAGTAAAAAACAAACTGAAAGACTGTTAAGTAAATTGTTAGAGGAAGGAGGCATCTCATTAAAGTCAAGAACAGTCAGGGCACACGTTGATACAATACAAAAATGTAGCCCATGGCTTTTTAAGGAGGAGTTGTTAAGTATACCATAATGGAACCATCATGGTGAAGATTAAAAAGAGGAGAAAAGAACAGCCCAGGGACTCTGCCAGTTGAAACATTGCCATTGAGGACGTTCATATCTGTTTTGCTTAGTCCAAAGACTTTAGTTCAGACAAAGATAGAGGAACAAAGCTTAGGACAGAAAATGCCATCAGGGGAAAAGTTACAAAAGGAGACTGCTACTAACAACTTTCTATCATCAGAGGGTGTAAGTGTCCAAACAACAGTGCCACCTCTACAGGAGACTGTTACTAACACCATTCTATCACCAGAGTATGTAAATGTCCAAATAACAAGGCCACCTCCATATGCTGGGAGGCACCCAAACCCCGCAGTTGATAGTTTGGATCCTGAGACAGGATCTCAAGTATTAACATGCCCTTTTTTTGAGGTTGGAGGGCAGCGAATTCACCATGCTTTAAATTTCAAAATAGTGAAGCAGCTAAAAGAGGTTGTAACAACCTATGGTCCTCAAGCACCCCTCATTGTAAGCTTGGAGGAATCCATTAACAACTTGAATATGACGCCAGTAGATTGGGCTAATATGTGTAAAGCTGTGCTAAATGGAGGTCAATACCTGTTATGGAAGGTTGCCAATGAGGAATTTTGCAAGGAGACGGCTAGGCGAAATGCAGAAGCTGGTTATCCTCAGAGAAATCTAGATAAGTTGTTAGGAAAGGGACCCTATGAGGATCAGCAGCAACAAATTGCATATAATCCTGGTGTATACACACAAATTGCTGCAGAGGCAGTTAGGCCATGGAAGACTTTACAAGGACATGGAGGTTTACAAGGTCAATTATCTAAGGTAATACAAGGAGCTAATGAATCTTACGCTGAATTTGTAGATAGGCTTATTCAAATCGCTACCAGAGTTTTTTGGGAATACAGAACTAGCAATGCCATTAATAAAACAACTGGCTTATGACCAAGCAAATCGTTGGTGTAGAGATATCATTAGACCATGGAAACATGAAGATTTAAACACATATATTAAATTATGTAGAGACATTAATGAATAAGAGCAAGTCGTGGCAGCTGCAGTAAAACAGGCTTTAGATGCCAGAGACATGAATGAACAAGGGCAATTTGTGGCAGCTGCAGTAGAACAGGCTTTAGATGCAAGGCCAGGAACATGCTACAATTGTCAACAAACAGGATATTTTAAGAGGAATTGCTCCATAGGAGGAGGGTTTAACAAAACTAGAAACCAAAGGAGCAGAATAATGGGCATTTGCCCACGATGCCATAGAGGGAGACACTGGGCTAATGAATGCCGTTCTCAAACCCCCATAGAGAATACCTCATTATCAAAAAACGAACAAGGACCAGCTGTTTACCCACGATATCATGGAGAAAGGCATTGGGCTCGATTGCCAAAAAATGGACAGGGGTCCCAATGCTCTGGGGCCAAAAACCACAAATATACGGAGCACTGGAGGAACACAGCAACCCCATCAGGGTAGTGCCCAGGACACATTGTCCATCATACGCCTCATCAGACAAATCAGAGAGAGTGCAGGGTTGGACATCTGTGCCTCCGCCAGATCAGTACTAACTGCAAAGATGGGGGTTCATATCATTCACACAGGGGTGAAAGGACCTCTTTCCAAAAAACAGTAGGCTTATTATTGGGACGCAGCTCTTCTAATCTAAAAGGACTTATGATAAGTCCTTGGGTAATTGATTGCTTCATTATGAAGGTGAAATAAAATTTATAGCCAGTTCTCCAAAGGACATATCAGTAATTGCACCAGGAGATAGAATAACACAGTTACTAATAATACCCAGGTTACATGATAAATTTTCCAGTCATGCTGTAGAAAGAGGTTCCAAGGGATTAGGCTCCACAGGTTTAGATTGGGCTATGCTTTCTTTAAATTTAGATTCTCGCCCCATGCTAAAACCAAATATTCAAGGACATGAATTTAATGTGCTACTGGATACAGGTGCAGTCCTTAGCATCATCTCTCATCAAGAATGGCCAAAACATTGGCCATTACAACAAGCCACTCAAACGCTTTGAGACCTAGGAGTGGCGACTAATCCCCATAGAAGTGCAATGGTATTAGATTGGAATGATTCTGAGGGATGTGAAGGAACTATACAGCCATATGTATTGGATCATCTTCCTGTAAATTGATGGGGACGAGATGTCCTAGATCAATTAGGTTTGACATTAACAAATAACATCAATCAAAATGCACCCACTATTATGGCTAGAGAAGGTTTTTTGAAAGGAAAAAGATTAGAAAAACTAGAACAAGGTATAGCAGCACCAAGTCAAATAGACCAAGCAACAGACAGACTTGGGTTGGATTTTCAGAAAGGGCCACTGAGACAATAAAAATTACTTGGAAATCAGAAAGACCAGTATGGGTTCTTCAGTGGACCCTGACTAAAGAAAAGATACAATCACCCCAGGACCTGGTCAAACAACAATTAGCGGAAGAACATATACAACCTTCTGTATCTCCCCATTATACTCCCATTTTTGTCATCAAAAAGAAATCTGGTAAATGGAGATTATTGCAAGACTTAAGAGCCATTAATAATGAGATGGTTATTTTTGGACCTGCTCAGTCGGGGATCCCTCAATTGTCTGCTTTGCCAAAAACTTGGTATGTTTTAGTTATACATATTAAAGATTTTTTTTTTCAATTCCAATTCTTCCTGAGGATAGTCCACGTTTTGCATTTACTATCCCTGCACTGAATCATGAAGGTCCTGATCAGAGGTATGAGTGGAAAGTACTCACTCAAGGGATGCCTAACAGCCCAACTATGTGTGAAATTTATGTTAACAAAGTAATCCAGCCACTTAGAAATCAAAATTCTGAAATACAAATATTTCACTATATGGATGATGTATTATTAGCACACAAAGGTAAAAACGCATTGCTAGAATGTTATGCAACACTTACAAACTTATTAAAAATTATAATCTAGAGATAACAATTGATAAAGTACAATTAAATTTTCCAATTAATTATTTAGGAGTTCTATTATCCTCAACCATGGTCAGTCCACCAAAAATTCAAATACGAGTAGATCAACTGCAATCAATTAATGACTTTCAAAAGTTATTAGGAGACATAAATTGGATAAGGCCTTATCTAGGTATACAAAGAGGAGAGTTGGGACGTTTATTTGATATCCTAAAAGGTCCATCTGATCCAAATTCACCCAGAATGTAAACGCCTGAAGCAAGAAAGGCATTAAAAATCATTGAAACATATATGGGAAATATGCATTTGGATAGATTTGATAAAATATTGCCTTTATTATTTATTGTACTACCAACAAAAAATATTCCTACAGGAGTATGTTGGCAAGAAGCTCCATTATAATGGATTCATTTTTCTTATTCTTCTAACACTATAATTAATAGGTATCCCAAGGCTAACGGACAATTAATACTCATAGGAATAAAAGCAGCAAAGTGAGTGTTTGGAATTTCTCCCAACAAAAGTATTACTCCATACACTATGAATCAAATTGATTAATTAGCTAATGAGTTAAATACTTGGGCAATAATCATGTGTAAATCTAATATTTCTTTTGATACCCACTTACCATCTAATCTTATATTGTCTTTTTGGTCATCTCATCCTGTAATTTTTCCAAAAATGACAAGAAAACACCTATCATGAATGCTCCAAATATATTCATTGATGGGTCAAATAATGGTACAGCAGCAATTGTTACACCTGATCAAACTGTTACATTTTTAATACCCCAACAATCAGCTCAAAAGGTAGAGCTTAAAGCAGTATTATAAGCTTTTGTGATGTTTAAAGATTCTGTGTTTAATTTATTTTCCAATAGTCAGTATATAGTTAATGCTATAGTATCCCTTGAAGATGCTGGTAGGATTTCCCCTTCCTCTACTGTTTTCTCTTTCGTTTCCACTATACAAAGTCTAATCTGGGACAGAAAAGATGCATTCTTAATAGGACATATCAGGGCACATCCAGGATTGCCTGGAGCCCTTAGTTTGGGCAATGATTTAGCAGATAAAACTACACATGACATACAAACATATTTTCTCTACACTAGAAGAAGCTATAAATTTTCATAAAAAGTTGCATATCAATGCTAACACTTTACAAAAGCATTTCAAAATAACTAAGTAACAAGCTAGACAAATAATAAAACAATGTCAAAATTGTGTGACCATTTTACCACAAGTTAATCTTGGAGTCAATCCTAGAAGATTGATACCTAACCATATTTGGCAGATGGACGTCACACACTTGCCAGAATTTGGAAAATTAAAATATTTGCATCTTACAGTTGATACTTCTTCTGGATTTTTGTTGGGCTCCCTTCATGCTGGAAAAAAACTAAAGATGTTGTAGCTCATTGCTTACAAAATTTTGCCACTTGGTCATTCCAAAAGAGTTAAAATAGATAATGCCCCTGGTTATACTTCTAACTCTTTTAAACAATTTTGCTCATCATTTGGCATTACTCATATAACAGGAATCCCATGCAATCCACAGGGACAAGGCAGAGTTGAAAGAGCACATCAAACTATTAAAATGTACTTATTAAAGTAAGAAGACGGAATTGGGAAGAGATATAAATTCCCCAAAGATGAACTTAAAACAACCCTTTTTAACTCTAAACTTTTTAAATTTGGATTTTCAGGACTTAGTGCTGCAGAAACGCATATGTGTCCAAAAAATGTGTATAAGCCCAAGGTACTTTGGAAGGATATTCTAACAGGACAATGGAAAGGTCCTGACCCATTAATTTTCTAGAATTGGGTGTCTGTTTGTGGGTTTCCACAGGAAGAACAGCAGCCGATTTGGATTCCAGAGAGATTAACTAAGGTTCTGACCCAGTGATTGCCTAAAGTCGGGGGTCTGTTTATGTGTTTCCACAGGGAGAACAGCAGCCGATTTGGATTCCAGAGAGATTAACTAAAGCAATTTCTATAGACCAAAATAAGATGATTTGGCTCAAATCCATAACAGCTGATGTGCAAAACTCCAGTTTGGCTATCCTTACATCGGCGACAGAACAGGGATGCTTTTTTCAATATCTATTTTATTATTGCCCTTTACCACATCATGAAGTTCTCTTTTGTTTTTTTGAGCTCATACAGACCTAGGTTAATGTTTTGCTGATCAGTTCTATTTTTTGTCTATAGAGTTTTTAAACATTGCAATGATGATTTCACCTGTAAAAAGTTATAAGGCCTTTACTATTATATTATATGTTGTATGTATTTATTATGTGTGCACACTTGTGTTTTGTGTTATATGTTTGAATGTGTGTATGTCCATATATCATATATGATGAGTGCTCATGAAAAAATGGGTCCATTTTTTTTTTAATTCACGTGAATTAAATAGTTTAATTTAAATGGGGTAAACAACTGTTCAGGATTGTTTTAATATGTGAAAAAAATAATAGGTTAACAGACCTGTTTTTTTTACTTTTATCTTTTTTTTCATTATATTTAATAATTCTCTTCAAGATAATGTAAATTGTTATGAAAATTGTTTTCTTTTAGTGCCTTCTGGAATGTTACATAATTTTTTCTTTAGCCATAATTGCCAGAATTCCTATCTTTATCCCAGTGCTGGTGAAGACAAAGATAAAACCAATATACAGGTTCTGCAATACCCATCACTGAACTGCTTGCAGAACTTGCTTGGAATATGTATCACTTGTATGCATTGTGAACTCACTTGTATGCATTGTGAACTATCTGCTGGTGCAGCGAATTGTGGTAGTGTTTGGATACTTATGCTGATTCTGTCATCAGTGGTACAATTTTTCCAAAAGGAGCCCTCAATTGGCTTGGTGTATCTTCCCTATTCTCGTTTGATAGAGGTCAGGAAACTTACAGAGGAAGGCGAAAGAATTCATCCACAATGACTGCTCTTTTGGCCATTTTTGTTTTGGATGCACACATGGGATCTTTCTTTAGATCTATCAGATTCTGAGATTCAAAGCCACAACCTCACACAGGGCCAAGAGGCTGATTCAGACACATCCCTTTCCAAAGCAATTAAGCAAAGAGCCACAGGTGATGCCCATTCCTTCCATTTGAATACTGTTTTCTTCAGGCTTCACAAAGGGGTGGCCTGAGGCCAAGACCTTCCTAACATTCAGGGCAAGGGAACCATAGGTAAGCAAATTGCCCAAAGCAGGGTTTCTCCACTGAGACTTTTCTGTTTACAATGATATCTGAGGTTTCTGAAATCTTCCCTTTCCCTTCAGCTATGCAGTACATGGCCATCTAACAGAGTTTGGAGGTGGTACATATCTTGAACACAAAACAATGAGGCTATTCTGGAGAGAGGCCAGAATTCAGGAATAAAACAGGAACTTAGGAAGATAGTAGGTGTTGCCTGTCCATAAGACAAGCAACAGTCCATTCATAAAAAGGGCAGAATGAATGCCTGGAAGCTTCCTACTAGACAGGACACCTCCATTGATGCATTCTCTTTTCTAAAGACTACAACAACGGACACAGTGCATATACAGACATAGAAAAACTGGCCTTGTCAAATGACTTACTAGAAACAGTCGACTCCAAACCAAACAAACCACCTTTCCTACCTATTCTCAGAACATGAGACAAAACCATGAACTCACACCCACACCCACAAAGGAACCTCCTTCCCACAAGTAGGTCTGTGACTATCTGTAGTGTCCTCTGACTGGTGGACCATACTATGTTCTTCCAAAATGGCCTGTCTTGTATCAGAACAGGCCTTCTTTGCCAACTCTGTTAAGTTGTCAGAAGCCAGCAGCTTTCTCGGTGAAGGCCCTTCTTCAGAGTTCTCCTGGCATTTGGCCATCCTCACATAAGGAGGTAACAAGAAATACTGACTCTCTCCTTGGTAAATTCAAACAAGTGTGCCCACTGGGACTGGGAATGGGACTGGCTCTGGGTGCCTGGCTTCCTGGATCCCAGGTTCAGAGAGTTCCATCACCAAGGAAGTGAGGTAGGTCACTTCCTTCAGGAATTGAATGAGGTCAATACCTTGGCAACCACTTTGTCCTAACAGTTGTTTACAAGGGTCCCATGAGATGGAGGCTGCCCCTACTTCCTCTGACACATTCATTAGTTAGAATGGTATATCAACCATAGGCACCAGGGAACAGCTCTCCACACAGGCCTGTTTTGGTCCATCTTTTCTACATTAAGAACAGAGTGGCTGATTCAGACAGAATACTTCATACTGACCGGGTTTTTTGCCATGGAAGATGATTTTGCTATTTCAGGTCCTTCAGAGCTGCCTAAGTTTTCTCCAGGGAACATTTCTGCATGAACCTTTGAGGTTCTCAGCAGGTGGAAGATCCCCTACATTCCTGTATTGTAAGACCAACTCTGTCCCTGCTCTATTGTAAAGTTAGATTGAGGGAACAGTGTATGCTTAGGGTTAATAACAGGTTCGATTTGGGTTAGGAATCATTCTGAGGGATGCATAATGGTATTGGGAACCTGCGATATTTACAAGAATATAGAGGTAAAATATAAGCATGAAAACAGAAATCTAGTTATGATTTGAAGCCCAGAAGTGCATCGGGCCCTTGATTGGGATACTTAGCTTTGAATTATATTCTGCACAGATGTCTCAGATAAATCGATATACAATAGTAAGTGATAGGATCAGACATTTTCAACAGGCTTGAGGTTGAATATATAATCTTAGGAAGAAACAAATATTTAGTCACCAATAGGATTGACATTTGATAGCAGTAGGCAACCTGGACATTGATGTTTTTAGTAATCCATACTCACTTTCCATTTAGACTTCGGTACAAATATTAGTGTGACATTTGAATTTTGTGAAAGAAGTCACATGAAAAGACCAGTGAAGAAACCTCGTGGAAAACATGTATTTTGAATTAGGAAGTGATGGAATGTAAAACAAAATGCCTATTAATTTCTTAACTTGTTGATGAAATATATACCCTATCGTGTGTATTAACTGAAGAAATAGAAATCTACCAGTATTGAATAAAAATGAATGACAAAATACACATCATGTCCCATAGAAATCTACTTGCATTGATATTAAACTGGGTCAGTTACTGCAGAAATATTAGGATTTGTATGCACCATTTACTGAAGTTAGTTTTCAGTACTAGGAATCAAATATGTAGTTCAGGTGGATGAATATTTCTCAGAATAATTTTGTGAAAAGTTGATTATTAATCCACATACATGAAAATGAATAAATTTACGGAGTGTATAGTAAGACACATATATTTCACATTTTGAAAAATCTAGAGTGTGTGTGTATATACATAAACACACACACACACACACACACACACACACACACATTAAAAAGTAGCAATATATGCCAATTGAAATTCACCATGAAATATATGTCATCCACAGATCGAAATAAATTCGTTTTACTGAACATGGATTCATGTATAATATTGTTGTACTAGGAAGATCAACAATAGTCTGAATTTTCAGTTCCAACAGCATTCAGGAGGAGTGATCTCTTCTCACAATTTGTATCTGCCAAGTCAGCCACCTCACAAGAATGTACGTGTGGTACCAGGTAGGATTCTATATGTGCATATTAAAATACATGTACTGAATAGGCTACAGAAAAAGGGAGACAGGAATTCACATATTTGTTAACTTTAAAAACACATGGAGAACCATTTCAACAAAAAATTGACTAGATTTATAACATATACCCTATATAATGCAAAAGGCAATTTCAATGATACATCATTCGTCCTCTTAACTGCTTGTATTTCTATTCTTTTTGGGTTAATTTTCCCCATCATATTAGGATTAGTAGTCAGAGTCTAGTTGGGCATGTGTTAGTGTCAGGGATTCAGTATTTCAAATGGAAATTTGTAAAACGATTCCAATGTTTATGCAAATATGTGCTACAAAAATATCTTCCCACTCTCATCCAGAACAATGCCTTGACTTTACCTTCATTACAAGTAAAACACAATTAGAGTGGAAGAGTTAGATAATCTGTGAATACTTATCTGGAATCGAATATGTTCAGGAGTTCACAAACTTGGAGGTGGTAGAGAAGATTCCAAAAGTAAGGGAAAGGGAAAAACTCCACAAACATGGAGCTCTGCTGGACTAAAAACTTCTTGAGTAACTGCCTCTGAGCTTGGGCGCTTGAAATATATGTTGTAGTCAGGAGATTTAGCTTCCTTTGTAGTGAGACCATCAAATCTGGGTATGATTCTATGTGACCTGGAATACATGATTTCTTATTTTCCAAAAAACATTAGGAAGCAGTCCTTAATTCTCTCTTTGTAGGTAAACTGTGGCCCCTGGGGGCTAATTGTCTACCCTTTTGAACTCTTAAGCCATTTGGTCATCCTCCAGTTTTCCTGGTGTTTCTTGCTGCTACATTGGGAATTTGGTATTTGCTTCACGAAATACAAGGAATTCAACTGGGACACAGTGCTGGAGGGAGTTCTGTCACGTTTGGTGGGTCAGGGTCTGCAGGAGAATGCACCAACCAGGCTTCTATCCCACATAGCTTGCCTCCTTAACCATAGCAACCTGATTCTAAACATTGGCCATAATCCTCTCCATTTAACAAGATGCCTTTACATAGAAGCGTCTGCTGGCTGCACCATGTCAGTCACAAGCCAATTGGAAGCCAATGGCAGATCCACATGGCCAAACCACAGATTTTTTTTTTTTATCACACACCTGCCCATCACTGCACTAGGCCCACTACTCAGCAGGGTCCAACTTACTGGAATCTCTGTTCTACACAATTTTCATGAAACTCAGTCAATCATGTCACTGTCCTGCATATTCATGATCAGCAACAGGAAATCCAAAGTTTCTCCAGTACGATCTGGTCATGGGAATTTCAAAAATTTCATGGTATTTATCTAGCAATTTTTCAAGGATGAATTTGGCAGCATGTGGGTTTCAATTCATTCAGGGACCATTAAGTGTTTTGGAAGTTCATTTCAAAGAAAGTTCTGGAGAAATCTCACAGGCAAGGTTTCCCAAAGATTGGCCAAAAGGTCACATAAATCCAGGCCCATTAAGGTCTACAATGTGAGGTCCATGTGTGTTATGACTCTCAACTAAGCCTGCCAAGTCTTTCAGAATAAAATCATGTGATATCTAGCCTGAGATTCCCAGTGATCTCTGGAAAGCCACCCTGGGCCTAGATGTCAGTTTCCAAGGGTGACTCTCATACTTGGCTTCCTAAAATCCCAACCCAATTCATGGCAATACTTCTCTAAGTTCTACTCCTGTACACAGTCTCTAAGGGGAATCACGCCACAGTTCAAACCCAGGTGGACTCATTCCTGTATTATAAGACCATCCATTCCAACTGCCACAAAAATGACCACAATTAAAACCAAAACACTCCCACATGGCCCTCATCTTCTTCCATATAGACACTCATCATATCCTCTGGCTGGAGGTTTACATGAGGAATGCAGCCCAAGACAGTGTAGAGAATACGCTCCCTTGCTCCTCGTTTACCTAAATTCTGAGTGACCTGGACACCCTTCCTTTGAACCAGGAGTGATTAAATAGGACTGCCATTAATACTTATCCACTTCTCAAATTTGAGACCTACTGACTGTTGGGTTTAGATTCTTTATGTTAATTGGAGTCATGAGAAAACCCAAGCACCTATGTGCTAGCCTCTGCAGGGATTTGAAGAACTCATTTGACCTAAAGGATCCCTATTCTCACTTGATTGATGTCAGAAACCTTACAGAGGAAGGCGAAAGACTTATCCACAATGACTGCTCTTTTTGTCATTTTGGTTTTGGATGCACACATGGGATCTTTCTTTAGATCCATCAGTTGCTGAAAATCTAAGCCACAGCTTAACACAGGGCCAAGACGCTGATTCACAAATCCCTTTGCAGAGCAATTAAGCAAAGAGCCACAGGTGATGCCCATTCTTTTTATTTGAAAAAGGTTTTCTTCAGACTTCACAAAGCGTTGGCCTGAGGCAAAGACCATCCTGACATTTAGGGCAATAGAACAATAGGTAAGAAAAGGCGCAAAGCAGGGTTTCCACAATGAGACATTACAGGTCAAACTGGTATGTGAGTTTTCTGAGATGCTCGCCATTCACTTCAGCTATTCAGTACATGGCCATGTCACAGAGCTTGGAGGTGGTACATATCTTGGATACAAAGCCATGAGCCTATTATGGATAGTGGCCACATTTCAGGAAGAAAACAGGAACTTAGGAAGATCGTAGGTGTTGCCCATCAATATGGCAAGCCGCATTTCATTTACAAATTGGGCAGGATGAATGCTGGTAAGCTTTCTAATAGACAGGACACATCAATTGATGCATTCTCTTTTCTAAAATCTATAACCATGGACACAGTGGGATACAGAGACACAGAAACACTAGCATTGTCAAACGACTTACTAGAAACAATTCAGTCCAAACCAAACAAACATCATTTGTACCTATTCTCAGAACAAGAGCCAAATCCACAAACCCACACCCACACCCACAAAGGCACCTCTTTCACCCAAGTAGGTTGTGACTATTTGGAGTGTCCTCTGACTGTGGGACATTCTGGTTCCCCCGAAATGGCCTGTCCTGTCTCTGATCTTGTGTCCTTTTCCAACTCTCTGAAGTTGTCAGGAGCCAGTGGTGAGCCACTACCTGCTTTCTCATAAAAGGCCCGTCTTCAGAGATTTCCTGCCATTTGGCCATCCTAACATCAGTAGGTACCAAGAAAGATTGACTCTGCCCTCGGGAAATCCAAAAAGTGAAACCACTGCGACTGGGACTAGGACTGGCACTGTTTGACTGGCTTCCTGGATCACAAGTTCAGAGAGTTCCATCACCAAGGAAGTGAGGTGAGGTCACTTCCGGCAGAAACTGAATGAACTCACTGCCTTGTCAACCACTTTGTCCTAAGAGTTGCTTCCAAGCTTCCCATGAGATGGAGGCTGCCCCTGCTTCCTGTGACACTTTCACAAGTTAGAATGGTATATCAACCATAGGCACCCAGTAACAGCTCTCCACACTGGTCTCATTTGGTCCATCTTCTCTACATTAAGAATAGAGAGGCTGATTCAGACACAACCCTTCACCCGGACCAGGTTGTTTTCAATGGAAAATGACTTTTGCTCTCTCAGGTCCTTCAGAGGTGCCTACATCTTCTCCAGGGATTATGTCTGCATGGACCTTTGAGGTTCTCAGCAGGTGGAAGATCCACTACATTCCTGTATTATAAGACCAACTCTGTCCCTGCTCTTCTGTAAAGTTAGATTGAGGTAAGAGTGTATGTTTAGGGTTAATAACATGTTTGATTTCGGTTAGGAATCATTCTGCTGAATGAATAATGGTATTGGGAACCTGCAATATGTATAAAAATATAGAGGTAAAATATATGTATAAAAACAGAAATCTAACTAACATTTGAAACCCAGAAGGGCACTGGGGCCTTGATTGGGATATTTAGCTTTGAATAAATCGATATTCAATGGCATAGGACCTTGTACCTTGGATAATAGAATGTAGAAGAGAACATCCAGTCAAAAAGGATAGTCGGTAGTGAAAGGTTAATAAAATAGGTACTTGTCACTTCCTGTTTTTCCTTATGCTTAACAAAACACTGTTGAAATATTGAGAACTGTTTGCTCATCTTGTTCCCAGAATGTGCTGTTTCCAACTGCCAAAGTGTAGAATGTACTCCCTCACCCAGTTGCACGCAAACCGACCACTCGCCGAGACCCATTAGTAAACTTCCCTCCCTGCCCTCTCCAAGGAAAGTATATATGTTCTGCTTAAACTGCTCTCAGGGCTCTCTGCTCTATTCAAGTGAGCTCTGAGCCCCAGCATGCTGGACCCCCAATAAACCCTTTGCTGTTGGATAAGACAGTCTCTTGGTGGTCTCTTCCTTCAATGCTCGCCCGACCTTTACATATGGAGATTCCACCGAGTTCTGGCAGCGGCAGACAAGAGACCCAAACAGGCTCCTCTTGGGTTAAGCAAGGCGCCTCTTTCTGGTTTCAGTGTTAATCTTAGGGCTTGGAAAAATGGCTGTCAATGAAGAGCGTGAGCTCTCTCCAATGGTGGCTGACAGACATGTCACAGAGCCACAGGCCACGTCCCTGGGGGACGCCCCAAAGGACTCGGAAAATCGAGGAACAATAGTCTTCTCGACTCAGTGATATTTTGTATCGGATTCGGTATTGCCAGCCCATTGGGTTTTGCTGGCTACTCAGTCCTGGTCTCTGTTTTGGATGTCCATTGAATGTCTTTATTGACTTGTTTTGTCTGTGTCGTCTGTCCTTGCATTCACTCGTTGTGTACCTTTCATTATGGGACACAGTACTTCAATACCCATGTCCCTGACCCTTGATCACTGGACCAAATTTCACTTAAGGGCTCAGAATCTTTCCTTTTTCAGTGAAACGCTGGACCTGCCAGACTCTCTGTGCCTCAGAATGGCCCACCTTTGGACTTAGATGGCCTCTAGAAGGATCTTTCTGCTTCCCACTAATTTAATAAGCCAGAGATATTGTCTTTCAACTGGGCACACATAGCCATCCGGATGAACAGCCATATATCTTAACTTGTCAGGACCTCTGCAAATCTCCTCCTCCATGGGTGAAGCATTTCCTTGCCCCTGCCCCCACTCCTACTCCTTCGCCAACGATCTCTCAAACCCTCTTCTCCTCCTCCTCCTCCACCCTCTGTTCTCCCTGAGTCACAAGATTTGACTCTACTGGACTCTCCTCCCCTCCTTATTAGCTGCCCTCGTCCCCCAACCACCAACACCCTCTAAGTGATTCCCCTGGAGCTGACTCAGCCTCTCCACCGTTGGACGAAGCCAAGCTAGCCCAGCGCCCTCCAGATAACTCATCCGCGGCACACACAGCCCCTCCTCCCCAGGAGGAAGCTGGCCTGGCTAAGGGAACTCGCTGGCGGCGAATGTTTGAAAACCCTGGAACTCCTGTGATGATTCCCCTATGTCCCTACGGGCCAATGATTGACAAAGGCAATGGGGGGAAAATGCAAGCCTACCAATATTGGCCTTTCTCCTCTTCAGACCTATATAACTGGAAAAATAACAATCCCCATTTTTCCGAGGATTCTACCCGGCTCACATGTCTGGTTGAGTCATTGATGTTTTCAGAGCCGCCTACTTGGGATGACTTTCAACAACTCCTAGGGACTCTCTTTATGACAGAGGAACAAAAGAGAATCCTCCTGGAAGCTAGAAAAAAAATCCTAAGACCAGATGGGAGACTGACATATCTTCCCAACATAATCAAAGCCGGCTTTCCCTAGAATCAACCCAACTGGTTCCCCAAAACTTTGAAGGTAGAAAGCATCTGTCCACTTCTCACCGGGTTCTAATAGTGGGCATCCGAGCAGCCGCTAGGTGACCAACTAATTTGGCCAAGGTAATAGAGATTATTCAAGGGCCTGATAAATCTGCCTCTATGTTTCTAGAGAGAATTATGGAGGCATAGGATATATACTCCTTTCAATACTCATGCAGAGGATCAAAAGGCATCTGTCACAATGGCCTTTATTGGGCATGCTGCCCTGGATATTTAAAGAAAGTTACAATGCTTAGATGGATTACAAGATATGACTTTGAGAGATTTAGTCAGAGAAGCCGAGAAAGTATACTATAAAAGAGAAACTGAGGAAGAGAAGGGAGCAAAGGGAGGATAAAAGAAACAAAAGACAGACTAATGAGTTGACTAAGGTCCCGGTCACAACAACCAAAGGGCCAGAAAATAAGAAACAGGGAGACAGGAAGGGATACCTGGTCCCACGCCAGAGGCCCCCCTGACCTCAGATCAATGTGCCTACTGTAAAGAAAGAGGACACTGGGTTCAAGAGTGCCCTAGAAAAAGACAGCCACGGGAGGCAGCCATTCTGACTCTTGAGGATGACTACAAAAGTTGGGGCTCAGATCCCCTCCCCAAACTCAGCGTAACTTTTGAAGTGGAGGGGACCCCAGTGAACTTTGAAGTGGATACAGGGGCAATAAACTCAGCCCTTAAGGCCCCATTAGACCCTCTATCAAATAAAAGGTCTCTAGGTCAAGGGGCTAATGGCTGTAAATGTCGGGCTTGGACAACTAAGAGGACCATGGACCTGGGGAAAGAAAAAATCCATCACTTTTTTTTAGAAATCCCTGAATGCCTGGCCCCATTGATGGGCAGAGATCTGCTCACCAAGCTCCGGACCAAAATAAGTTTTAACCCTGAAGGCCCCCAAGTGGAATTTCTAAATCTTCCAGTAAAAACTCCTACAGTCATGGCTCTAACTATGTCAGTAGAAAATGCATATCAACTCACTCACCTTGGTTCAAAGAAACTGCAGGTATTTCTGAAGTATCAAAAACAGAGTTTTCCACTAACAGACTCACAGCAAAATTAAATAACTGAATGGGTATAAAAACCCTGTTGCTTCCATCAATTGCTTAATGCTTACCCTTTCAAGCTTCCTGCAGGAAAGCACCTATGAGGAACCAGACCAGGACAATTCTGGGAAGTGGACTTTACTGAAATTAAGCCAGCAAGGTATGGACATAAATATCTCCTAGTCTTTGTAGATACATTTTCAGGATGGATTGAAGCCCTCCCCACAAAAAGAAAAAAGAAGAAAAGAAACAGCGCAAATGATGCTCAAGAAGATAGTGGAAGATATTTTTCCAAGATACGTCCTGCCTAAGGTAACAGGGTCTGATAATGCACAGGGGTTCATGGCCCAGGTAAGTCAGGGGTGAGCCAGGAACCTGGGGGTTAATTGGAAGTTATATTGTGCTTATAGACCCCAGAGTTGAGGACAGGACAGGGTGAAAGAATGAATAGAACCATTAAAGAGACCTTAACAAAATTCAGCTTAGCGACCAGCATAAAAGATTGGACTATGCTCCTGCCTTATGCAAATTTTCATGCAAGAAATACTCCCTCTGTTTCTTGAGTAACCTCACCCCCTGTGAAATTCTCTATGGGGCCCCTCCACCAGTAAGGGACCTAACCCCAACTCTAAGACCTAACGATCCCTTCCACACCCCCTTTCTTGACAGACTTAAAGCTCTTGAAAGAACTCAGCGATACCTATAAAAACAGCTTGCCACTGCCTACCAAACTGGGGATGAGGGGACTCCACATCAATATCAATTAAGAGACTTCATCTATGTAAGACACCATCAGGTGTCATCCCTGGAACCCCGCTGGAAAGGACCATACCAGGTGCTACTTATAACACGTACAGTGGTAAAGGTAGACGGAATCACTTCCTGAATCCATGCCTCTCATCTCAACCCTGCGCCCTGTCCAGACTCTTTCTGCAAACTGTAAAAGACTAGTAACACTTTCAAATTGCGTATTCGCCATGTGGATAAGGCTATAGACTGACCCCTTGGCCAAAAATAGTCCTAACCCTCATCAGCCCGTTCAGCAGCGATGGCTGATCACAAATCCTACTGGAAAAAAAGTATAATCTAACTTGCATACAGCCACCTTAGGGACCTGGTGGCCATCTCTCCACCCAGACATTTGTCAGTTGGCTATAGGTCTTTCCTATTGGGATATCCCTGATGAAGAGGATCCCACTAAAATACCATTAAATACCCTCCATACCATAGGTAATGGAAACAAACATTATTGATGTGGGGACACGCGAGCCAGATGCAGGTTGGCTAGCCTGGATTACTATGTTTGCCTGGCAGACTATCAAAGCCACAAACAGTCACGGCTGTGTGGGGGAAAAGCCGACTTTTTCTGTAAGTCATGGGGATGTTAGCATACAGGGGCTGCCTGATGGAACCCAAACTCCTCATCTAATTCAGTACAGAGCATTGGCCATACTACCAATTAGATAACCAAAACTGATGGCCCCCAGAGGGGTCTCTAGATCCTCAAATTCTGTGTGACCTTTTTTTTTTTAAAGAGAGAGTGAGAGAGAGAGACAGAGAGAATTTTTAATATTTATATTTTAGTTTTTGGCCGACACGACATCTTTGTATGTGATTCTAAAGATCGAACCCGGGCCACACGCATGCCAGGCGAGCGCGCTACCGGTTGAGCCACATCCCCAGCCCCGCATGACCTTTTTAACTTCTGAAAGTGCTCAAAAGGGTGAAAGGAGGTTTCCCTATGGGCAGGAATTTTCAATCCTTCGCTCACATCATGAACTATGCTTATACAATAGATCCTCACCTTCAGCCTTCTGCTCCAGAGTCTCTGCTGTCACTCCCAACTCAGCAACCAGATTTCTCCCCTCCAATTATTAGATCAAAAACCCAAACCTCCGCTGGTTTTCAGACCATTGCCCCCTTGCTGAGGTAGCAGGTACTGAGGTACCCCTCCACCCACTCACTCCTCTCTTCTCCTGTCAGTGCCTACACCGGGTCCCACCAGGTCCTCTTACCAGCTAACCCAAAGCTAAAACCACCTGAGGAGAGCCCTCAGACCCCTATACAAGATGTAATGAAAATGGCCTTTAATGTTGCTTGTCATCACTGAAAAGGGTTTACTAAGAATTTAAAGTCCCTCACATGCGTTTTGGGATACTCACTCTTGTCTTCCCCTCTGCTCTACCTGTTCTACTGCTCAAGTTTTTGTTGCTAGGAAAATCCCAAACCCCTTTCCCATTATTCTTTTACATCTCTCCTTCCTCATTCTCAGATCCTCAGAGCTTCTGTCAGCCCCACCTTTCCTGTCTTCCCCTTCTGTACCAGGCCCACAGAAAAGTCTTAATTGACTTTCTACAGAAGTCTTCACCATGGATGACTTTAGGACTTTCAGCAAAAGAGTCCCTATAAAAGAGTTCAATGTAGATAAATTTCCTCTTTTATTGTTGCCTTGTTCTACTTGGCCACTGGCTAAAAAAAATCAGCACTCTTATGCTAGACACCCCCTTACTTGTTTTCCACAAAATATGTGAACAAGACCTCTACCCGTGAGCTGGGGCTTTACTGAGATGGCTACATTTCTAAGATAAAGAAGTTACCAACTGGGCTCCGTGGTAACACCTGGCAGGGGGCAAAAATAAGAAAGGTAAGAAAAATCTCTTCCCCTTCCACGTGTCCTTGAAAAGTTAACTTGCCCAGAACAGAGGAAAAAACAGAAACAAAAACTGGTTTTTTGAACATCTGCAGACTGTGAACTTCTGAGCCCCTTCCATGTTGGGTACAAAATTCTGAAATTACCTAAACTTGAGTTTCAGGGGATTAATTGATTACAACAGAAGCAATGCCCTCTAAATCTGGTTGCAACCAAATAGGACGGTTTCCCTGTGTTCGGTGCTATCTTAGGAGCCTTACCTACAACAGCCTAATTCTATATAATTAAACATTGTTTATGTTTTAAAGAAATGGACAACAGATGTGATTAATTGTGTAATGGTGCAGATGTTTCCCAGAGTGCTCTAACATGATGCAGATTCATTTGAAGATCAAATAGGGGGGCATACAACCCGTTTCCACTGGGAACATATATCCCTCACTTTAGCCATCCTATTAGGAATAGGAGTTGCTGCAGCATTGGGCACAGGAACCACTGCACTGGTCCATGGGACACAACAAATGACCCAATTTGAAGCAGCAATAGACCAAAACAAAGATATTAGATACCTCCATCAGAGCTTTGCATGAATCTTTAACCTCTCTCTCTGAAGTTGTTTTACAGAACAGGCGAGTGACACAAAACACACACACACAGAAAAAAATAGCAATATATATGTCAATAAAAATTCATCATAAAATATATATTATCCACAGATCCAAAAATATTCATTTTACTGAACATGGATTTATGCATAATGTTGTTCAACTAGGAAGCTCACCCATAGGTTGAATATTCAGTTCCAACACGGTTTAGTAGGAGTGATCTCTTCTCACAATTTGTACCTGCCAAGTCATCCACCTCACAAGAATGTATTTGTGGTACCACGTAGGATTCTTTATATGCATATAAAAATACATGTGCTGAATAGGCTACAGAGAAAGGGAGACAGGAATTCACATATTTGTTTACTTTAAAAAAACATGGAGAACTATTTCAATAAAAAATTGACTAGATTTAACTCCTACTCTGTATCATGCATAGGCAAGTCCAAATATACACCGTGCCTCCTCTGAACTGCTTGTATTTCTATTCTGTTTGGGTTATATTTCTCCATCCTATTAGGATTAGTAGTCAGAGTCTGGTCGGGTATGTATCAGTGTCAGGGATTCAGTATTTCGAATGGAAAATAGGAAATTGAATCCAATGTGTATGCAAATATATGCTACACAAAAATCTTCCCACTCTCATCCAGAACAATGCTTTAGTATTACCTTCGCCTCAAGTGAGACACAATTAGAGGAGAAGAGTTAGAAAATCTGTGAATACCTCTCTGGAATGGAAAATGCTCCAGATTTCACATCTTTGATGGAGGTAGAGGATTTTCTAAAAGTAAGGCACGGGGTAAACACTCCACAAACATGGAGCTCTGCTGGCCTAAAGACTTTTTGAGAATCTGCCTCTGAGGTTGGGCACTTGAAATATAGGTTGTTGTCAGGAGCTTTAGCTTCTTTTGTAGTGAGACCATCAAAGCTGGGTCTCCATCTCTTTGACCTGAAGAACCTGGTTTCTTATTTTCCAATGAACATGAGGCAGCAGGCCTGAATCATCTCCTTGTAGGTAAACTGTGACCACTGGTGACTTAGTGTCTCTCTGAGTGAACTGTGAAGCCATTTGGTCCTCCTCCACTTTTTGTGGTGTTGTTCCTGCTGCACTGGGAGTTTGATATTCGCTTCATTAAATACAAAGATTCCAACTGGGACACAGTGCTGGAGGGAGTTCTGTCACGTGTGGTGGGTCAGGGTCTGCAAGAGAATGCACCAACCAGGCTTCTATCCCTCATAGCTTGCCCCATTGCCCCCTTGTCCATATCAACCTGATTCTGAACATTGCCCTGAAACCTCTCCATATAACAAGATGACATTACATATAAGGATCTGCTGGCTGCACCATGTCAGTCACAAGCCATTTGGAATCCAATGGTAGATCCTCATGGCCCTACCACGGATATTTTAACACACACCTGCCCACCACTGTTCTAGGCCCACTACTCAGCAGACTCCAAAGTACTGGCATCTCTGTTCTACACCATTTTCATGAAACCCAGTCAATCAGGCACTGTCTTGTATACTCATGATCAGCAACAGGACATTCAAAGGTTCTCCAGTGCCACCTGGTCATGGGAATTTCAATAATTACATGGTGTTCTTCTAGTCATTTTTTAAGGATGAAGTTGGAGGCACTGTGGGTTTCACTTCATTCAAGAACCATTAAATGTTGAGGAAGCTCATTTCAATGAAAGTTCTGGAGAACTCTCACAGGCAAGGCTTACCAAAGAGAGGCCAAAAGATCACATGAAGCCAGGCCAATTGAGGTCTACAATGTTAGGTCTATGTGTGTTTTGACTCTCAACTATGGCTGCCAAGTCTTTCACAATAAAATCATATGATATCTTGGCTGATATTCCCAGTGCTCTGTGGAAAGCCACCCTGAGCCCATGTCTCAGTTTCCAAGGGCGACTCTCATGCGTGGCCTCCTGAAGTCCCATCACAATTCATGGAAATACTTCTCTGAGGTCAGTTCCACAACACAGTCACTAAGGGGAATCACACCAGAGTTCAAGCCCAGGTGGACCCAGACCTTTCTTCCAACCGCCACACAAATGACCACAATTAAAACCAAAACTCTCCCACATGGCCCTTATCTTCTTCCATATAGCCACTCTGGTAACCTCTGGCTGGAGGATTCCATGAGGTCTCAGCCAAAGAGAGTGTCCAAAATAGGCTCCCTTTCCCCTATTTTGCCTAAAGTCAGAGTGGCCTGGACACCCTTTCCATGAACCAGGAGTGATCAATTAAGCCTCCCATTAATACTGCTCTGTTTCTCCAATTTGAGGCCTACTGACTTTCAGGTATAGATTCTTTATGTGATTTGAAGTCATGCGAAAACCCAAGCACCTCTGCAGGGCTTTGAAGAACTCGTTTGACCCAAAGAATACCTATTCTCACTTGATGGAGGTCAGGAACCTAACAGAGGAAGGCGATAGACTTCATCCACAATGACTGATCTTTTGGCAATTATGGTTTTGGATGCAGACATGGGATCATTCTTTAGATCCATCAGGTGCTGATAATCAAAGTCACAGCCACATACAAGGCCAAGAGGCTAAATCAGACACATCCCTTTCCAAAGCAATTAAGCAAAGAGCCACAGGTGATGCCCATTCATTTCCATTTGAAAACTGTATTCTTCAGGCTTCACAAAGGGGTGGCCTGAATCAAAGTCCTTCCTGACATTCTGGGCAACAAAACAATAGGTAAGCAAAAGGCCCAAAGCAGGGTATATCCACTGAGACTTTCCTGGTCACACTGATATCTGAGTTTTTTGAGATGCTGGCCATTCCCTTCAGCTATCCTGTACTTGGCCATGTCAAAGACCTTGGAGGTGGTACATATCTTGGACACAAAACCATGAGCCAATTCTGGAGAGTGGCCAGAATTCAGGAAGAAAACAGTGGCTTAGGAAGGTAGTAGGTATTGCCCATCCATAAGGCAAGCTGCACTCCATTCATAAATTGGGCAGGATGAATACTGGGAAGCTTTCTACTAGACAGGACACATCCATTATTGCATTCTCTTTTCTCATGTCTACAACAGTGGACACAGTGGGATACACAGACATAGAAACACTCATCTTGTCAAACGACTTACTAGAAACAGTTCACTTCAAACCAAACAAACCACCTTTCCTACCTATTATCAGAACATGAGACAAAACCACAAACCCACACTCACAAAGGCACCTCCTTCCTTCAAGTATGTGTGTGTCTCTCCAGAGTTTACTCTGAGTGGTGGGCCATACTATGTTCCCCCGAAATGGCCTGTCCTTTCTCAGATCTGGTTTCCTTGGCCAACTCTGTGAAGTTGTCAGGAAAAAGTGATGAGCCACTACCTACTTTCTCAGGAAAAGTCCCTCTTCAGAGCTCTCCTGGCATTTGGCCATACTCAACTCAGTTGGTACCGAGAAAGACTGACTCTGTCCTTGGAAAATCCAAACAACTGAGCCCACTGGGACTGGGACTGGGATTGCCTCTCGGTGTCTGGCTTCTTGGATAGCATTTACAGAGAGTTCCATCACCAAGTAAATGAGGTATGTCACATTCTTTGGAACTGAATGAGGCCACTGCCTTGGCAACCCCTTTGTCCTAACAGTTGCTTCCAAGGATCCCATGAGATGGAAGCTGCCCCTACTTCCTGTGACACTTTCACAAGTTAGAATGGTATATCATCCATAGGCACCCGGGAACAGTTCTCCACACAGGCCTGGTTTGGTCCATCTTCTCTACAATTAGGAGAGAGAGGCTGATTCAGACTCATCCCTTCATCCTGACCAGGTTGTTTGCCATGGAAGATGACTTTTGCTCTCTCAGGTCCTTCATACCTCCCTACAACTTCTCCAGGTATCATTTCTGCATTCACCTTTGAGGTTTTCAGCAGGTGGAAGGTCCCCTACTTTCCTGTATTTTAAGAACAACTCTTTCCCTGCTCTTCTGTAAATTGAGATTGAGGGAACAGTGTATGTTTAGGATTAATAACAGGTTCGATTTAGGTTTGGAATCATTCTGTGTGATGAATAATGGTATTGGGAACCTGCGATATTTACAAAAACATAGAGGTGAAATATAAGTATGGAAACAGAAATCTAGGTATGATTTTAAGCCCAGAATGGCATTGAGCCCTTGGTTGGGATACTTAGCTTTGAATTATGTTCTGTAACCATGTCTCAGATAATTCGATATACAATGTCACAGGACCTTGTACCTGGGTAGATTGAATGTAGAAGAGAACATCTAGTCAAAAAGCGATAGTAGGTAGGATTAGGAAGATAGTCGGTAGGTTTAGGAAGAAGAGTGAGTATAGGATTTGGACCAAAAGTTCTTTAGCAATAGGGTTTCGGTTAGAGAGTGAATGAAAATGTCAGCATATGTGAAGAGTCAGTCACAATGATGAACTGGGGAAAATATGTAGGAAATCAGGCATCAATAGAGACAATATGAAATCAGGCAAAGTATAAAGTGAGTGATAGGATTAGACATTTTCAAGAGGGTTGAGTTTGAATATATAAGCATTGGAAGAAACAAATATGATGTCACCAATAGGATTGACATTTGAGAGCATTAGGCAACCTGGACATGGATTTTTTTAGTTATCCATGTTCACTTTTCTTTTACGCTTTCGTACAATCATAAGTGTGACCATTACATTTTTTGTTCAGAATTTTACTGTGATAAAATGTATATGTGGATCAGGTGACATGAGTATTTCTTCCACCATTTCTGGGAGCAATATTTTGAAGACATATACAGTAGTGTTAGGGGTACAAAGAGGTGTACCCTGTGTCTATGAATATAGAGATAATGCATGAGTAGACCATCCTGTGAATAAATAATATAACTGGTTCCACTTTAAATAATGGAATTGACATCTGAAACTATACAGGAAATCTTATGTTGATATACAATCATTTATTCCAACCAGTTATACATCTAATGGAAATATTAGGATTATGGTTTATCATGAAGGGTGTTTGAGTTTTGCTTCATAAGTGATTATAAAAAATGAAAATATTGTGATTGGAAAAAAGTCTTATGAAAAGACCATTCAAGAAACATGGAGGAATACATGTGTTCTGAAGCAGGAAGTGATTGATCATGAAAAAAATGCCTATATGTTTTCTAACTTTTGGATGAAATATATATCTTATGATGTGCATAAACTGAAGAAATAGTAATGTACCAGTGTTGAATAAAAATGAACCGCAAAATACACATCATGTCCCCTAAGAATCTACTTGCATTGATGTTAACTGGGACAGTAACTGTAGAAATATTAGAGTTTGTATGCGCCATTCACTGAAGTTAGTTTCAGTACTAGGAAACAAATATGTATTTCAGGTGGATGATTATTTCTGAGAATGATCTTGTGGAAAGTTTGTTATAAATCCACATATATGAATATGAATGAATTTAGCGAGTGCATAATAAGACACATATATTTCATATATACACACTCACACGCACAGACATTAAAAAGTAACAATATAGGAGATCCAACATGGCGGCGGGCATGGAGAAATCAAGTCTCTGACCTCTTATGCGCGGGCATAGGGAGTCGTAAACTGTATAAATGCTATTTGCTCAGAATCACTAGGCAATGCTGACCTGACGTCGATCTGGGGCGAACAGTCTGGGACCTTCAGAACACACACAGAGCCCGGATCAGCTGCATACAAGCTCAGATTTGCCTGCTTCTCGTGACTCAGAACTAACGTTCCCGCTGAAATAACTGGTCGGCCCTTCTGAATTTACAGAGTTAAAAGCAAACTGAGCCTTCATAGGCAGTGGCCACTGGATTGAAATGGGGCTTGGGAGAGACAGTTAGGACCAACCGTTGCATTGGTCACCTGGCAAAAGGAATGAACGGTCACCATTTGCATGGGATAACACCATGGCAGAGAACTGACGTCATGGGCAGAGGAGATAACTTTATTGAAATCAGCACGACAGGTGTGTAATCCCCTATCCATCTCTCTCCACACAGCTGGGAAACCTTAAGGGCCCCTCACAGCTCTCCCTTAAGGGACCCTCCCAGCTCTCCCATGAGCAAGATAGCCAGACCAAGGGAATCAGGTGTGGCGCGGGACTCGAGGCGTGGAATTCCCAGCTACCGCTCCCACCAGTGCTGACAACCAGCACCAGCTAATGGGGGCA
The DNA here is from genome assembly GCF_048772815.1 of Callospermophilus lateralis. Lineage (NCBI taxonomy): Eukaryota > Metazoa > Chordata > Mammalia > Rodentia > Sciuridae > Callospermophilus > Callospermophilus lateralis. The sequence continues at coordinate 9,272,217 of NW_027515276.1, read as the reverse complement.
TGGCTACCAGAGGGTAAGCAAATTTGCTGGGGGCTGTCAGCCCAAAGCTCTACAAACTTAGGGTCTGAGGAGGGCAAAAAGGGAGAGTGTGCCAGGCGTTCATGAAAACAGGGCTACCAGGAGCAGAGACCTGACATGTAGCCAGTATTTTGGTGAGTGTCACAGTTGAGTGGATCCTGGCTTGAGGAAACACAAGAGAAGGCCCTAGGTACTCAGGATTAGAGACCCACCCAATCTGGAAGGAAGAGCTGCTGCAGAGTGATTGGTTCCCACCTATTGAGAGGAGACGCTTGGCCCAGTGAGTACAGCTCCAACTACTGAAAGAAAAGTTAATTGAAGTCTATGACTTCATGTATTTTTATTATTTTTTATTTTTAGTTTTTTTTTCTTTTTCTTTCATTTTCATTTTTCTGTTGTTGTTCTTCCACTTATTTTAATGTTTTTATTTTTTTAATTTTATTATTATTATTTTAAATTTTAATTTTCATTTTTTAAATTATCATTATTATTTTTAAAAATTATTTTTTCTTTATTTTCTATTTTTTTCTTTTGTCTTTTTATTTCTTTTCAATTTTCTTATTCCCTCTTCCTTGAATTCTACCTACCTATTCTCATTCTCTTTAGTGACTTCTTCCCATCCCTTCTGATATCTTTCCTCCCAAGCTTCAAATAAATTTATAAGAGTAAGCAGTATCTCAGCACTCAAACAGAACAAGAAGTAACATGAGCAGCATAAAAAGGCAAGAAAGAAAAGGAGTACAAACAATGAAGGACAACCTAAATTTTCAGGAGGACCTAGAATCATCAGAAAAATGGTCATATAAAGAACTCAAGGAATACCTTAGAGAGATGGAATGGAACCTTAAAGAGGATACGAGACAGCAAATCCATACAGTGAAAGAACACATTGAAAATGAATTACATAAACAGATAAAAGAAGAAGTTAAGCATCTTTATCAGGGATAGAGATTATAAAAAAATCAAACAATAATTCAAGAAATGAAGGAAACGATAAACCAAATTAAAAACTCAATTGAGAGTATCACTAACAGAATGTAGCAAGTAGAATACAGAATGTCACATAATGAAGACAAAATATATCATCTTGAAAAGAGTGTAGCCAACACAGAAAGGCTGGTAAAAAATCACGAGAAAAACATCCAAGAGATATGGGATAACATAAAAAAAAAACAACTGATGAGTCATCTGGATAGAGGAAGGTACAGAGATTCAAACCATGGGAATGAGTAACCTGTTGAATGAAATAATTACAGAAAATTTTCCAGAAATAAAAAAGGAAACGGATATAAAAATTGTAGATGCTTACAGGACACAGAGCACACAAAATTACAGTAGACCAAAGCCAAGACACATTGTTATGAAGATATCCAATATACAGAACAAAGAGAAAATATTAAAAGCTTAAAGAGAAAAGTTGCAGATTACATTCAGGGGTAAACCAAAAATGTTAACAACGGATTTTTCATCACAGACACTGAAAGTGAGAAGATCCTGGAACAATGTATTTCAAACACTGAAAGACAATGGATGCCAACCAAGAATTCTGTATCCAGCATAATTAAGCTTCAGGTACGACAACAAAATAAAAATCTTTCATGATAAACAAAAGCTAAAAAAATTTTCAGTCAGAAAACCAGCATTGCAAAGTGTATTGAGCAAAACACTACATGAGGAAAAAATAAAAAACAACAACCAAAACCATCAGTGGGAAGTGCCTCAGTAATGACAGAGGGCGCGTGAAAATCTAATCATGGAGAAACAAACTAAATAAAAAAAAAAAGATAAATATTCAAACATGGCTGGCAGTACAAACCATATATCAATAGTAACTCTAAACACTAATGGCTTAAACTCTCCAATAAAGCAACATAGGCTTGTAGCTTGGATTCAAAAAACAAATCCAACAGTATGTTGCCTCCAGCAGACACATCTGAATGGAAAAGACATTCAAAGGCTGAAGGTGAAAGGTTGGGAAAAAATATACCATGCACACAGTTCTCATAAGCAAGCAGGGGTGGCCATCCTCATATCGAATAAAATCGACTTCAAGACTAATTTAATCAAAAGGGATAAGGAAGGACATTATATACTGTTAAAAGGAACCATTCACAAACAAGACATAAAAATTATCAATATTTACGCACCCTTTAATGGTGCTGCGACGTTCATAAAAAAAATTCTCCTCAAGTTCAAGAATCAAATAGACCACAACACAATAATTATGGGTGACTTCAACACACCTCTCTCATAATTGGACAGATCCTCCAAACAAAAGTTGAATAAAGAAACTATAGAACTCAATATCACATTCAATAACCTAGACTTAACTGACATATATAGAATATATCAACCATCATCAAGTGGATATACTTTTTTCTCAGCAGCACATGGATCCTTCTCAAAAATAGACTATATATTATGCCATAGGGCAACCCTCAGTAAATATAAAGAGGTGGACTTAATACCATGAATTTTATCTGATCATAATGGAATGAAACTGTAAATCAATGAAAAAGAAGGAAGGAAAAATCCTACATCACATGGAAAATGAACAATATGTTACTGAATGATCAATGGGTTACAGAAGACATAAATGAGGAAATCAAAAAATTCTTAGAGATAAATGAAAATACAGACACAACATATCGAAATCTATGGGACACAATGAAAGCAGTTTTAACAGGGAAATTCATCACATGGACGTCATTCCTCAAAAAAAGGAAAGAACAACAAATAGATGAGCTAACACTTCATTTCAAAGCCCTAGAAAAGGAAGAGCAAAACAACAGCAAATGTAGCAGAAGGCAAGAAATAATTAAAATCAGAGCGGAAAACAACAAAATTGAAACAAAAGAAATTATTGAAAAAATTAACCAAAGTAATGCTTGGTTCTTCGAAAAATAAATAAGATCGATAGACCCTTAGCATCCCTTTATGTTCAAAACATTAGAAAAACTAGGGATAACAGGAACTTACCTCGACATTGTAAAAGCTATCTATGTTAAGCCTCAGGCTAGCATCATTCTGAATGGAGAAAAATTGAAGCATTCCCTCTAATATCTGGAACAAGACAGGGATGTCCTCTACCACCACTTCTATTCAATATAGTTCTCAAAACACTGGCCAGAGCAATTAGACAGATGAAAGAAATTAAAGGCATGAAAATAGGAAAAGAATAACTTAAATTATCACTATTTGCAGCTGACATGATTCTATATATAGAAGACCCAAAGGGGTCTACAAGAAAACTACTAGAACTAATAAATGATTTCAGCAATGTGGCAGGATATAAAATCAACATGCATAAATCAAAGGCATTTCTGTATATCAGTGACAAAACTTCTGAAACAGAAATGACAAAAAAAAAAAAACACTCCATTCACAATATCCTCAAAAAATAAAAATAAAATCTTTGGGAATCAACCTAACAAAAGAGGTGAAAGATTTATACAATGCTTACTACAGAACCCTATAAAGAGAAGTAGAATAAGATCTTAGAAGATGGAAAAATATACACTGTTCATGGATAGGGAGAACTAACATCATCAAAATGGTGATATTACCAAAAGCTCTCTATAGGTTTAACGCAATGCCAACCAAAATCCCAACGGCATTTCTTGTAGAAATAGAGAAAGCAATCATGAAATTCATATGGAAAAATAAAAGACCCAGAAAAGCAAAAGCAATTCTAACCAGGAAGTGTGAATAAGGCGGTATAGCGATACCAGATTTCAAACTAAATTTCAGAGCAATAGTAACAAAGACAGCATGGTACGGGTACCAAAACAGGCGGGTGGACCAATGGTACAGAATTTAGGACACAGAGATTAATCCACAATGCTACAACAATCTTATATTTGATAAAGGAGTTAAAAGCATGCAATGGAGGAAGGATAGCATCTTCGACAAATGGTGCTGGGAAAACTGGAAATCCATATGTAACAAAATGAAACTGAATCCCTTTCTCTCGCATGCACAAAAGTTAACTCAAAATGGATCAAGGACCTTGATATCAAATCAGAGACATGGCATCTGATAGAAGAAAAAGTTGGCTACGATCTACATACTGTGGGGTCGGGCTCCAAATTTCTCAATAGGACACCCATAGCACAAGAGTTAATAACTTGTATCAACACATGGAACTTACTCAAAGTAAAAATTTTTTTCTCAGCATAGAAACAATAAGAGAGGTAAATAGGGAGCCTACATCCTGGGAACAAATCTTACTCCTCACACTTCAAATAGAGCCCTAATATCCAGAGTATACAAAGAACTCAAAAAATTAAACAATAAGATAACAAATAACCCAATCAACAAATGGGCCAAGGACCTCAACAGACACTTCTCAGAGGAGGACAAATAATCAATCAACAAATACATGAAAAAATGCTCAACATCTCCAGCAGTCAGAGAAAGGTGAATCAAAACCACCCTAAGATACCATCTCACTCCAGGAAGATTGGCAGCAATTATGAAGTCAAACAACAAGTGCTGGCGAGGATGTGGGGAAACATACACTTATACATTGCTGGAGGGACTGCAAATTGATGCAGCCAATTTGGAAAGCAGTATGGTGATTCCTTGGAAAGCGGGGAATGGAACCACCATTTAACCCAGCTATTCCCTTTCTCGGTCAATTCCCTAAAGACCTAAAAATAGCGTGCTACAGGGACACTGCTACATCAATGTTCATAGCAGCACAATTCACAATAGCAAGACGGTGGAACCAACCTAGATGCACTTCAATAGATGAATGGATAAAAAAATGTGGCATTTATACACAATGGAGTATTACTCTGCATTAAAAAATGACAAAATCATGGAATTTGCAAGGAAATGGATGGCATTAGAGCAGATTATGCTAAGTTAAACTAGCCAATCCCAAAAAAACAAATGGCAAATGTCTTCTTTGATATAAAGAGAGTAACTAAGAACAGAGAAGGGATGAAGAGGATGAGAAGACGATTAACATTAAAACAAGGATGAGAGGTGGGAAGGAAAGGGAGAGAGAAGAGAAATTGCATGGAAATGGAAGGAGACCCTCAGGGTTATACAAAATCACATACAAGAGGAAGTGAGAATAAAGGGAAAATAATACAAGGGAGAGAAATTAATTACAGTAGAGAGGGTAGAGAGAGAAGAGTAGAGGAGAGGGGAGGGGAGGGGGATAGTAGAGGATAGGAAAGGCAGCAGAATACAACAGACACTAGTATGGCAATATGTGAATCAATGGATGTGTAAGTGATGTGATTCTGCAATCTGTATATGGGGTAAAAATGGGAGTTCATAACGCACTTGAATCAAAGTGAGAAATATGATATATCACGAACTATGTAATGTTTTGAAAAAGCATAAATAAAAATTTTAAAAAAGGAAACTAACTTTGGTGAATGATGCACGTGAATCCTAATATTTCTATAGTAACTGATCCAGTTTAATATCAATGCAAGTAGATTCCTTTGGTACATGATGTGTATTTTGACGTTTATTTTTATTCAACACTGGTACATTACAATTTCATCAGTTTATGCACATTAAAGGATATATATTTCATCCACAATTTAGCAAATTTATAGGCATTTGTTTCATTTTCAATCACTTCCTGCTTCAGAACTCATGTCTTCCTCCATATTTCTTGACTGGTAATTTTATGAGACTTCTTTCCAAACACATTATTTTCAATTTCCATAATCATTTTGAAGCAAAACTCACACACACTTCATGATAAACAATAACCCTAAGATGACAATTAGATATATAACTGGTTGGAATGAATGATTGTATGTCAATATATGATTTCTTATATATATTCAGATATCAATTCAATCCATTATTTAAAGTGGAACCAGTTATATTATTTATTCAGAGTATGTTCTATTCATGCATTATCTCTATATTCATAGACACAGGGTACACCACTTTGTACCCCCAATACTAATTTATATGTCTTCAAATATTGTTCACAGAAATGGTGAAAGAAATTCTCATGTCACATGATCTACATATATATTTTATCACAATAATTTTCTGGGCACAAAATGCAAAGGTCACACTTATGATTGTACCAAATCCTAAATGAAAATTTAACATGGATTACTAAAAACATCCATGTCCAGGTAGCCTAATGCTTTCAAATGTCATTTCTATTGGTGACTACATATTTGTTTCTTCCTAAGATTATGTATTCAATAACAATTCTGTTGAAAATGTCTAAACCTATCACTCACTTTATAATTGCCTGATTTTGTAATGTCTCTATTGATATTTTCTTTTCTATATTTTCCCCAGTTCATCATTGTGACTGACTCTTCGCATATGCTGACATTTACATTCACTCTATAAATGAAACCCTATTGCTAAAGAACATTTGATACAAATTTTATACTCACTCTTTTTCCTAAACTTACGACTGTCTTCCTAATCCTACCGACTATCTCAATTAGAGTGGATGTTCTCTTCTACAATCAATCATCCAAGGTACAAGGTCCTATGCCTTTGATTATCAATTTATCTGAGACAAACGTGCAGAACACAATTAAAAGCTAAGAATCCCAATCAAGGGCCTAATGCCCTTCTGGGCTACAAATCTTACCTAGATTTCTGTTTTCATACTTATATTTCACTTCTAAAGTCTTATAAATATCGCAGGTTCCCAATACCATTATTCATCAAGCAGAATGATTCCTAACCCAAATCGAACATGTTTTTAACCCTAACCATACACTGTTCCCTCAATCTAACTTTACAGAAGAGCATGGACAGAGTTCGTCTTGCATTTCATCAATGTATGGGATCTTCCACCTTCTGAGAACCTCAAAGGTCCTTGCAGATTTGATCCTTGGAGAAGAGGTAGGCAGCTATGAAGGACCTGAGAGACCAAAAGTCATCTTCTATGGCAAACAACCTGGTCAGGATGAAGGGGTGTGTCTGAGTAAGCCTCTCTCTTCTTAATGTCGAGAAGATGGACCAAACCAGGCCTATGTGGAGAGCTGTTCCCGCAAACTGGTGCAGCCAATTTGGAAAGCAGTATGGAGATTCTTGGGAAAGCTGGGAATGGAACCACAATTTGACCCAGCTATTGCCCTTTTCGGACTATTCCCTGAAGACCTTAAAAGAGTAAACCTCAGGGATACTGCTGTTGTTCATAGCAGTACAATTCACAATTGCTACACTGTGGACCCAACCCCGATGCCCTCTAATAGATGAATGATAACAAAAATGTGGCATTTATACACCATGGAGTATTATGCAGCACTAAAATATGACAAAATCATGGAATTTTCAGGGAAATGGATGGTACTAGAGCACATAATGCTTAGTGAAGCTAGCCAATCCCTAAAAAACAAATACCAAATGTCTTCTTGGATATAATGAGAGCAACTAAGAACAGAACAGGGAGGAAGAGCAGGAAGAAAAGATTAACATTAAACAGAGACATGAGGTGGGAAGGAAACGAAGAGAAAAGGGAAATTGCATGATAATGGAGGGAGACCCTCATTGTTACACAAAATTACATATAAGAGGTTGTGAGGGTAATGGGAAAATAAACAAGGAGAGAAAAGAATTACAGTATATGGGGTAGAGAGAGAAGATGGGAGGGGAAGGGAGGGGGGATAGTAGAGTATAGGAAATGTAGCAGAATTCAACAGTAACTAATAGGGCATTATGTAAAAATGTGAATGTGTAACCAATGTGATTCTGCAATCTATAATTGGGGTAAAAATGTGAGTTCATAACCCACTTGAATCCAATGTATTAAAAATGCTATGTCAAGAGCTATGTAATGTTTTGAGCAACCAAAAAACCGAAAAAGAAAGTAGCAATATATATTCCAATCGAAATTCATCATGAAATATATAAAATCCACAGATGCAAAAATATTCATTTTACTGAACATGGATTCATGTATAATGTTATTCAACTAGGAAGCTCACCCATAGGTTGAATTTTCAGTTCCAACAGCATTTAGGAGGAGTGATCTCTTCTCACAATTTTTATCTGCCAATTCAGCTACCTCACAAGTATGTACGTGTGATACCCAGTAGGACTCTATATGTGCATATAAAAATACATGTGCTGAATAGGCTACAGAGAAAGGGAGACAGGATTCCCATATATGTTAACTTTAAAAACACATGTTTAATTATTTCAACAAAAAATTGACTAGATTTATAACTCCTATACTATATAATGCAAAAGGCAATTCCAACTACACACCATGCCTCCTCTCAACGGCTTGTATTTCTATTCTGTTTGGGTTATTTTTTACCATCATATTAAGATTATTAGTAAGAGTCTGGTATGGTATGGGTTAGTGTCAGGAATTCAGTATTTCAAATGGAAAATTGGAAAATGAATTCAATGTGTATGTAAATATGTGCTACACAAAAATCTTCCCACTCACATCCAGAACAATGCCTTGACATTACCTTCGCCACAAGTTAGACACAATTAGAGTAGAAAAGTGTGAAAATCTGTGAATACATATCTGGAATGGAAAATGCTCGGGAGTTCACATACTTGGAGGTGGTAGAGGAGTTTCCAAAAGTAAGGGACAGTGTAAACACTCCACAAACATGGAGCTCTGAGAGCCTAAAAACTATTTGAAAAACTGCCTCTGAGTTTGGGCACTTGAAATATATGTTGTTGTCAGGAGATTTGGCTTCCTTTGTAGTGAGACCATCAAAGCTGGGTCTGCATCTATGTGACCTGAAGGACATGGTTTCTTATTTTCCAATGAACATGAGGCAGCAGTGCTAAATGCTCTCTTTGTAGTTAAACTGTGGTCACTGTGGGCTAAGTGTCTCCCTGTGTGGACTGTTAAGCCATTTGGTCATCCTCCACTTTTTGTGGTATTTTTGCTGCTGCACTGGGAGTTTGGTATTTGCTTCACAAAATGCAAGGAGCTAACTGGGACACAGTGCTGGAGGGAGTTCTGTCACGTGTGGTGGATGAGGGTCTGCAGGAGAATACACCAACAAGGCTTCTTTCCCACATAAATTGCACCAATAACCATAGCAACCTGATTCTGAACATTTCCCAGAAAGCTTTCCATATAACAAGATGCCTTTACATATAAGGATCTTCGGGCTGCACCATGTCAGTCACAAGCCATTTGGAAGCCAATGGCAGATCCACATGGCCCCACCATGATGTTTTATCACACACCTGCCCACCCCTGCTCTAGGCCCACTACTCGGCATGCCCCAAATTACTGGCATCTCTGTTCTACACCATTTTCATGAAACCCAGTCAAACAAGGCAATGTCAGGTATACTCATGATCAGCAACAGGAAATCCAAAGTTTCTCCAGTGCCACCTGGTCATGGGAATTTCCAAAATTTCATGGTATTTATCTAGCCATTTTTCAAGGATGAAGTTGGAGGCACTGTGGGTTTCAATTCATTCAGGAACCATTAAGTTTTGAGAAAGCTCATTTCAATGAAAGCTCTGGAGAACTCCCACAGGCAAGGCTTCCCAAAGAGTGACCAAAATGCCACATGAAGCCAGGCCAATTGAGATCTACAATGTGAGGTCCATGTGTGTTTTAACTCTCAACTATGGCTGCCAAGTCTTTCAAAATAAAATCATGTGATATGCTAGCTGAGATTCCCAGTGGTCTGTGGAAAGCCACCCTGGGCCTAGATCTCAGTTTCCAAGGGCGACTCTCATGAATGACCTTTTAAAATCCCAACACATTTCATGGAAATACTTCTCTGAGTTTAGTTCCGGAACTCAGTCTCTAAGGAGAATCACACCAGAGTTTGTTCCCAGGTGAACCCAGTCATCCATTCCAACCGCCACAAAAATAACCACAATTAAATCCAAAACACTCCCACATGGCCGTCATCTTCTTCCATATAGACACTCATCATTATGTCTTGCTGAAGGTTACTATGAGGGTCACAGCCCAAGAAAGTGTCCAAAATAAGCTCAATTGCCCCTCATTTGCTTAAAATCACGGTGGCCTGGGCACTTTTCCTGTGAATCAGGAGTGATGAAATATTCCTGCTGTTAAAGTGTTCCACTTCTCCAATTTGAGTCCTACGTGCTGTCAGGTATATATTCTTTTTTCTGATTTGGAGTCATGAGAAAACCGAAGCACCTATGGGCTAGCCTCTTCAGGGATTTGAAGAACTAATTTGACCCAAATGATTCCTATTCTCACTTGATGAAGGTCAGGAACCTAACACAAGAAGGCAAAAAAATTCATCCACAATGACTTCTCTTTTGGCCATTTTTGTTTTGGAAAAACATGGGATCTTTCTTTAGATTCATCAGGTGCTGAGAATCTAAGCCACAACCTCACACAAGGACAAGAGGCTGATTCAGACGCATCCTATTCCAAAGCAATTAAGCAAAGAGCCACAGGTGATGCTCATTCTTTTCCATATGAAAACAGTTTTCATCAGGCTTCACAAATGTGTGGCCTGAGGCAATGACCTTCCTGAAATTTAGGTTAATAGAAACCTAAGTAAGCAAATGGCCCAAAGCAGGGTTTCTCCACTGAGAATTTACTGGTCACACTGATATCTGAGTTTTCTGAGATGCTCCCATTCCTTCAGCTATCCAGTACATGGCCATGTCACAAAGCCTTCTGGTGATACATGAGCCTATTCTGGAGAGTGGCCAGAATTCATGAAGAAAACAGGAACTTAGGGAGATAGTAGGTTTTGCCCATCCATAAGGCAAGCTGCAGTCCATTCATCAAATGGGCAAGATGAATGCTGGGAAGCTTTCTACTAGAGACAACACATCCATTAATGCATTCTCTTTTCTAATGTCTGCAACCACGGATACAGTGGAATACACAGATATAGAAACACTCACCATGTCAAAAGACTTTCTAGAAACAGTCCACTCCAAACCAAACAAACCGCCTTTCCTACCTATTCTCAGAACATGAGAAAACACCACAAACTCACACCCACAACAGCAAAGGCACCTCCTTCCCCCAAGTAGGTCTGTGACGATCCGGAGTGTCTTCTGACTGGTGGACCATATAATGTTCCCCTGAAATGGCCTGTCCTGTCTCAGATTTGGTCTCCTTGGCCAACTCTGTGAAGTTGTCAGGTGCCAGCAGTGAGCCACTACCTGCTTTCTCAGGATAGGCCTCTCTTCAGAGCTCTGCTGGCATTTGTCCATCCTCACATCAGTAGGTACCAAGAAAGACTGACTCTGTCCTTGGGAAAAGCAAACAAGTTAGCCCACTGGCACTTGGACTGGGACTGGCTCTGGGTGCTTGGCTTCCTGGATCCCAAGTTCAGAGAATTCTATCACCAAGGAAGTGAGGTAAGGTCACTTCCTTCAGGAACTGAATGAGGTCACTGCTTTGGTAACCACTTTGTCCTAACAGTTGCATCCAAGGTTCCCATGAGATGGCGGCTGCCCCTACATACTGTAACATATTCAGAAGTTAGAATTGTATATCAACCATAGGAACTTGGGAACTGCTATGCACACAGGCCTGGTTTGGTCTATCTTCTCTACAATAAAAAGAGAGAGGCTGATTCAGACACATCAATTCATCCTGAAAAGGTTGTTTGCCATGGAAGATGACTATTGCTCCCTCAGGTCCTACACAGCTGCCTATATCTCCAAGGATCATTTCTCCATGGATCTTTGAGGTTCTCATCAGGTGGAAGGTCACCTATATTCCTATATTGTAAGACCAACTCTCTCCCAGCTTTTCGGTATGTTATATTAAGGGTAGAGTTTATGGTTATGTGTAATAACAGCTTTGATTTGGGTTAGGAATCATTCTGCGGAATGAATAATGTTATTGGCAACCTGCGGTATTTACAATTGTATATAGGTGACATCTAAGTATGAAATCAAAAATTTAGGTAAGATTTGAAACCCAGAAAGGCATTGGGCCCTTTAGTGGGATACTTAGCTTTGAATTATGTGCTGCACATTTGTCTCAGATAAATCAATATACAAAGGCATAGGACCTTGTACCTTGGATGATTGAATGTTGAAGAGAACATCCAGTCAAAAAGAGATAGTCAGTAGAATTAAGAACGTAGTCGATAGGCTTAGAAAGAAGAGTGAGTATAGGATTTGGAACAAAAGTTCTTTAGCAATAGGGTTTTGGGTAGAGAGTGAATGTAAATGTGAGCACATGTGAAGAGTCAGTCAAAATGACGAACTGGGAATAACATGTAGGAAAGCAGATATCAATAGAGACATTAGGAAATCAAGCAAAGTATAAAGAGAGTGATAGGATTAGACATTTTCAACAGGCTTGAGGTTGAATATATAATCTTAAGAAGAAACAAATATGTAGTCATCAATTGGATTGACATTTGAGAGCATTAGGCAACCTGGACATGGATGTATTTAGTAATCCATGTTCACTTTCCATTTAGGCTTTGGTACAATTGTAAGTGTGACCTTTGCTTTTTGTGTCCAGAATATTCTGTGATATAATGTATATGTGGATCAGGTGTCATGAGTATTTCTTCCACCATTTCTAGGAGCAATATTTTGAAGACGTATAAATTAGTATGGGGGTAGAAATAGGTGTACCTTGTATTTATGAATACAGAGTTAATGCATGAATAGACCATACTGTGAATAAATAGTATAACTGGATCCACTTTAAATAATTGATTGAAGTGATATCTGAAAATACATAAGAAATGTTATATTGATATAATATCATTCATTCCAACCAGTTATATATCTAATGTTCATCTTAGGGTTATGGTTTATCATGAAGGGTGTTTGAGTTTTGTTTCAAAAGTGATTATGGAAATCAAAAGTAATGTGTTTGGAAAGAAGTCTCATGAAAAGATCAGTCAAGAAACATAGAGAAATACATGAGTTCTGGAGAAGGAAGTGATTGAAAGTGAAACAAAGGCCTATAAATTTGCTAAATAGTGGATGAAATATATATCCTATGATGTGCATAAACTGAAGAAATAGTAATGTACCAGTGTTGAATAAAAATGAACGTCAAAATACACATCATGTCCCATAGAAATCTAGTTGCATTGATGTTAAACTAGGTCAGTTACTGCAGAAATATTAGAATTTGTATGCACCTTTCACTGAAGTTAGTTTTCAGTACTAGGAAACAAATATGTATTTCAGGTTGATGAATATTTCTGAGAATAATCTTGTAAAAAGTTGATTATTAATCCACATACATGAACATGAATGAATTTGGGGAGTGTATATAAGACTCATAAATTTCATATTTTGAAAAATCTGGAGAGTGTGTGTGTGTGTGTATATATATATATATATATATATATATATATATATATATATACACACAAACAAAGACAGACATTAAAAAGTAGCAATATATATGTCAATCGAAAGTCACCATGAAATTTATATCATTCACAGATCCAAAAACATTCATTTTACTGAACATGGATTTATGTATAATGTTGTTCAACTAGGAAGCTCACCCATAGCTTGAATTTTCAGTTCCAAAAGCGTTTAGGAGGAGTGATTTCTTCTCACCATTTGTATCTGCCAAGTCAGGCACCTCACAAAGATATACGCGTGTTATCAGGTAGGATTCTATATGTGCATATAAAAATACATGTGCTGAATAGGCTACAGAGAAAGCGAGAGAGGAATTCACATATTTATTAACTTTAAAAACACATGGAGAACTATTTCAATTAAAAGTTGACTAGATTTATAACACCTACCCATTATCTTGCAAAAGGCAAGTCCAATATACACCATGCCTCCTCTGAACTGCTTGTATTTCAATTCTGTTTGGGTTATTTTTCTCCATCATATTAGTATTAGTAGTTAGAGTCTAGTAGGGTATGGGTTATTGTCAGGGATAAAGTATTTTGAATGGAAAATTGGAAAATGAATCCAATGTGTATGCAAATATGGGGTATTCAATAATCTTCCCACTCTCATCCAGAACAATGCCTTGACATTACCTTTGCCCCAAGGAAGACACAATTAGAGGACAAGAGTTAGAAATTCTGTGAATACATTTATGGAATGGAAAATGCTCAGGAGTTCACAACCTTGGAGGTGGTAGAGGAGTTTCCAAAAGTAAGGAACAGGGGTGATCACCCAACCTGATCTTTCATTAATATTGGGAGCCATCTTGCCACAAAGCCATGGAAAGATAATTTTTGCTTTACTATAAATTACTGCAAATTCTGAACCTGATTGGAATGCCTGCCCATTCCTTGAACTCACCCATGCCTAGAGTTCTGACCATATCGCAGCCCTCTCTGAAACTTTAGTGACACCTCATAAATATTGGCCTTCCCTGGCCAGACAACGACCCTCTCTGAGGCTCTAATGGTCTTCATAATTTCTGATGCTGGGGCAGCGAAAAAAAATGTGAACTACAATTAGTGTGATGCTTGTCAAAGTTCTGTTTTCTGAAACTTCCTTTTTGTGTAACTTTTTGGGCTATAGAGCTGGGGTGTAGGAAAGGTGGGGACGCTGTCTTTTTTCCACCGTTTTGAGAAGGAGAGTCAGCCTGGCTGGTTGAACTAATAAGCTTGCCTTAATTTGATTTTAATTGGGGTCAGTGGTTTTTTCTTGCGTCCTGGTCTAACATTTTGGAGTTCCTCAGCGAGATGACCCAACCAGATCACAAGAACAGACTGCTGGAAATTATGAAGCTGGCCTTTCCTACAGGACTCAGATCTGGAAAGCCAAGTTCCAAGGCCTTGGAGTGAGCCTTTGGTCCGGGGAGCACTGCACTGAACCATCACACTTAAACTATTAGCAAGCACCTGGTGGAGGAAGCCTCCATAGGTAAGTGGTGCCATTATAACATCTGATATCCGGTTAAGTGAGATGTCTTCTGATGACAGAGAGGTGGCCTGGGGAAGCTCACATATACTCCTGTCCTGGACAGTAACAAGAATTGTCCTGTCCTCTGTTATGTTCTGTAGGGAATTTCTCTGAAAGAGTAGAAAGGTGCAGCCAGGCACGCAGGAGCTCCTACCTCGGAGCTTCAGCAAGACGTTGCATTGCTCCTCTGTTTTTCTGTATCTTCGCCAGGTTTGTGTTTCTTTGTGTTTTGTTCTGTGTTTTATATGTTTTTGTTTGTTTGTTTTTGTGCATCTTGTTGTGTGATTTCTGTGGTTAAAAACTTAAGGATATTGGATGTAAAAATGGATAATAAAGCAAGTAAGCCTGACACCCCTTTGGACTGTGCTCTAAGGAACTGTGATGAAGTTTACACCCCTTTGTTAAGCAGGATAAGAGAAGCCCCTAGCTGGCTGCCTGGAGCCCACCCTCTGCACAGGGCAATGCCTGCTGGTGACCTAAAAACAGAGTATCTCCCAGGTTAACAATGGAAACTTTTTTAAAACCCCTTGTCGCTCCAGATCAAGAGAGTCACAACTTTTTGCAGAGTTCCCTGTGTTTATTCTTTGTTAGCAAAGCAGTAAACCTCCATTTTTATTTTTCTCAAACCCTGTCCTCATTATTAAATAGGTATTAATTCGCTTCAAGGTCAGGAACCAAACTTTAAGTTACAAATTTTGATAAACACCCCCCCAACGCCCAGGAACTTTTTGAAAGCTGACTACTGAAATGTTAGGAGATGGAGCGTGCTTGGGGTGGAACCAAACCAGAGGAGCTAATCCTGTAAGTAAAAGGAGGGACTGAGGGACTCCCAGCAGATGCCAAAGCCCTGTTGCTTCAGGGAATTCCCTCTTTACTTTCCTGCACTGTAAAAATTAGGCCACCCCTGTCTTCTTAAAAAACAGAAAAAGTAAAAGGGACACTAAATGCAGTAAAGTCACCATGGAAACACTTGATATTACATTTCAGGTTGCCACTCTGTGAAAACATCTGATCCTTTTGTGGGGACATCTATCGTGCCACTGGTGTAGGAGATTTTTCTCTTATCTGCTCTGTTTTTAAGGCTTCTGTCTGTCAGCCATAGTCTGGAGCTCCTTTCTGTCTGTCTTGTGTCTTTGTTTCTGGCCCTTTAAGACATGTGGAATAATGTGCTGATATTATAAGTTGTTTCTTGGGAATGATCTTAGCTCAATTTGTGTTTTAATGATGATGTTTTATTGTAACAATCTGGTATCTGAATGGGTTTTTGAAGCATTGCTCAATCTTGCAGTTAAAAGTCGGGTTTAGGGAATTGTTTAGTTTATGATTTCAGATAATTCATGCCAGATAACTTAAATTCTTATGATGGAAAACTAAAGAACTCTACTTCCAAGTTGGCAAGTAACTTCCCAAACATTCAGTTTTGTTTTTCACTAATTTTGAATTGGGTAGACTGGGAAAATGTCACAGTGTGTACCAGTGCATTCATTTGGACAAGGATAGTAAATCATAGTAAGGTATCTGTTGACAAAACAAGATGTAAAGATATAAAATTTTGTGAATTTTATCTTAAAATTGTATCAAATTTCAACATCCGAATCTGAAAATTATGTTTAAAATGCCTTAGGCCTGAGGTGTCTGCTCAGAATAGCAGTTTTTTCCTCCTCCTTCCAGACCTCAGCCAGGACTTATGTTGAAATTCAAATGAAAGAAGCCTGCAAGCTCAGTAGGAGACTGATCTGAGGCCTAAGGGGGGAAAAAGTTGAATTGTATGGTATTTACTAATTACTGGCCAGTCATTTTTTCCAGGACTCTAATTTTTTTCCTTAGATTCTGTATTTTTTTTGAGCTCATGATTTTGATCATACAGACCTAGGTTAATGTTTTTCTGATCATTTCTATCTTTGACCAACAGTGGAGTTTTTGAAACATTTCAGTGGAGATTTCACCTGCAAAAAGCTACAAGGCCTTTACTATTATTATGTGTGCACACATTTGTTATGTGTTGTATGTCTATATATACATATATCCGTATATCATATTGATGATATACAAATTAACATATATATGGAGCACTCATAAAAAAAGCACTCATAAAAACAAATTTTAAAAAGTGGATTCAAAGAACTTAAATTCACCTGATTTAATTGGTTCAATTTAAATTGGATAAACAGATAAAAATAAATGTCTTTAAATTTAAGCTTACAAGTTTTTCTAGGTGTTCAAAAATCTAATAAAATATTAATGCCGACAAAAGGTCTAATATGCCTTGATTCTAGGACTTTTCCTTCAACAAAAAAATCGCTTACACTGTTCAATACATTTGTCTAATATTTTGAAAAATAAGTAATGTAAATTTGATATGGGATTACTCATTCAAGAGTACTTTTGTTAGATATCTGGTTGATTTACTAAGGTCTGTATAAGTTTGTCCTAAAGTCTGTATAAAATTGTAAAAATCAGTCATGTGTTAAAGAGACAAAAATTTCTTAAACATAAGTTTACCCATAACATTGTGTTTATTAAGTTTTATTTTTTCTAGAGCTAGCAACCATAAAAATTAAACAACTGATTAAATAAGAACTGTTATTTTAAAGCACTGTACTGCCAGTTCTTTAAAAGCTAAACTTGGTTAATGTAGAAACATCAATGCAGTTGTGATGCTATTAATGTGCTTATATCTTCCAGGTATACAAGTCTGTAAGGTAGAAACTTTAAAACAGCATTACATCAAGCTGGTGTTCTGAAGTTGTATGGTAAAAAAATATATTGGGGATTTATTTACCTGAAATCAATAAGATATGTAAACTTTTATGTTACTTTTTACATTGGGGAACAATTTATATGTATTTTTAAGTTAATGAGAGCCTAATCTATGTAAAGGTTAAAAAGTTTCAGCCTTTCTTTAATTAATGTTTTAAATGTTATATCATATGGTGTTAACTAATGTTCATGTGACCTCAAAAAATTTATGTAAACTTTGTAAAATGATATTTTCAAAACAAAGATTAGCTTTAGAACTAAAACACTTAAGATTTATAATGAGCACTGCCTTACCTGAGATAAGGCTCTGTGTCCCATCTTACTATATGTGAGAATGACTACGAAAGCAGTAGGTCAGATGTTATTTCATTTAAAGTTATGTTCAAAAGTTTTTATTTTTTATTTTTTATTTTTCGGTCAAGATCACTAGCATCTCAAAAAGGGGATGTAATCTATAACTCAGCCAAAAAATTCAGGGTAGCTATTACAAGAACTGAGTATGTTTACTCTTGTTAATTTTATTTTGTAATTTCCTTATAGGTGACATAAAGATTTCCTGTTAGTGTTTTACAGAAGTGTTGCTTTAAGAACACAGCATGGGTTAATTTAAGATAATAACCCATCACCTACAAGACAGAAAGAATAATACAGATCCCAATTAATAAAAAGTTAAATAATTTTAAATTATAGACATGAAAGACCAGTACTCTTAATATAAGGCTGTTAAAATTTATTTGATGGATGTTTAAGATTAAGATTTAAAATTAAAGTTAAATGAAAAGGGACAAGAAAACTAATATTTGGCTCTTGCCCTCTGAGTCAGTCTGTATCCAGAGAACAGCGGACTTCTCTAAAGAGCTTTGCAACTCTGAACCACATAACCTCCTGATCAGGGAGATTAATAAGACCACTGGAGAACAGAAAGCCAATCAGTGCATTGCTACAAAGAGGATAGTCATCAGAGAAGGGAGATATCCCTGATGCTTCCAAGGGAAGCCACATGGTCAAGGAAGACCTGGACCCACCTAGCGCAAATGGCACTGGCAGAACTGAGAAGCTGCTCTCAATTTTCCCCAAGAATGACTCCCATAAAAGCTCAGCTGACTGTTCACAATATAGAGAAACAAAAGTCAGTTTGACTGCTTCATATTAAACACTTAGAATAGACAGTTAAAAACAAAATACAGCCATTCCTGGGCATTTTATATAATAATAGTAATAATAATATATTATGGTATTCACTTCATGTTAGCCTCCCAAAATAAGTAAGACTGGAGGCTACAAAGAAGGATTCTCAGACAGGAATGCCTGATAACTATAAAATGAGACTATCAAAAGGATCTGCCAGAGGCAGAAGTTTTTAGTTTAAGGCCTACAGATATTCTTAAGCTAAACACATAGGCTTGGTATTTGTAAGTATGATTATCCAGCCCTGAGGAAGAGAATTAAAGGTGTCTCTATTAGACACAGAGGTCATACTAAAAGGATTTTGCAAGATCAGATGACATTAAATTATTAAACTGTATCTTATGGGGAGGGACAACTGTAACACTAAAAGTTAAATATTAAGTTAACAGTCCTGATAACTGGGGATATTAAAGGCTTGTGAGGGAACTTCTATACAGTGACATGTTCCAGCTGCTGCAACATTTATTCAGTACTCATGTTTTTTGTTTCTCTCATAGAAGAACCCATTCCCAGGTGACTTTACAACCTGTTCTTCCACAACCAGACTTCAAACCGAACTGACTTCTAAACAGCATGGTACTGGTACCAAAACAGGCGGGTGGACCAATGGTACAGAATAGAGGACACAGAAACCAATCCACAAAACTACAACTATCTTATATTCAATAAAGGGGCTAAAAACATGAAATGGAAGAAAGATAGCATCTTCAACAAATGGTGTTGGGAAAACTGGAAATCCATATGCAACAAAATGAAACTGAATCCCTTTCTCTCACCATGCACAAAAGTTAACTCAAAGTGGATCAAGGAACTTGAGATCAAATCAGAGACATGGCGTCTGATAGAAGAAAAAGTTGGCTATGATCTACATACTGTGGGGTCGGGCTCCAAATTCCTCAATAGGACACCCATAGCACAACAGTTAATAACTAGAATCAACAAATGGGACTTACTCAAACTAAAAAGTTTTTTCTCAGCAAAAGAAACAATAAGAGAGGTAAATAGGGAGCCTACATCCTGGGAACAAATCTTTAGTCCTCACACTTCAGATAGAGCCCTAATATCCAGAATATACAAAGAACTAAAAAAATTAAACAATGAGTTAACAAATAACCCAATCAACAAATGGGCCAAGGACCTGAACAGACACTTCTCAGAGGAGGACATACAATCAATCAACAAGTATATGAAAAAATGCTCACCATCTCTAGCAGTCAGAGAAATGCAAATCAAAACCACCCTAAGATACCATCTCACTCCAGTAAGATTGGCAGCCATTAGGAAGTCAAACAGCAACAAGTGCTGGCGAGGATGTGGGGAAAAGGGTACTCTTGTACATTGCTGGTGGGACTGAAAATTGGTGTGGCCAGTTTGGAAAGCAGTATGGAGATTTCTTGGAAAGCTCGGAATGGAACCACCATTTGATCCAGCTATTCCCCTACTCGGTCTATTCCCTAAAGACCTAAAAAGAGCACACTATAGGGACACTGCTACATCCATGTTCAGAGCAGCATAATTCACAATAGCAAGACTGTGGAACCAACCTAGATGCCCTTCAATAGACAAATGGATAAGAAATTGTGGCATTTATACACAATGGAGTATTACTCTGCATTAAGAAAAGACAAAATCTTAGAATTTGGAGAAAAATGGATGGCATTAGTGCAGATTATGCTAAGTGAAGCTAGCCAATCCCTTAAAAACAAATGCCAAATATCTTCTTTGATATAAGGAGAGTAACTAAGATCAGAGTAGGGACAAAGAGCATGAGAAGAAGATTAACATTAAACAGGGATGAGAGGTGAAAGGGAAAGGGAGAGAGAAGGGAAATTGCATGTAAATGGAAGGAGACCCTCAGGGGTATAAAAAATTACATAGAAAAGGAAGTGAGGAAAAAGGAGGAAAAATATAAGGGGGAGAAATGAATTACAGTAGAGGGGGTAAAGAGAGAAGAGGGGAGGGGAGGGGGGAGGGGGGATAGTAGAGGGTAGGAAAGGCAGCAGAATACAACAGACACCAGAATGGCAATATGTAAAACAATGGTTCTGCAACTGTTGTGATTCTGCAATCTCTATATGGGGTAAAAATGGGAGCTCATATCCCACTTGAATCAAAGTGTGATATATGATATATCAAGAACTATGTAATGTTTTGTACAACCTACAATAAAAATTAATTAAAAAAAAAGAAATACAAGGAGTTCAACTGGGACACAGTGCTGGAGTTAGTCCTGTCACTTGTGGTGGGTCAGGGTCTGCAGAAGAATGCACCAACCAGGCTTCTATCCCACATAGCTAACCCCCTTGACCATAGCAACCGGATTCTGAACATTGCCCTGAAACATCTCCATATAACAAGATGCCTTTAATGGAGTGGTTTCAGACATATTAGTGATTCCTGTCTGCATCATGTCAGCCACAATTCATTTGGAAGTCAATGGCAGATACACATGGCCCGACCACAGATGTTTCATCACAAACCTGCACACAACAGCTCTGGACCCACTACTCAGCAGGCCCCAACATACTGGCATCTCTGTTCTAAACCATTTTCATGAAACCCAGTCAATCAAGGCACTCTCTGGTATACTCATGATCAGCAACAGGACATCCAAATATTCTCCAGTTGCAGGTGGTCATGGGAATTTCAAAAATTTCAGAGTATTTATCTAGCCATTTCCTATGATGAAGTTGGAGAAACTGTGGGTTTCAATTCATTAAGGAACCATTAAATTTTGAGGAAGCACATTTCAAGGAATACTCTGGAGAACTCTCACAGGCAAGGCTTCCCAAAGAGTGGAAAAAAGGTCACATGAAGCCAAGCCAATTGAGGTCTACAATGTGAGGTCCATGTGTGTTTTGACTCTCAACTATGGCTGCCAAGTTTTTCAGAATAAAATCATGTGATATCCTGCTGAGATTCCCAGTGTGCTGTGGAAAGCCACTCTGGGCTTAGATCTCAGTTTCCAAGGGCGACTCTCATGCGTGGCCTCGTTAAATTCCAACACAATTCATGGCAATACTTCTCTGACGTCAGTTCCATAACGCAGTCTCTAAGAGGAATCACACCAGAGTTCAAGCCCCGGTGGATTCAGCCATCTCTTACAACCACCACACAAATGACCACAATTAAAACTAAATCACTCCCACATGGCCCTCATCTTCTTCCACATAGACACTCATCATGAACTCTGGCTGTAGGTTTCCATGAAGGGCACAGACAAATACACTGTTCAAAATAAGCAGCCTTGCCCCTCATTTGCCTAAAGTCAGGGTGGCCTGGACACCCTTCCAGTGAACCAAGAGTGATCAAATAGGCCTGCTCTATATCTGCTCTGCTTCTCAAATTTGAGGGCTAATGACTGTCTGGTATAGATTCTTTATGTGAATTGGTTTCATGAGAAAACCCAAGCACCTATCGGCTAGCCTCTGCAGGGCTTTGAAGAACTGACTTGACCCAAAGATCCCTATTGTCACTTGATTTAGCTCAGGAAGCTTACAGAGGAAAGCGAGAGACTTCATCCACAATGACTGCTCTTTTGGCCATTTTGGTTTTGGATGCACACTTGGAAACTTTCTTTAGGTCCATCAGATGCTGAGAATCTAAGCCACTGCTGTCACACCGGGCCAAGTGGCTGATTCAGACTCATCCCTTTCCAAAGCAATTAAGCAAAGAGCCACAGGTGATGCCCATTCATTTCCATTTGAAACCTGTTTTCTTCAGGCTTCAAAAAGGGGTGGCCTGAGGCAAAGACCTTCCTGACATTCAGGGTAATAAAAACATAAGTAAGCAAATGGCCCAAAGCAGGGTTTCTCCACTGAGACTTTACTGGTCACACTGATAACTGAGTTTTCTGAGATGCTCCCATTCCCTTCAACTATCCAGTACATGGCCATGTCACAGAGCTTGGAGGTGGTACATATCTTGGACACCAAACCATAAGGCTACTCTGGAGAGTGGCAAGTATTCAGGAGGAAAAGAGGAACTTAGGAAGATAGTAGGTGTTCCCCATCCATAAGGCAAGCCGCTCTACATTCTTAAATTGGGCAGGATGAATGCTGGGAAGCTTTCTACTAGACAGGACACAACCATTGATGCATTTGCTTTTCAAATGTCTACAACACGGATACAGTGGGATACACAGACATAGAAACACTCGTGTTGTCAAACGACTTTCTAGAAACTTTCCAGTCCAAACCTACAAACTGCCTTTCCTACCTATTCTCAGAACATGAGATAAAACCACAAACTCACACCGACACCCACAACGGCACCTCCTTTCCCCAAGTATGTCTGTGACTATCCTGAGTGTCCTCTGACTGGTGGGCCATACTATGTTCCCCTGAAATGGCCTGTCTTGCCTCAGATCTGGTCTTCTTTGCCAACTCTTTGAAGTTGTCAGGAGCCATGGTTGAGCCACTACCTGCTTTCTCAGAAAAGTCCCTCTTCAGAGCTCTCCTGGAATTTGGCCATCATCACATAAGTAGGTACCAAGAAAGACTGATTCTGTCCTTGGTAAATCCAAACAATTGAGACCACTGGGACTAGGACTGGGACTTGCTCTTGGTGGCTGGCTTCCTGGTCCCAAGTTCAGAGAGTTCCATCACCAAGGAAGTGTGGTAGGTCACTTCCTTTAGCAACTGAATGAGGTCACTGCCTTGGAAAACCACTTTGTCCTAGCAGTTGCTTCCAATGGTCCCATGAGATGGAGGCTGCTCCTACTTCCTGTGACACTTTCACAAATTAGAATGGTATATCAACCATAGGCACCCAGGAAAAGCTCTGTATACAGGCCTGGTTTGGTCCATTTCATCTACATTAAGAAGAGAGAGGCTGATTCAGACACATTCCTTCATTCTGACCAGGTTGTTTGACATGGAAGTTGACATGGAGTTGACTTTTGCTCTCTCAGGTCCTTCTTAGGTGAAAAGGTCGGTCAAAAGTCGGAGGAAAAGACCATCAAGAGACTGTCTCATGTCACAGCAAAGGGTTTATTGGGAGTCCAGCATGCTGGGGCTCAGAGCTAACTTCAGAGGAGCAAAGAACAAATAGCCCCAAGAACAACTTGAGCAGAGTTTATATACATTCTTTAGAGAGGGCAGGGACTTTACATACATCATATCCTCTTTTAGGAAATCAACACATAGCACGGGAAAATCAAATAACAACTCTAAAACATGATTAGTACATTCATTGACGGAAAGAGGTCGGGTAGGGGGTGATTGGTTAGCCCTGAAAAGGGGTATACGTTTAAAGTGATTGGTTGAATCCCTGAGATGTATATGTGGTGAGCTGCACGGTTTCTGGAAAGGGGTTGTTAAGTAACTAGGTGGTCAGGGAAGATTTCAACACACATCTAATTGGCAGTTCCGGGAATTGTCTTAACTGCCACAGGAATTTCAGGTTCCGAGTGCAGCTTGGAAACTTTAAAAAACCTGGTTCTATGTTTCAATTTCAATTTCTTTTATTCGTTCATTTCCCACTCCTTTTTCTTACTACTTTTAATCTTAAACGTAATAAATCATAATTATTGCGGGGTCTCACATTCTATTTCTGCCAGTGGACCGTATTTCTGTCTGATTACAATGAGTTTTTCCTGCCCAATTTGAGCCTGGAGAAAGGAAACTATGTGGTTAAGTAAACAAGGTCCTACAGTTAGCAACACCATAAGGATGATCAAGGGTCCAGCTAAGTCTGATAGGAGTGTAGTTAACCAGGGGGACTGGGTAAACCATAACTCAAACCACCCTAGTTGAATCTCCCTATCTTTCTGGTGCTCTTCAAGGCATTTTCTCAATTTACTCATGGATTCTTTTACAACTCCAGTATGGTCAGCATAAAAACAACATTTTTCTCTCAGTGCAGCACAGAGGCCCCCCTCACTCATGAAGAGGAGGTCTAATCCTCGCCTGTTCTTTAAAACAACTTCAGAGAGAGAAGTTAAGGATTCCTGCAAA
The DNA here is from genome assembly GCF_048772815.1 of Callospermophilus lateralis. Lineage (NCBI taxonomy): Eukaryota > Metazoa > Chordata > Mammalia > Rodentia > Sciuridae > Callospermophilus > Callospermophilus lateralis. The sequence continues at coordinate 9,247,495 of NW_027515276.1, read as the reverse complement.
GCTGTGATGGTGGTCTCTAACGTCTTCAAGTCTTTATCTATTGCTGTTTCTAATCGGGCCATTTGTTGTGACCCACATTTAGTAGCAGCTGTTCCCATACCCACTCCTGCAGCAGCTCCTATCCCCAATAGGATGGCGGGAGTAAGGGACACTGGCTCCCCGCAAAATCGGGTTGTTTCTCCCCCTAGTAGACCTTCAAATGATTCTACATCATAATAGAGCACCCTGGGGAGTATCTGCACCATTACACAATAATTTACAGAGATGTCAAATACCTGGGCTGAAATGCAAGGAGTTCTGACTGTTTGGAGTTCAGTACAATAAAGGTTCCTTTAATTAGTTCCCAGGGGGAGGAGTCAGCTGTACTCTGGACTGGGGAAGTAGGCAAAGACGGAAACCAGGAAGTATGAGATGGTAGAGGGGTTCTGGTAGATCTAGCCATGGGAGGTTTAGGAGGCTTAATTCCTGGGTTGAGGGGATTGGGCTCTATTGCTGTGATATTTTCTTCCTTTTTCAGCCGGATGGTGAACCAGTGACCAAAGTCATAACGAGGGCCATATATATAGAATCGCATTCCCCACGTATTTCCCATAGGCCATGCTGTTCCGAGGTAGCCCCTTCCTTTGGAATTGAAAGTTAAAATGAGGGGGTAACATAGACTATTCTTTCCACAGTGAGTTTTTGACAACACTTGGCTAGCAGCACATTTCTTGGGATCAATCAAGGTGTCATTTCTTTCTTCCTGAATCGTACTGTCGGGGGAGTTTGGGTTCCACCATGCAGCTCCCGTTTGTTCACAACCCCAAGATCTACAATAAAAGTCACTGGGTCCTGTACAGGTTTGGGCCTGTTTGCGACTTCGGAAATCAGCTGGGCACACATAAAAATCAAGATTGGCTAGTTTACACCTGAGCTGCGGAAGATGATATCCATTATTCATGGGTGAAGGTGGTCTATGTTGCCCTGGTTTGGGGTTGAGTGGGATCTCTGTGGGGGTCCTCTATGTCAGGGAGATCCCAGTCAGACAGGCCTATGGCAATCTGACAAATATCCGGGTGGAGAGATGGCCACCAAGTCCATATGGTGGCTGTATGTGAAATAGACCACACTACTTGCCCAGTAGGATTTATAACTTGCCATTGTTGCTGAACAAGCTGATGGGGATTAGGACTGCTGGTGGTCAGGGGAAGAATCCATAGCCCTACCCACATGACAGACACACAACTTGAGACGGTTACCAGTCTGTTCCAGTTTCCAGCCAGAGTCCGGACAGGGCGTAGGCTTGAGATGGGAGGCATGGATCCAGGAAGTGATCCCATCCACTTTCACCACTGTGGTTGTTATAAGCAGCACCTGGTATGGTCCTTTCCAGCGGGGTTCCAGGGATGACATCTAATGCCATCTCATGTAGATGAAGTCTCCCACTTGATATCGATGTGGGGTTCCCTCATCTCCAGGCTGATAAGCAGTGGCCAACTGTTTCCACAGGTATCGCTGGGTGCTGGGTTTGTTCAAGGGCTTTAAGTCTGTCAAGAAAGAGTGTGTGAAAGGAATCATTAAGTCTCAGAGTTGGGGTTAGGTCCCTTACTGGAGGAGGGGGACCATAGAGAATTTCATAAGGGGTGAGTTTACACAAAGAGGCAGAGGGCGTTTTTCTTGCACGAAACAGTGCTTAAGGTAGGAGCAGAGTTCAATTTTTTATGCCGGTCTCCAAGCTTTTTTCGTTAAGGTCTCTTTGATGGTTCTATTCATCCTTTCTACCTGTCCTGAGCTCTGGGGTCTATAAGCACAATTTAACTTTCAATTAATCCCCAGGGTCCTGGCGAATCCCTGACTTACCTGGGCCACGAATGCCAGTCCATTATCAGACCCTATTACCTTAGGCAGGCTGAACCTTGGAAAAATGTCTTATAGAATCTTTTTGACCACCCTCTGAGCCTTTTGTTTCTTCATGGGGAAGGCTTCAAACCATATTGAAAAAGTATCTACAAAGACTAGAAGATATTTAAGTCCGTACCTTGCTGGCTTAATTTCAGTAAAGTCCACTTCCCAGAATTGTCCTGTTCTGGTTACTCGTAAGCGCTTTCCTGCAGGAAGCTTGGATGGGTAAGCATTAACTAACTGGCAGACTTGACAAGCTCTAGTCACCTGCTCAGCTATTTCTTTCCTCTGTGAGTCAGTCAATAATAAGTCCTTTCTCTGGTCCTTTAGAAGTGCCTATAACTTTTTTCAGCCTAAGTGGGTGAGTTGGTGTACGTCTTTGACATAAAGGTGGGCTTTTTGAAATAGTAAACTTGGCTCTGAAGGGTCCCAGAGTCCTGTATCTGTCTCCTCAGATGATAAGTTGCCTGAATGTTCCAGTGCGGCCAAATCTCCTGATTGTTGTTCCCCCCAGTGTGGAAAAAGTTACCAGAGTCACTACGTTTAGGGCTGCCAATTAAGCTTCCTCATCTGCCCTTCTGTTTCCAACCGCCATGGGGTCGTTTCCCTTCTGGTGCCCTGGACAGTGCACTATACCTAGTTCCTTAGTGCTCTGCACTGCTGAGAGAAGGTGGAGGATCTCATCTTTGTTCTTTATTTCTTTCCCAGCAGAGGTTAATAGCCCCCTTTGCTGGTAAATAGCCCTGTGCACATTAGCATTGGCAAATGGATAGCGGCTATCAGTGTATATGGTGGCCCTTTTGCCTGTTGCTAGTTCCAATGCTTTCGGAAGGGCAATCAGTTCTGCCTTTTGGATTGATGTCTTTTCTGGGAGACCAGAGGATCAGATGACATTAGTTTTGCTAACTATTGCTGCTCCAGCCCGCCGCTTACCATCTTGGAGGAAGCTGCTCTCGTCTATAAACCATACGACTTCTGGGTGAGGCAGTGGCTGGATCTTTCAAGTCTCATCCTATACTGGTTTCCTCTGCCAGTATGTGTTGACACTCATGAGTGATGGGTTCTGATGATTCTTCTGGCAGCAGTGTACCCAGGTTGAGTGGAGCAGGGGGTCCCAGAGTTATTCTGTCTTTGCTAATCCAGAGGCTCTGGTAGTGGTTTATTCTGGAGTTTGATAGCCACCTCTCTGGAGGCTGACAGATGATGCTCTCCAGGGCATGGGAGGCTATAATGGTTAGCTTCTGTCCCAACGTTCATTTATGAACATCTTTTTTTAGAAGGGCTGCCGCTGCTATCGCTCTTAAGCAATTTGGCCACCCGCTAGCCACTGGGTCCAATTTTTTTGATAAGAATGCTACCGGCCTTTTTCAAGGTCCCAAAGTCTGAGTGAACACTCCCAGTTCTATTCCTTTCGTTTTCTCGATGTAGAGAGTGAAGGGTTTTTCTACTTCTGAGAGTGCTAAAGCTGGAGCAGATAGCAGTGCCTTTTTTTGACATTATCAAAAGCTTTTTGGTGCTCAGGGGTCCATTTGAAATGGGCATCCCCATTTATAAGCGGGTATAAAGGTGCAGCCAGAGATGCGAACCCAGGAATCCATAACCTGCAAAAGCCAGCAGTCCCAAGAAACTCTCTGAATAGTCTCTTATTAGATGTGGGCGGTATCTGCACAATGGTTTGTTTTCTGGGCTCACTGAGCCATCTTTTGCCACCCCTAAGAGAATAACCCTGGAAGATTACTTCTTGCTGACAAATTTGGTCCTTTTTGCAGAAGCCCTATATCCAAGCCGAACAAGCTTGGATAATAGTGCTTGGGTCCCAGACTCATAGTTCTTCTTGGTGTTGGCTGCCAGTAGCAGATCATCCACATATTGGAGTAGGGTGACTTCGGGGTGTGCAGTTCTGAGGCCTGTGGAGGGCTTCATCAAAGAGAGTGGGGGAGTTTTTGAACCCCTCTGAGAGTCTAGTACAGGTTAGTTGGCCATATGTTAAAGTTTCTGGGTCTATCCACTCGAAAGCAAACAGAAACTGATTGTCCTTATGTAGGGGCAAGAAGAAGTAAGCATCTTTTAAGTCCCGCACAGTGTACCATTCCCGCTCCAGATTCAGAGTGCTAAGCAAATTATATGGATTGGGTATTGTTGGGTGAATGTCCTGCACTCTGTTGTTTATCTCTCTTAGGTCTTGAACAGGACAGTAGTCCCTAGTTCCTGCCTTTCTTACTGGTAGCAGGGGGGTATTCCAGGCTGATTGACAGGGCCTTAGGACCCCAAGGGCCAATTATTTCTGAATATGGGGACTTATCCCATCTTTAGCTTCTTTGCTTAGAGGATATTGTTTAACACTGATTGGAGAGGCAGAGGCTTTTAATTCTAGTTCTATTGGAGGTAGTTTTATTGCTAGACCTAACCCAGCAGTTTCTGCCCAGGCATTCGGATAATCTTTTATCCATTTCTGTGGTAGTTTGCCTTTTTGATCAGTCCTATGGAGCGCGAAGAGTTGATGTTCATCTTCAAGGGACATAGTCAATGCTGTGACTATGGGAGGTTTCACTGAAGGCTTTAGAACATCCACTTCGGGAACATCAGGGTTAAAAGTTATTCTAGCCCCGAGTTTGGTAAGCAGATCGCTGTGCATCAATGGGGCTGGGCACTCTGGGATTACTAGGAAAGAGTGTTGGACTTTTCCTTTTCCTACATCCATAATCCTCTTAGTTGTCCAAGCCCGATATGTACTGCCATTATCCCCTTGAACTAGGGACCATTTATTTGATAGGAGCCCAGTGGGGTCTTAAGGGCTGAGAATACTGCTCCTGTATCCGCTCCAAAGTTCACTGGAGTCCCCTCCACTTCAAATGTTACCCTGATCTTGGGGAGGAGATCCGAGCCCCAACATTCCTAGTCCTCTTCTAGAGTCAGCATGGCATGCTGGCGTGGTTGTTTCTTTTGGGTGCACTCTTTGGCTCAGTGTCCTTTTTCTTTACAGTAGGCACATTGATCTGAGGCCAGGGGCAGCCTTTGGCATGGGCCCAAGTATCCCTTCCTGACTCCAAGCTTTTTAACTTCTGGCATATTTGCTGCTGTGAACAAAAACTTAGCCAATGTTTTAGTCTGCCTTTTGCTCCTTTCATGCCCCTTTTGTTCCCTTTCCTTCTCTATCCTCTGTTCCCTCTCCTCCTCAGTTTCTCTCTTATAATATACTTTCTCAGCTTCTCTGACTAAATCTCTTAAGGTCGTATCTTGTAATCCATCTAGACATTGTAACTTTCTCTTAATATCTTGGGCAGCCTGCTCAATACAGGCCATTGTAACAGATGCATTTTGGTCCTCTGCCTGAGGATCAAAAGGAGTATATTCTTCCATAATTCTCTCCAGAAACATAGAGGGAGACTCATTAGGCCCTTGGATAATCTCTCTTACTTTGGCCAAATTGGTCAGCCCTCTGGCAGCCACTCGGAGACCCGCTATTAGAGCCCGGCGATAAGTGGACAGATGCTTCTTACCTTCAAAGGTGTTGGGGTCCCAGTTGGGTCGGTTCATGGGCCCATAGGGACGGAAAGAGAGTATCACAGGGGCTTCTGAGTTTTCTATTATCCGCCGCCGGTGGGTTCCATTAGGTTGCCCAGCTTCCTCCAGGGGAGGAGGGGCTGCTGCTGCTGCAGAGAAGTCCCCTGGAGGGCTTGGGTCTGGCCCAATTGCCTATAGCAGTGGAGAGCCTGAGTCAGTGGTTGGAGGATTATCAGGAACTGTGTTGGGGGTTGGGGAGGGAGAGTAGATGATAAGGAGGGGGAGGAGTGTCCAGTCTTGTGACTCAGGGAGAATGGAAGGAAGAGGGGGAGGAGTGGATGGTTTGAATGATAGGATCATGGGGGAAGGGGTATATGGCTCTTTATCTGGGTGGCCACGTGGCCAAAGCTGAAAGACAATATCTCTGACTTTTCGGATTAGAGGAAAGTGGAAGGATCCTTCTGGGGGCCATCCAACTTCGAGGATGGGCCATTCTGAAGCACAGAGAGTCTGCCAGGTACAGCGTTTTACTGGAAAATAAAGATTCTGGGCCCTTGAGCGGACATCAGTCCAATGATCAAGGGTCGGAGACAGAGAAGAGGATGTGCTTTGTCCCATAATGGGAATTACTCAAACAGGGACAGTGAAGACACAAACACAACACAGAAAAAGACAAACAGTAAATGTTTAACATGACTCCAAGAAAAAGATTAGAACTGAGTAACTGGTAAATCTTAATGGGTTAGGCAATAAAGACAGACAGTAAACTCAACATGAGTTCGGGACAATGAACCAAACTGAGTAGCCGGCAAAACCTGATGGGCTGGCAAACCGAATCCTGAAGCAAAATGTAACTGAGATGAGGAAACTACTATTCTTTGATTTCCCTAGTCTTCCGGAGTGTCCCCCAGAAACGTGACCTTGGGCTCTGTGACAGGTCTGTCACACCATAGGAGAGAGCTAATGCTCTTCACCAACAGCCACTTTGCCATGCCCTGACTTGAAATCCGAAACCAGAAATAGGCTCCTTACTAACCCCAAGAGGAGTCCCTTGAGGTCTTTCGTCCACCGCTGCCGGATATCTCACCAGGGGCCTCCAGATAAATAGGTGCGGCGAACGTCAGAGGAAAAGACAACAAAGAGGTTTTCTCATGCATCAGCAAAGGGTTTATTGGGGGTCCAGCATGCTGGGGCTCAGAGCTCACTTCAGAGGACCAAAAATCAAAGAGCCCCGAGAACAACTTGAGCAGAGTATATATACATTCTTTAGAGAGAGCAGGGATTTACATACATCATTGCCTCCTTTAGGAAATCATCATGTACCACGGGAAAATCAAATAACAACTCTTAAACATGATTAGCACATTCATTGGCGGGAAAAGGTCAGGCAGGGAGTGATTGGTCAGCCCTGAGAAGGGGTATACGTTTAAATTTATTGGTTGAAGCCCTGAGATGTATACGTGGTGAGCTGCACGGTTTCTGGGAAGGGGTTGTTAAGTAACTAGGTGTTCAGGGAAGATTTCAACACACATCTAATGGGCAGTTTCAGGAATTGTCTTAACTGCCACAGGAATTTTAGGTTCTGAGTGCAGCTTGGAAACTTTACAAAACCTGGTTGTTTACGTTTCAATTTCAATTTGTTTTATTCTTTCAGAACCTTACAGTGGAAGGCGAGAGACTTCATCCACAATGACTGCTCTTTTGGCCATTTTGGTTTTGGATGCACACATGGGATCTTTTCTTAGATCCGTCTGTTGCTGATAATCTAAGCCACAGCCTCAAACAGGGCCAAGAGCCTGATTAAGACACATCCCTTTCCAAAGCAATTACATCTCTGAAGTCAGTTACAGAACTCAGTCTCTGAGAGGAATCACACCAGTGTTCAAGCCCAGGTGGACCCAGTCATTCTTCCAACCACCACACATATGACCACAATTAAATCCAAAACACTCCCACATGGCACTCATCTTCTTACATACATACACTCATGATAACCTTTGGCTAGAGGCTTCCATGAATGGCGCAGCCCATGAGAGTGTCCAAAATAAGCTCCCTTGCAACTCATTTGCCTAACCTCAGGGTGGCCTGAACACCCTTCCTGTGAACCAGGATTGATCACATAGTTCTTCCTGTAATACTGCTCTGCTTCTCCAATTTGAGGCCTACTGACTGTCAGGTATAGATTCTTTATGTGATTTGGAGTCATTAGGAAACCAAAGTGAATTTGCAAGGCTTGGAAAAACTCATTTGACCCAAAGGATACCTATTGTCACTTGGTGGAGGTCAGGAACCTTACAGAGGAAGGCGAGAGACTTCATCCACTATCACTGATCTTTTTGCCATTTTGGTTTTGGATGCACACATTGGATCTTTCTTTATATCCATCAGGCGCTGCTAATCTAAGCCACAGCCACACACAGGGCCACGAGGCTGATTCAGAACATCCTTTTCCAAAGCAATTAAGCAAAGAGCCACAGGTGATGCCCATGCATTTCCATTTGAAAACTGTTTTCTTCAAGATTCACAAAGGGGTGGCCTGAGGCAGAGACCTTCCTGACTTCAGAGCAACATAACAATAAGTAAGCAAATCCCAATGCAGGGTTTCTCCACTGAGACTATACTAGTCACAATGACATCTGAGTTTTCTGAGATGCTTGTCATTCCCTTCAACAATCCAGTACATGGCCATGTCACAGAGCTTGGAGGTGGTATATATATCTTGGACAAAAAACCATGAGCCTATTCTGGAGAGTGGCCAGAATTCAGAAAGAAAACAGGAACTTAGAAAGTTAGTAGGTGTTGCCCATCGAAAAGGCAACCAGCAGTCCTTTTTTAAAATGGGCAGGATGAATGCTGGAAAGCTTTCTACTAGTCAGGATACATCCATTGATGCATTCCTTTTTCTAATGTGTACAACCAAGAACACAGTGGGATACACAGACACAGAAACACTCACCTTGTCAAAGGACTTTCTAGAAACAGTCCACTCTAAACCAAACAAACCGCCTTTCCCACCTATTCTCAGAACATGAGACAAAACCACAAACTCACACCCACTCTCAAAAAGGCACCTCTTTCCCCAAGTAAGTCTGTGAGTATCCAGAGTGTCCTCTGACTTGTGGGCCATAGTATGTTCCCCCGAAATGGCCTGTCCTGTCTCAGATCTGGTCTCTTTGTCCATCTCTGTGAAGTTGTATGGAGCCTGTGCTGACCACTACCTGCTTTCTCAGGAAAGGCCCGTCTTCAGAGCTCTACTTGCATTTGGTCATCCTTAAACCATTAGGTACCAAGAGAGACAGACTCTCTCCTTGGTAAATCCAAACAAGTGAGCCCACTGGGAATGGGACTGGGCCTGCCTCTGGATGCCTGGCTTCCTGGATCTCAAGTTCAGAGAGTTTCATCACCAAAGAAGTGAGGTAGGTCAATTCCTAAAGGAAGGGAATGAGGTCACTGCCTTGGCAACCACTTTGTCCTTACAGTTGCTTCCAAAGGTCCCTTGAGATGGAGGCTGCCCCTACTTCCTGTGAAACTTTCAGAAGTTAGAATGGTATATCAACCATAGACACCCAGGAGAAGCTCTCCACACAGGGTTGTTTTGGTCCATCTTTTTTATATCAATAGGAGAGAGGCTGATTCAGACACATACCTTCATCCTGACCAGCTTGTTTGCCATGGAAGATGACTTTTGCTCTCTCAGGTCCTTCATAGCTGCCTACATCTTCTCCAGGGATCATTTCTGCATCAACCTTTGAGGTTCTCAGCAGGTGGAAGATTCCCTACATTCCTGTATTGTAAGACCTACTCTGTCCCTGCTCTTTTGTAAAGTTAGATTGAGGGAACAGTGTATGGTTAGGGTTAATAATATATTTTATTTGGGTTAGGAAACATTCTGTGGGATAAATAATGGTATTAGGAACCTGCGATATTCACAAGAATATATAGGTGAAATATAAGTATAAAACCTGAAATCTAGGTACGATTTGAAGCCCAGAAGGGAATTGGGCCCTTTAGTGTGATACTTAGCTTTGAATTATGTTCTACACAGATGTCTCAGATAAATCGATATGCAATGGCAGAGGACCTTGTACCTTGGATGAATAAATGTCTTAGAGAACATCCAGTCAAAAAGGAATAGTCGGCAGGATTAGGAAGGTAGTCAGTAGGTTTTGAAAAAAGAGTGAGTATAGGATTTGGACAAAACGTTCATTAGCAATAGGGTTTCGGGTAGAGAGTGAACGTAAATATGAGCACATACGAAGAGTCAGTCACAATGATGAACTGGGAAAAATATGTTGGAAAGCAGATATCAATAGAGACATTAGGAAAACAGGCAAAGTATAATGTGAGTGATAGGGTTAAACATTTTCAACATGGTTGAGGATGAATATATAATCTTAGGTAGAAAGACATATGTAGTCATCAATAGGATTGATATTTTAGAGCATTAGGCAACCTGGGCATGGTTGTTTTTAATAATCCTTGCTCACTTTCCATTTTGCTTTGGTGAAAGGTTAATAAAATAGTCACTTGTCACTTCCTGTTTTTCTGTATGCTTAACAAAACACTGTTGAAATCTTGAGAACTGTTTGCTATTTTGGTTCCCAGAATGTGCTATCCCCAACTGCCAAACTGCAGAATGTACTCCCTCACCCAGTTGCATGCAAACTGCACACTCGCCCTGACCCATAAATAAATTTCCCTCCCTGCCCTGTCCAAGGAAAGTATATAAGCTCTGTTAAAGCTGTTCTCAGGGCTCTTTGCTCTATTCAAGTGAGCTCTGAGCCCCAGCATGCTGGACCCCCAATAAACACTTTGCTGTGGCTGAGTGAAAATGGTATACTGTTCTGTACTTAAAAGATGCTTTCTTTTGCTTGGCTCTGCATAAAGATAGTCAGTTGCTGTTTGCTTTCGAGTGGGTAGACCCAGAAACAGGAATGTCTTGTCAACTAACTTGGACTAGACACCCACAGGGGTTCAAAATCTCCCCCACTCTCTTTGATGAAGCCCTTCACAGAGATCTCAACAACTTCAGAACTACACACCCCGAAGTCACCCTGATTCAATATGTGGATGTCCTGCTCCTGGCAGCCAACACCAAGGAAATCTTTGAGTCTGTGACCCAAGCACTATTATCTGAGCTTGCTCAACTCAGGTATAGAGCTTTGGCCAAAAAGGCCCAAATTTGCCAGCAAGAAGTAATCTTCCTGGGGTATTTCCTTAGGCACTGTAAATGATGGCTCACTGACCCCAGGAAACAAAACGTTGTGCAGATACCACCCTCATTTAACAGGAGACAACATAGAGAGTTTCTTGGAACTGCTGGCTTTTGCAGGTTATGGACCTGGGTTTGTGTTCATAGCTGCTCCTTTATACCCGCTGTTAAATGAGAATGCCCAATTCCAATGGACCCTTTGAGCACCAGCAAGCTTTTGATAACATCTAAGAACACTAACACTGAACACCTCAACTTCACTGAGCCCAGCCTGCAATTTCAGAAAGCCCTACACTATGTTAAAAATGTACATCAACTCAATCAACTTAGTTCAAAGAAACTGCAGCCATTCCTGTAGGATCAAGAACAGAGTTTTAGACTAACTCACTCACAGTGAATGGAAATAACTGAATGGGTAACAAAAGCCTGTCGGTTCTGTTAATTGGTTAATGCTTACCATTCCAAGCTTCCTGCAGGAAAGCACGTACCAGGAACCAGACCAGGACAATTCTGGGAAGTGGACTTTACCTAAATTAAGCCAGCGAGATATGGACTTAAATATCTCCTAGTCTTTGTAGATACATTTTCAGGATGGATTGAAGCCTTTCCCACAAAAAAAAAAAAAAAAAAAAAAAAAAAAAAAAAAAAAAAAAAAAAAAAAACCCGGCACAAATCGTGGTCAAGAAGATCCTGAAAGATATTTTTCAAAGACAGGGCCTGCCTAATGTAATGTGGTCTGATAATTGAACGGCGTTCATGGGCCAGGTAAAACAGGGGTTAGCCAGGACCCTGGGGATTAATTGGAAGTTACATTGTGCTTATAGACCCCAAAGCTCAGGACACATGAAAAAATATATAGAAACATTAGAAAGACCTTAAATAAATTAAGCTTAGAGACCGTCATAAAAGGGTAGACTATGCTCCTGCCTTATGCACTGTTTCATGAAAGAAATACTCCCTTTGTTTCTTTGTGTAACATCACCCCCTATGAAATTCTCTATGGGGCCCCTCCTCTGGTAAGGGACCTAACCCCAACTCTAAGAACTAAGTATCCCTTCCACACACCCTTGCTTGACAGACTTAAATCTCTTGAAAGAACTCAGCTATACCTGTGGAAACAGCTGGCCATTGCCTTCCAACCTGGGGACGAGGGGACTCCACATCGATATCAAGTAAGAGAATTCCTCTACATAAGAGGACATCAGGTGTCATCCCTGGAACCCCGCTGGAAAGGACCATACCAGGTGCTACTTATAACACCTACAGCGGTAAAAGTAGACGGAATCACTTCCTGGATCCATGCCTCTCATCTCAAGCCTGCAACCTGTCCAGACTCTGGCTGGAAACTGGAAAAGACTGGTAACCCGTTCAAATTGTGTATTTGCCACGTAGATAAGGCTATAGACTTTCCCCTTGGCCACCAGTAGACCTAACACTCATTAGCCCGTTCAGCAGCAATGGCTGATCACAAATCCTACAAGACAAGAAGTATGGTCTATCTTGCATACAGCCCCCTTTGGAACCTGGTGGCCATCTCTCCACCAAGACATTTGTCAGCTGGATATAGGTCTTTCCTATTAGGATATCCTTGATGAAGAGGATCCCACTAAAATTCCATTAAATCATTTCCGTACCATAGATAATGGAAACAAACATTATGCTTGTATAGACAGGCAAGCCAGATGCAGGTTGGCTAGCCTATATTAGTATGTTTGCCCCGCAGACTATCAAAGCCACAAACCGCCATGGCTAAGTGTGGGAAAAGATGACTTCCTCTGTAAGTCATGGGGATTTGAGCATACAGGGGCTGCCTGGTGGAATGTAAAATCCTCATCAAATTCAGTACACAGCATTGGCCATATTACTACTTAGACATCTAAAACAGATGGCGCCAAGAGGAGTCTCTAGATCCTCAAATTCTGTGTGACCTTTTTACCTTCTGCAAGTGCTCAAAAGGGTGAAAGGAAATTCCCCTATGTGGAGGCCTTTTCCCTGTTTCCCTCACATCCTGAACTATGCTTCTCCAATAGTTCCTCACCCTCAGCTTTCTGCTCCAGACTCTCTGCTGTCAGTCCTACCTCAGCAACCTTATTTCTCCCCTCCAATTACTAGATCCAAAACCCAAACCTCCGCTGGTTCTCAGAGCATTGCCCCCTTGCTGAGTTAGCAGGTACTGAGGTACCCATCCACCCACTCACTCCTCTCTTCCTCTGTCAGTACCCGCACCGGGTCGCACCAGGTCCTCTTACCAGCTAACCTAAAGCTCAAACCAGCTTAGGAGATCCCTCAGACCCCTATTGAAGATGTAATGAAAATGACCTTTAAAGTTGCTTTGTGATCACTGAAAACAGGTTACTAAGAATTTAAAGTGCCTCACAGGCTTTTCGGGATAGTCACTTCCGTCTTCCCCTCTGCTCTACCGGTTATACTGCTCAAGTTTTTGTTTCTAGGAAAATCCCAAACCCCTTTCCCATTATTCTTTTATATCTCTCCTTCCTAATTCTCAGATCCACGGAGCAGCTCTCACCCTCCGCCTTCCCTGTCTTCCCCCTCTGTACCAGGCCCACAGAAAAATCTTAACTGAACTTCTCCAGAAGTCTTCACCATGACTTTAGGATTTTCAGCAAAAGAGTCCCTATAAAAGAGTTCAGTGTAGATAAACTTCCTGTTTTTCTGTTGCCCTGCTCTACTTGGCTACTGGCTGCAAAAATCAGCACTCCTAAGCTTGACACCCCTTTAATAGTTTTTCACACAATATGTGAACAAGGCCTCTGGCCTTGAGCTGGGGCTTCATAGAGATGGCTATATTTTTAAGATATAAAATTACCAACTGGGCTCCATGGTAACAGCTGCAGGGGGATAAAAGAAAAGGAAGAAAAAGCTCTCCCCCTCCCAGGTGTCCTTGAAAGTTTAACTTGCCCACCAAAGAGGAAAAAACAGAAAAAAAAACTTCTTTTTGGTGAAGTTCTGCAGACTGTGAACTTCTTAGTCCCTTCCCTTTCATGTTGGGTACAAAATTCTGAAACTACCTAAACTTGGGGTTCAGGGAATTAATTGATTACAACAGAAGCAATGCCCGCTGAATCCGGTTGCAACCAAATAGGACTGTTTCCCTGTCTTCTGTGCTATCTTAGGTGCCTTGCCTTGACTGCAACTACAACAGTATAATTCTATATACTTAAACATTGTTTATGTTTTAATGAAATGGTCAACAGATGTGATTAATTGTGAAATGGTGAAGATGTTTCCCAGATTGCTCTATAATGACCCAGGTTCATTTGAAGTTCAAACAGGGGGGCATACAACCCAGTTCCACTGGGAACATATATCTCTTACTTTACCTATCATATTAGGAAGTGGAGTTGCTGCAGGGGTAGTCACAGGAACCACTGCCCTGGTCCATGGTACACAACAAATGACCCAAATAGAAGCAGCAATAGACCAAAACTTAAAGATATTAGAAACCTCCATCACAGTTTTCAGGAATCTTTAACCTCTCTCTCTGAAGTTGTTTTACACAACAGTCGAGGGTTTGACCTCCTCTTCATGAGAGAAGGGGGCCTTTGTGCTGCATTGATGTAAGAATGCTGTTTTTATGCCGACCATAATGAAGTTGTAAAAAAACCTATGAGTAAAATAAAAGGATGCCTTGAAGAGTGTCAATGAGAGACAGACGCCCCAAAAGGGTGGTTTGAGTCTTGGTTATCACAGTCCCCCTGTTTATCTACGCTTTTATCACCCCTGGCCTGTCCAATAATAATCTCCATATTATAGCTAACTATAAAACCCTGTTTGCTCAACCGTGTAATTTCTTTTTTCCAAGCTCAAATTGGACAAGTTAAACTTATGGTAATACCCCACTAGCAGACATAGAATGTGACACCCCCCAATAATCACTATTATGATTAAAATTAGCCAGAAGAAGAAGTGGGGAATGAAAGGTTAATAAAAAAGGAACTTGGAACTTCCTGTTTTTTTGTATGCTTAACAAAACACTGTTGAAATATTGAGAACTGTTTGCTAACCTTGTTCCCAGATTGTGCTGTCCCCAACTTCGAAATTGCAGAATGTATTCCCTCATCTGGTTACACGCAAACCGCCCACTCGCTCTGACCCATCAATAAATTTCCGTCCCTACCCTTTTCAAGGAAAGTATATAAGCTCTGCTTAAGCTGTTCTCAGGGCTCTCTGCTCTATTCTTGTGAGCTCTGAGCCACAGCATGCTGGACCCCCAATAAACATCTTGCTGTGGCATGAGACACTCTCCTGGTGGTCTCTTCCTCCGATGCTTGCACGAACATTACTTGGATGATTGAATGTAGAAGAGAAAATCCAGTCAAAAAGGGATAGTCGGTAGGATTAAGAAGATAGTCGGTAGGTTTAGGAAGAAGAGTGAGTATAGGATTTGGAACAAAATCTCTTTAGCAATAGGGGTTCGGTTAGAGAGTGAATGTAAATGTCAGCACATGTGAACAGTCACAATAATGAAATGGGAAAAGAACGTAGGAAAGCAGATATCAATAAAGACATTACGAAATCAGGCAAACTATAAAGTGTGTGATACGATTAGACATTTTCAACAGGGTTGAGTTAGAATATATAATCTTAGGAAGAAACAAATATGTAGTCACCAATAGGATTGACATTTGAGAGCATTAGGCAACCTTGACATGGATGTTTTTTGTAATCCATGCTCACTTTCCATTTAGGTTTTGGTACAATCATAAGTGTGACGTTTGCATTTGTGTCCAGAATATTACTGTGATAATATGTATATGTAGATCTGGTGACATGAGTGTTTATTCCACCATTTCTGGGAGCAATTTTTTGAAGACATATAAATGGTTATAGGGGGTACAAAGAGGTATACACTGTGTCAATGAATATAGAGATAATGCATGAATAGACCATAAGTGAATAAATAATATAACTGGTTCCACATTAAATAACGGATTGAATTGATATCTGAAAATATATAAGAAATCTTATATTGATATACAATCATTCATTCCAACCATTTATACATCTAATATCAATATTAGGGTTATGGTTTATGATGAAGATATGTTATTTTTGCTACAAAAGTGATTATGGAAATCGAAAATAATGTGTTTGGAAAGAGTCAGTCACAATGCTGGCAATATGTGAACAAGGCCTCTGGCCTTGAGCTGGGGCTTGACAGAGATGGCTACAGTTCTAAGTTAAAGAAGTTACCAACTGGGATCCATGGTAAAAGCTGGCAGGGAGAAAAAAAAGAGAAGAAAAAAGCTCTGCCCCTCCCAGGTGTCCTTGAAATGTTAACTTGCACAGAACAGAAAAAAAAAAAAAAACAGAATCAAAAACTGCTTTTAATGAACTTCTGCAGACTGTGAACTTCTGAGTGCCTCCCTTACATGTTGGGTACAAAATTCTGAAACAATCTAAACTTGGAGTTCAGGGGATTAAATGATTACAATAGAAGCAATGCCCTCTAAATCCGGTTGCAACCAAATAGGACTGTTTCGGTGTGTTCGGTGCTATGTTAGTTGCCTTACCTTGCATTGTCCATCCCTTTTCTCATGAAAAGACCAGTCAAGAAACATGGAGGAATGCATGTGCTCTGAAGAAGGAAGTGATTGATAGTGAATCAAATGCCTATAAATTTCCTAACTTGTGGATGAAATACATATCCTATGATGTGCATAAATTAAAGAAATAGTAATCTACCAGTGTTGAATAAAAATGAACGTCAAAATACACATCATGTCCAATTGGAATCTACTTGCATTGATGTTAAACTGGGTCAGGTACTGTAGAAATATTAGGATTTATGTGCACCATTCACTGAAGTTCCTTTTCGGTACTAGGAAAGAAATATGTTTTTCAGGTAAATGAATATTTCTAAGAATAATCTTGTGAAAAGTTGATTATAAATTCACATATATGAATATGAATGAATTTGGTGAGTGTAAAATAAAACACATATTTCATATTTTGAAAAATCTGGAGAGTCTATCTATCTATCTATCTATCTATCTATATATGTGTGTGTGTGTGTGTGTGTGTGTACACACACACACACACAGACATTAAAAATAGCAATATATATGCCAATCAAAATTCAAAATGAAATATGTATCATTGACAGATCCAAAAATATTTATTTAACTGAACATGGATTTATGAATAATATTGATCAAGTAGGAAGCTCACCCATAATTTGAATTTTCAGTTCCAACATCATTTAGGAGGAGTGATTCCTTACAATTTGTATCTGTCAAGTCAGCCACCTCACATGAATGGACGTGTGGTCCCAGGTAGGATTCTATGTTTGCATATAAAAATACAGGTGGTGAATAGGCTACAGAGAGGGGAGACAGGAATTCACATATTGGTTAACTTTAAAAAAAAACATGGAGAACGACTTCAACAAAAAGTTGACTAGATTTATAACTCCCACAATATATAATGCAAAAGGCAAGTCCAACTAAAAACCATGCCTCCTCTGAAATGCTTGTATTTTTATTCTGTTTGAGTTATTTTTCTCCATCTTATTAGTATTAGTAGTCAGAGTGTAGTAGGGTAGGGGTTAGTGTCGGGGATTCAGTATTTCGAAAAAAAAATTGGAAAATGAATCCAATGTGTATGTAAATGTGTGCTCCACAAATATCCTCCCACTCTCATACAGAAAAATGCCTTGACAGTACCTTCGCTCCAACTAAAACACCATTAGAGGAGAAGAATTAGAAAATCAGTGAATACATATCTGGAATGGAATATGCTCACAGTTTTGAAAAATTGGAGGTGGTAGATGATTTTCGAAAAGAAAGGGACAGGATAAACACTCCACAAACATGGAGTTCTGCTGGCCTAAAGACTTCTTGAGAAACTGCCTCTGAGGTTGGGCCCTTGAACTATATGTGGTTGTCAGGAGCTTTAGCTTCCTTTGTACTGAGACCATCAATGCTGGGTCTGCATCTATGTGACATGGAGGAAATTGTTTCTTATTTTCCAATGAAAATGAGGCAGCAGTGCTGAATTCTCTCTTTGTAGGTAACCTGTGGCCACTGGGGGCTAAGTGTATCCCCGTGTGGACTGTGAAGCCATTTGGACATCCTCCAATTTTTGTGGTGTTTCTCGCTGCTGCACTGGGAGTTTGGTATTTGCTTCACAAAATACATGGAGTTCAACTGGGACACAGTGCTGGAGGGATTTCTGTCGGGAGTGGTGGGTCAGGGTCTGCAGGATAATGCACCAACCAGGCTTCTATCCCACATTGCTTTCCCCCTTGACATAGCAACCTGATTCTGAACATTGCCCTGAAACCTCTCAATATAACAAGATGCCTTTACAAAGAAGGGTCTGCTGGCTGCACCATGTCAGTAACAACCATTTGGAAGCCAAGGGCAGATCCACATTGCCCCACTACATGTTTTATCACAAACCTTCCCACCACTGTTCTAGGCCCACTAATCAGCAGGCTCCAAATTACTGGCATCTCTGTTCTACACCACTTTCATGAAACCCAGTCAATCAAGGCACTGTCTGGCACACTCAAGATCAGCAACAGCACATCCAAATGTTCTCCAGTGCCACCAGTTCATGGGAATTTTAAAAATTTCACGGTATTTTTCTAGCCATTTTTCTAGGATGATGTTGCAAGCACTATGGGTTTCAATATATTCAGGAACCGTTAAATGGTGAAGAAGCACATTTCAATGAAAGCTCTGGAGAACTCTCAAAGGCAAGGCTTCCAAAATAGTGGCCAAAAGGTCACTTGAATCTAGTCCTATTGAGGTCTACAATATGAGGTCCATGTGTTTTTTGACACTGAACTATGGCTGCCATGTCTTTCAGAATACAATCAAGTGATATCCTGGCTGAGATTCCCAGTGCTTTGTGGAAAGCCACCCTGGGCCTAGATCTCAGTTTCCAAGGGAGACTTTCATTGCGTGGCTTCCTAAAATCCCAAAACAATTCATGGCAATACTTCTCTGAGGTAAGTTCTAGAACTCAGTCTCTAAGGGGAATCACACCAGAGTTCAAGCACAGGTAGACACAGTCATTTCTTCCAACCACCACACAAATGACCACAATTAAAACCAAAACACTCCACACGGCCCTAATCTTCTTCCATATAGACACTCATCATATCCTTTGGCTGGAGTTTTCCATAAGGGGTGCAGCCCAAGACAGTGTCCAAAATAAGCTCCCTTAACCCTCATTTGCCTAAAGTCAGGGTGGCCTGGACACCCTTACCGTAAACCAGGAGTGATCAAATAGGTCTGCCATTAATACTTTTCCACTTCTTCAATTTTAGGCCTTTTAACTGTGGCATTTAGATTATTTATGTGAACTGTAGTCAAGAGAAAACCGAAGCACCTATGGGCTAGCCTCTCCATGACTTTGAAGAATTCATTTGACCCAAAGGATCCTTATTCTCACTTGATGGAGGTCAGAAACCTTACAGAGAAAGGCGAGAGACTTCATCTACAATGACTGTAATTTTTGCCATTTTGATTTTGTATGCACACATGGGATTTTTCTTTACATCCATCAGGTGTAGGGAATCTAAGCCATAGACTCACACAGGGCCAAGAGACTGATTCAGACAAATCCCTTTCCAAAGCAGTTAAGTAAAGAGCCACAGGTAATGCCCATTTATATCCATTTGAAAACTGGTTACTTCAGGTTTCACAAAGGGGTGGCCTGAGGCAAAGTCCTTCCTGACATTCAGGGCAAAAGAACAATAGGCAAGCAAAAGCCCCAAAGCAGAGTTTCTCCACTGAGACTTTACTGGTCACACTGATATCTGAGTTTTCTGAGATGCTCGCCATTCCCTTCAGCTATCCAGTACATGCCCATATCACAGAGCTTGGAGGTGGTAAATATCTTGGACAGAAAACCATGAGCCTATTCTGGAGTGTAGCCAGAATTCAGGAAGGTAACAAGAACTTAGGAAGTTTGAAGGTGTTGCCCTTCGATAAGGCAAGCCACAGTCCATTTATATATTGGGCAAGATTGATGCTGGGAAGCTTTCTACTAGACAGGACACATCCATTGATGCATTCTCTTTTCTAATGTCTACAACCACAGACACACTGGGTAACACAGACATAGAAACACTTGCCTTGTCAAACGCCTTACTAGAAACAGTTCACTCCAAACCAAACAAACCGCCTTTCCTACATTTTCTCAGAACATGAGACAAAACCACAAACACACAACTAAAACCACAAATGCATCTCCTTTCCCCAAGTAGGTCTGTGACTATTCAGAGTCTACTCTCACTGGTGAGCCTTACTATGTTCCTCTGAAATGGCATGTCCTGTCTCAGATATGGTCTCCTTGGCCAACTCTGAAAATGTCAGGAGCCCACAGTGAGCCACTACTTGCTTTCTCTGGAAAGGCCAGTCTTCAAAGCTTTCCTGGCATTTGGCCATCCTCACATCAGTATATACCAAAAAAGACTGTCTCTGTCATTGGAATATCCAAACAAGTGAGCCCACTGGGACTGGGACTGGGACTGGCTCTGAGTGCCTGGCTTCCTATATCGCAAGTTCAGAGAGTTCCATCACCAAGGAATAGAGATGAGGTCACTTCCTTCAGGAACTGAATAAGTTCACTGCCTTTGCAACCACTTTGTCCTAACAGTTGCTTCCAATGGTCCCATGAGATGGATGCTGCCCCTATTTCCCGTGACACTTTCACAAGTTAGAATGGTATATCACCCATAGGCACCCGTGAACAGCTCTCCACACAGGGCTGGATTTGTCCATCTTCTGTACATTAGGAACAGAGAGGCTGATTCAGACACAACCCCTCATTCAGACAAGGCTGTTTTCCATGGAAGAAGACTTTTGCACTCTCTGGTCCTTCATAGCTGCCTACATCTTCTCCAGGGATTATTTCTGCATGGAACTTTGAGGTTTTCAGCAGGTGTTATATCCCCTACATTCCTTATTGTAAGACAAACACTGTCCCTGCTCTTCTATAAAGTTAGAATGTGGGAACAGTATATGGTTTTGGTTAATAACATGTTCGATTTGGGTTAGGAATCATTTTGCTGGATGAATAATTGTATTGAAAACCTGCGATATTTATAAGAATATAGAGGTCAAATATATGTATGAAAACAGAAATCTAAGTAAGATTTGAAGCCCAGAAAGGGATTGGGCCCTTGATTGGGAGACTTAGCTTTGAATTATGTCCTGCACCGTTGTCTCAGATGAATCAATACACAATGGCATCGGACCTTGTACCTTGGATGATTGAATGTTGAAGAGAACATCCATTCTAAAAAGGATATTCAGTAGGATTTGGGAGATAGTCGGTAGATTCAGAAAGAAGAGAGAGTATAGTATTTGGACCAAAAGTTGTTTAGCAATTGGGTTTCAGGTAGAGAGTGAATGTAAATGTCAGCACAAATGCACAGTCAAAATGATGAACTGGGAAATTATGAAGGAAAAGAGATATCAATAGAGACATTAGGATATCAGGCAAAGTTTAAAGTGAGTGATAGGATTAGACATTTTCAACAGGGTTGAGTTTGAATATATAATCTTAGAAAGAAACAAATATGTAGTCAACAATTACATTGACATTTGAGAGCATTAGGCAACTTGGTCATGGATGTTTTCAGAAATCCATGCTCACTTTAAATTTAGGCTTTGGTACAATTATAAGTGTGACCTTTGCTTTATTTTCCAGAATATTACTGTGATAAAATGTATATGTAGGTCAGGTGACATGAGTATTTCTTCCACCATTTCTGGGAGCAATATTTTGGAAACATATAAATGAGTATTGGGAGTACAAAGAGGTGTACCATCTCTCTATGAATATAGAGATAATGCAAGAATAGACCATACTGAGAGTAAATAATATAATTGGTAAACGTTAAATAACGGATTGAATTGATATCTGAAAATATACAGGAAATCTTATATTGATATACAATCATTCATTCCAACCAGTTATACTTCTAATGGTAATATTTGGGTTATATATTATCATGACGAGTGTGTGAGTTTTGCTTCAAAAGTGATTATGGAAATCAAAAATAATGTGTTTAGAAAGAAGTCTCATGAAAAGTCTTATCAAGTAACATGGAGGAATACATGTGTTCTGAAGAAGGAAGTTATTGAAAGTGAAACAAATGCCTATAAATTTGGTAACTTGTGTATGAAATATATATCTTATAATGGGCATAAACTGAAGAAATAGTAATGTACCAGTGTTGACTAAAAATGAACATCAAAATACATATCATGTTCCATAATAATCTACTTGCATTGATGTGACATTGGGTCAGTTACTGTAGAAATATTAGGATTCGTTTGCACCATTCACTGAAGTTAGTTTTCAGTTCTAGGAAACAAATATGTATTTCAGGTGGATGAATATTTCTGAGAATAATCTTTTGAAAATTTGATTATAAATCCACATACATGAATACGAATGAATTTAGGGAGTGTACAATAAGACACATATATTTCATATTTTGAAAAATTTGGAGAGTATATATATATATATATATATATATATATATATATACACACACACACACACACACACATACACACACATTAAAAAGTAGCAACATATATGCCAATCGAAATTCTTCATGAAATGTATATCATCCACTGGTCCAAAAATATTCATTACACTGAATATGATTTTATTTATCATGTTGTTCATCTAAGAAGCTCACCCATAGGTTGAATTTTCAGTTCTAACTGTGTTTAGGAGGAGTGATCTCTTCTCCCAATTTGTATCTGCCAAGTCAGCCACCTCACAAGAATGTACATGTGATAACAGGTAGGATTCTATATGTGCATATGAAATTACATGTGCTGAATTGGCTACAGAGAAAGGCAGAGAGGAATTCACCTATTTGTTACCTTTAAAAACACATGGATCTTCTTCTATTTCTCTCTTATGGTTCTGTAGTTTTCATTGTATAAGTCTTTCACCTCTTTTGTTAGGTTGATTCCCAAGTATTTTATTTTTTTTTGAAAATATTGTGAATGGAGTGTTTTTCCTCATTTCCGATTCAGAAGTTTTG
Source organism: Callospermophilus lateralis (assembly GCF_048772815.1). Lineage (NCBI taxonomy): Eukaryota > Metazoa > Chordata > Mammalia > Rodentia > Sciuridae > Callospermophilus > Callospermophilus lateralis. The sequence goes on along the minus strand of NW_027515276.1, from coordinate 9,224,852 downwards.
TTACTGATATACAAAAATGCCTTTGATTTGTGCGTGTTGATCTTTTATCCTTCCACTTTGCTGAATTCATTTATTAGTTCTAGTAGTTTTTTTGTAGACCCTTTTGGGTCTTCTAGGTATAGAATCATGTCATCCGCAAACAGTGATAATTTAAGTTCTTCTTTTCCTATTTTTATGCCTTTAATTTCTTTCATCTTTCTAATTGCTCTGGCCAGTGTTTTGAGAACTATATTGAATAGAAGTGGTGATAGAGGGCATCCCTGTCTTGTTACTGATTTTAGAGGGAATGCCTTCAATTTTTCTCCACTCAGAATGATGCTAGCCTGAGGCTTAGCATAGATAGCTTTCACAATTTCGAGGAAAGTTCCTGTTATCCCTAGTTTTTCTAATGTTTTGAATATAAAGGAATGCTGTACTTTGTCGAATGCTTTTTCTGCATCTATTGAGATGATCATATGGTTCCTATTTTAAGTCTATTTATGTGGTGAATAACATTTATTGATTTCCGTATATTGAACCATCCTTGCATCCCAGGGATTAATCCTACTTGATCATGGTGCACAATTTTTTTGATGTGCCTTTTTGTCCGATTCGCCAGAATTTTATTGAGGATTTTTGCATGTAGTTTTATCAGAGATATTGGTCTGTAGTTTTCTTTCTTTGAGGTGTCATTGTCTGGTTTCGGAATCAGGGTGATGTTGGCCTCATAGAATGACTTTGGCAAAGCTCCCTCTTTTTCCACTTCCTGAAATAAATTGAAAAGTATTGGTATTAATTCTTCTTTAAAGGTTTTGTAAAACTCCGCTGTATACCCATCTGGTCCTGGGCTTTTCTTGGTTGGTAGTCTTTTGATTGCTTCTTCAATCTGATCCATTGATACTGGTCTGTTCAAATTGTGTGTATCCTCCAGACTCAGTCTGGGCAAATCATAGGATTTAAAAAATTTATCGATGTCTTCACTCTCTTCTATTTTATTGGAATATAGGTTTTCAAAATAATTTTAAAAATGTGGCATTTATACACCATGGAGTATTACGCAGCACTAAAAAATGACAAAATCATGGGATTTGCAGGGAAATGGATGGTATTAGAGTAGATTATGCTTAGTGAAGCTAGACAATCCCTAAAAAAACAAATTCCAAATGTCTTCTTTGATATAATGAGAGCAACTAAGAACAGAGCAGGAAGGAATAGCAGGAAGAAAAGGTCAACATTAATAAGAGACATGAGGTGGGAGGGAAAGGGAGAGAAAAGGGAAATTGCATGGAAATGGAGGGAGACCCTCAATGTTTTACAAAATTATATATAAGAAGTTGTGAGTGGAAGGGGAAAATAAACAAGTAGGAAAATGAATTACAGAAGATGGAGTAGAGAGAGAATATGGGAGGGGAGGGGAGGGGAGGGGGGATAGTAGAGGCTAGGAAAGGTAGCAGAATACAACAGATACTAATAGGGCATTATGTAAAAATGTGGATGTGTAACCGATGTGATTCTGCAATCTGTATTTGGAGTAAAAATGTGAGTTCATAATCCACTTGAATCTAATATATGTAATACAAGATGTCAAGAGTTTTTTAATATTTTGAATAACCAATAAAAAAAAAACACATGGAGAACTATTTCAACAAAAAATTGACTAGATTTATAACTCCTACCCTGTATAATGCAAAAGGCAAGTCCAACTATACACTATGCCTTGTCTGAACTGCTTGTATTTCTATTCTTTTTGGGTTATTTTTCTCCATCATATTAGAATTATTAGTCAGAGTCTAGTACGGTATGGGTTAGTTTCAGGGATTCAGTATTTTGAATGGAAAATAGGAAAATAAATCCAATGTGTATGTAAATATGTGCTACACAAAAATCTTCCCACTCTCATCCAGACTAATGCCTTGACATTACCTTCGCCCCAAGTAAAACACAATTAGAGGAGAAGAGTTAGAAAAACTGTGAATACATACCTGGAATGAAATATGCTCAAGAGTTCACAACCTTGAAGGTGGTAGAGGAGTTTCCAAAAGTTAGGAACAGGTAAATATTCGACAAAATTGGAGCTCTGCTGGACTAAAGACTTCTTGAGAAACTGCCTCTGAGTTTGGGCACTTGAAATATTTGTTGTTGTCAGGAGCTTTAGCTTCCTTTGTAGAGAGACCATCAAAGCTGGGTATGTATCTAAGTGACCTGGAGGACATGGTTTCTTATTTTCTAATGAATATGAGGCAGCAGTGCTGAATTCTCTCTTTGTAGGTAAACTGTGGGGACTGGGGGCTAACTCTTTCTGTGTGGACTCTAAAGCCATTCGGTCATCCTCCACTTGTCGTGGTGTTTCTTGCTGCTGCAATGCGAGCTTGGTATTTGCTTCACACAGTACAAGGAATTCAACTGGGACACAGTGCTAAAGGGAGTTCTGTCACGTGCGGTGTTTCAGGGTCTGCAGGATAATGTACCACCCAGGCTTCAATCCCACATAGCTTGCATCCTTGACCATAGCAATTTGATTCTGAACATTGCCCTGAAAACTCTGCATATTAAAAGATGCCTTTACATAGAAGGGTATGCTGGCTGCACCATGTCAGTTACAAGCCATTTGGAAGCCAATGGCAGATCCACATGGCCCCACCACAGATATTTTCTCACACACCTGCACACAACTTCTCTAGGCCCACTTCTCATCAAGCCCCAACTTACTGGCATCTCTGTTCTTACACCATTTTCATGGTCATGGGAATTTCAAAAATTTCATGGTATTTATCTAGCCATTTTTCAAGATTGATGTTGGAGGCATTGTGGTTTAAATTCATTCAGGAATCATTCAATGGTGAGGAAGCTCATTTGAATGAAAGCTCTGGTGAAATCTCTGAGGCAAGGCTTCCCAAAGAGTGGCCAAAAGGTCACATGAACCCAGGCCTATTGCTGTCTACAATGTGAGGTCCATGTGTGTTTTGACTCTCATCTATGGCTGCCATGTCTTTCAGAATAAAACCATGTGATATCCTGGCTGAGATTCCCAGTGCTCTGTGGAAAGCAAACCTGGGCCTAGATCTTTTTCCAAGGGTGACTCTCATGCGTGGCCAACTAAAATCCCAACACATTTCATGATAATACTTCTCTAAGGTCAGTTCCAGAACCCAGTCTCTAAGGGGAATCACACCAGATTTCAGCCCAGGTGTACCCAGTCATATCTTCCAACTACCACACAAATGATGACAATTAAAATCAAAACACTCCCACATGGCCCTCATCTTCTTCCATATATTCACTCTCATTCTAAGCTCTGTCTGGAGGTTTCCATGAGCGGCGAAGTCCAAGAGAGTGTCCAAAATAAGCTCCCTTGCCCCTCATTGCCTAAAGTCATGGTGGCCTGGACACCCTTCCTGTGAACCAGGTGTGATCAAATAGGCCTGCCCTTAATACGCCTAGGCTTCTCCAATTTGAGGCCTACTGACTGTCAGGTATAGATATTTTTATGTGAACTGGAGTCATGAGAAAACCCAAGAACCTATGTGCTAGACTCTCCAGGGCTTTGAAGAACTCATTTGACACAAAAAATCCTATTCTCACTTGATGGAGGTCAGGAGCCTTACAGAGGAAGGTGAGAGACTTCATGCAAAGGGACTGCTCTTTTGGCCATTTTGGTTATGGATTCACACACGGAATGATCCATCAGGTGATGAGAATGTAAGCCACAGCCTCACACAGATCAAAGAGGCTGAATCAGACACATCCCTTTCCAAAGCAATTTAGCAAATACCCACTGGTGATGCCCATTCATTTCCATTTGAAAACTGTGTGCTTTAGGCTTCACAAAGGTGTGCCGTGAGACAAAGACCTTCCTGACATTCTGGGCAAATTAACAATAGGTAAGCAAATGGGCCAAAGTAGAGTATCTCTAATGAGACTTTACAAGACACACTGATGTCTGATTTTTCTAAAATGCTCCAATTCCCATATATTAAATTATGTAGAGACATTAATGAACAAGAGCAAGTCATGGCAGCTGCAGTAAAACAGGCTTTAGAACAAGGGCAAGTCGTGGCAGCTGCAGTAAAATAGGCTTTAGATGCCAGGACAAGAACATGCTACAATTGTGAACAAACAGGACATTTTAAAAGGAATTGCCCCATAAGAGGAGGGTTTAACAAAACTAGGTATCAAAGGAGTAGAATACAGGGTATTTGCCCAGGATGCCATAGAGGGAGACATTGGACTAATGAATGCCATTCTCAAACCACCATAGAGGGTAGTATATTATCAAAAAACAAACAGGGACCAGGTGTTTATCCATGATATCATGGAGAAAGGCATCAGGTTACGTTGCCAGAAAATGGACAGGGGGACCCAATGCTCTGGGGCCCCAAACCACAAATATACGGAGCACTGGAGGAACCCAGCAACCCCATCAGGGTAGTGCCAAAGACACATTGTCCATCAGAGCCCTCAACAGACAAACCAGAGGGAGTGCAGGGTTGGACATCTGCACCTCTGTCAGAGCAGTACTAACTCCAGAGATGGGAGTTCAAATCATTCTCTCAGGGGTAAAAAACCTCTTCTCCAAAGAGCAGTAGGCTTATTATTGGGACGCAGCTCTTCTACTCTAAAAGAACTTATGATAAGTCCTGGGGTAATTGACCCTAATTATGAAGGTGAAATAAAAATTATAGCCAGTTCTCCAAAGGGTATATCAGTAATTTCACCAAGAGACAGAATAGCACAGTTACTAATAATACCACGCTTACATGATAAATTTTCCAGTCATGTTGTAGAAAGAGGTTCCAAGGGATTAGGCTGCACAGATGTAGATTTGGCTATGTTTTCTCTAAAGTTAGATTCTTGCCCCATACTAAAACTAAATATTCAAGGACAAGAATTAAATGGGCTACTGGATACAGATGCAGAACTTAGCATCATCTCTCGTCCAGAATGGCCAAAATATTGGCCATTACAACCATCCACTCAAACACTTCAAGGCCTAGAATTGGCGACTAATCCCCATCGAAGAGCAATGGTATTAGATTGGAAGGATCCTGAAGGATGTGAAGGAACTATATAGCCATATGTATGGATCATCTTCCCGTAAATTTATGAGGATGAGATGTCCTAGATGAATTAGGTTTGAAATTAACAAAAAACATCAATTAAAATATACCCACAATTATGGTTAGACAAGGTTTTAGGATAGGAAAAAGATTAGAAAAACAATATCAAGGTATAGCAGCTCCAATACTAATAGATCAAGGAACAGACATAAATGGGTTGGATTTTAAGAAAGGGACACTAAGACAATAAAAATTACTTGGAAATAAGAAAGACCAGTATGGGTTCCTCAGTGGACCCTGACTAAAGAAAAGGTACCAGCAGCCCATGATCTGGTCAAACAACAATTAGCAGAAGACATATAAAACCATCTGTATCTCCCCATAATACTCCCAGTTTTGTCATCAAAAAGTAATCTGTTAAATGGAGATTATTGCAAGATTTAAGAGGCATTAATAATGAGATGGTTATTATGGGACATGCTCAATCAGGGATTCCACAATTATCTGCTTTGCCAAAACTTGGTATGATTTATGTATAGATATTAAAGATTTTTTTTTTCATTTCCAATTCAACCTTAGGATAGTCCATGTTTTGCATTTACTAACCCTGCACTGAATCATGAAGGTCCTGATCAGAGATACAAATGGAAAGTACTCCCTCAAAGGATGGCTAATAGCCCAACTATGTGTCAAATTTATGTTAACAAAGTAATCCAGCCACTTAGAAATCACAATCCTGAACTACAAATATTTCACTATATGGATGATATATTATTAGCACACAAAGCTAAAAACACATTGCTAGAATGTTATGCCACACTTAAAAACATATTAAAAAATATAAACTAGAGATAACAATAGATAAAGTAGAATTAAATTTTCCAATTAATTATTTAGGAGTTCTATTATCCTCAACCATGATCTGTCCACCAAAAATTCAAGTACGAATAGATCAACTCAAATCACTTAATGACTTTCAAATGTTATTAGAAGACATAAATTGGATAAGGCCTTATCTAGGTATACGCACAATAGAGTTGGAACCTTTTTTGATATCCTAAAAGGTCCATCAGATCCAAATTCACCCCGCATGTTAACGCTGAAACAAGAAAGGCATTAAAAATTATTGAAACATATATGGAAAATATGCATTTGGATAGAATTGATTTAAGTTTGTCTTTATTATTTATTGTACTACCAACAAAAAATATTACTACAGGAGTATTTTGGCAAGAAGGTCCATTATTATGGATGCATTTATCTTATTCCCCTAACAATATTCTTACTCGGTATACTGAGGCTGTAGGACAATTAATACTGAAAAGAACAAAAGCAGCAAAGGAAGTGTTTGGAATTTCTCCCAAAAAAATAATTACTCCATATACTCTGAATCAAATTGATGAGTTAGCTAATGAGTTAAATACTTGGGCAATAATCATGTGCAAATCTAATATTTCATTTGATAATCACTTACCATCTAATCCTTTATTGTCTTTTTGATCATTTCATCCTGTAATTTTTCCAAAAATGACAAGAAAAACACCTATCATGAATGCTCCAAATATATTCACTGATGGGTCAAATAATGGTACAGCAGCAATAGTTACACCTGATCAAACTTTTACATTTCTAGTACCCAAACAATCATCTCAAAAGGTAGAGCTTAATGCAGTATTACAAGCTTTTGTGATGTTTAAAGATTCTGTAATTAATTTATTTTCCGATAGTCAGAATATAGTTAATGCTATAGTATCCCTTGAAGATGCTGGTAGGATTTCCCCTTCCTCTACTGTTTTCTCTTTGCTTTCCACTATACAAAGTCTAATCTTGGACAGAAAAGATCTGTTCTTTATAGGAAATATCAGAACACATACAGGATTGCCTGGAGCCCTTAGTTTGGACAATGATTTAGCAGATAAAACTACACATGACATACATATTTTCTCTATAGTAGAAGAAGCTACAAATTTTCATAAAATGTTCCATGTCAATCCTAATAGTTTACAAAAGTGCTTTAAAATAACTAAGGAAAAATCTAGACAAATAATAAAACAATGTCAAAATTGTGTGACCTTTTTACCACACGTTAATCTTCGAGTCAATCCTAGAGGATTGATACCTAACCATATTTGGCAGATGAACGTCACAAACTTGCCAGAATTTGGAAAATTAAAATATTTGCATGTTACAGTTGATACTTCTTCTGGATTTTTGATGGGCTCCCTTCTTGTCGGAGAAAAAAACTAAAGATGTTATAGCTCATTGCTTACAAAATTTTGCCACTGTGGGTGTTCCAAAACAGTTAAAAACAGATAATGCCCCTGGTTATACTTCTACCTCTTTTAAACAATTTTGCTCATCATTTGGCATCACTCATATAACAGGAGTCCCATACAATCAGCAGGGACAAGGTATAGTTGAAAGAGCACATCAAACTATTAAAACGTACTTACTAAAGCAAAAAGAAGGAATTGGGAAGGGGTATATATTCCCCAAAGATAAACTTAAAATAACCTTTTTTACTCTAAACTTTTTAAATTTGGATTCAACAGGGCTTAGTGCTGCAGAAAGGCATATATGTCCAAAAAATGTACATAAGCCCAAGGTACTTTGGAAGGATATTCTAACAGGACAATGGAAAGGTCCTGACCCAGTAATTGTCTGGAGTCGGGGGCCTGTTTGTGTGTTTTCACAGGGAGAACAGGAGCCGATTTGGATTCCAGTGAGATTAACTAAAGAGATTTCTACAGACCCAAAAGAAGATGATTTGGCTCAAATCAATTATAGCTGATATCCAGAACTCCAGTTTGGCTATTCTTACATCTGTGACAGAACCAGGATGTTTTTTTCAATATCTATTTTATTATTGCCCTTTCCCATATCATGAAGTTCTTTTTTGTTTTTTGAGCTCATACAGACCTAGGTTAATGTTTTGCTGATCAGTTTTATTTTTGGACTATAGAGTTTTTAGACTTTGCAATGGAGATTTCACATGTAAAAAGTTATAAAGCCTTTACTATTATGTTATGTGTTGTATGTATTATATTATGTGTGCACACTTGTGTTTTGTGTTATATGTTTGAATGTACATAACCATATATCATATGTGATGAGCGCTCATGAAAAAATGGATCCAAATATATTTTTTTATTCACGTGATGTAAATATTTTAATTTAAATTGGGTAAACACCCGTTGAGGATTGTTTTAAAATGTGAACAAAAAGGGAGGTTAACAGATCTGTTTGCTTTCTTTCACCTTTCCTTTTCATTATATTTAATAAATCTCTTCAAGACAATGTAAATTGTTAAGAAAATTGTTTTCTTTTAGTGCCTTCTGGAATGTTACATAATTTTTTCTTTAGGCATTGTTGCCAGAATTCCTATCTTCATCCCAGTGCCTGTGAAGACAAAGAAAAAACCAATCTACAGCTTCTGCAAAAGCCATCACTGAACTGCTTGCAGAACTTGCCTGGACTATGTATCACTTGTATGCATTGTGAACTCACCTGCATGCATTGTGATCAATATGTTGGTGCATGGACTTGTGGTAGTGTTGGGGTATTTTTGCTGATGATGTCATCGGTGGTACAATTTTTCCAAAAGGAGCCCTCAATTGGCTTGGTGTATCTTCCTCCCTTCTGCTTGTCATGGTTGTTCAGCTAAAATTTGGGGTCCAACAGAGATGAGACAAAGAACCTTACCCCCCCACTGGTACAAAGTCCTCTCCATAGGTGTGGCTGTATACTGGACCTGTAGTTAGTGACGGGTAAGATCCAGTTGCAATGGTACCAACCTAAGACTGGAGGCTGACACCTTGAGGTCAGCTCATTCGATAATGGGTAAGGACCATATGTACTATTGGACAACCTAAGGCAGGCATGGTCCCTAAGCCACATGCTTGTTGTTTAAACAGAGAGGGGGAGATGTTGAGAGCCACAGCCCGAGGGGCCAAATAAAACTTTCAGACTGCCAGCTGATGCTTTGCTCACAGCGGCCCCAGCAACATCTAGCTGATTGGCTACTCTGCGGTGATGCCCATTGGGCTGTTTCCCCACCCTTTCAAACTACCAAGCTGCTCATTGGGGGACATTTTTGGCTCTGCCATAATGACCCAGCCAATCGAACTCAAGAGCAGGAGGAGTGGAGAGGTTGAGAGCTTGTGGGAAGCTGGTGGTGGCAGTTGTGCTCTGAGGGTATTTCCCGAGGAGCTATTTTTTTGGCGTGTGTAGTTCTAAAAATAAAGTTAGTTTATTTGACAAGTGGCTCCTGAATTGTGCCCAGCCAGACTGTGGCAATCATAAATTGATGGAGAAAAACATCCAAAACAGAATAGAAATACAAGCAGTTCGGAGGAGGCATGGTGTATAGCTGGATTTACCTTTTGTATGATAAAGGGTAGGTGTTATTAATCTAGTCAATATTAAATTGAAATAATTCTCCGTGTGTTTTAAAGTTAACAAATATGTGAATACCTGTCTCCCTGTATCTGTAGCCTATTCAGCACATGTATTTTTGTATGCACATATAGAATCCTACCTGGTATCACATGTACATTTTTGTGAGGTGGCTGACTTGGCAGATACGAATTGTGAAAAGAGATCACTACTCCTAAACGTTTTTGGAATTGAAAATTAGAACTATGCGTGAGCTTCCAAGTTGAACAAGATAATACATAAATCCATGTTCAGTAAAATGAATATTTTTGGATCTGTGGATGATATATATTTCATGATGAATTTCGATTGGCATATATATTGCTACCATTTAATGTCTGTGCATTTGCGTGTGTGTGTGTGTGTGTGTGTGTATATATATATATATATATATATATATATATATATATATATATATATACTCTCCAGATTTTTCAGCATATAAAATATATGTGTCTTATTATACAATCCCTAAATGCATTCATATTCATGCATGTGGATTTATAATCAAATGTTCACAAAATTATTCTCAGTAATATTCATCCACCTCAAATATATATTGTTTCCTAGTGGTGAAATCTAAATTCAGTGAATGGTGCATGGAAGTCATAATTTTTCTACAGTAACTGACCCACTTTAACATCAATGCAAGTAGATTACTATGGTACATGATGTGTATTTTGACGTTCATTTTTATTGAACACTGTTACATGACTATTTCTTCAGTTTATGCACATCATAGGATATATATTTCATTCACAAGTTTGCAAATTTATAGGCATTTGTTTCACTTTCTATCACTTCCTGCTTCAGTACACATGTATTCCTACATGTTTTTGACTGTTTTTTTCATGAGACTTCTTTTTATTTTAGGTTTCAATAATCACTTTTGAAGCAAAACTCACACACTCTTCATGACAAACCATAACCCTAATATTACCATTAGATGTATAAATGGTTGTAATAAATGTATGTATATAAATATAAGATTTCCTGTATATTTTCAGATATCAATTCAATCCATTATTTAATGTTGGAACCAGTTATATTATTTATTCACAGTATGGTCTATTCATTCATTTTATCTATTTTCGTAGACACAGGGTATACCTATTTGTACACCCAATACTAATTTATACAACTTCAAAATATTGCCCACAGAATTAGTGGAAGAAATACTCATGTCACCTGAACTACATATACACTTTATCACACTAATATTCTGGACACAAAATGCAAAGTTCACACTTATGATTGTACCAAAGCCTAAATGGAAAGTGAGCATGGATTACTAAAAACAACCAAGTCCAGATTGCCTAATGCTCTCAAATGTCAATCGTATTGGTGCTAAATATTTGTTTCTCCCTAAGATTGTGTATTCAACCTCTACCCTGTTGAAAATGTCTAATCCTATCACTCAATTTATACATTGCCTGATTTCTTAATGTCTCTATTCATATCTGCTTCCCTATATATTTTCCCCAGTTCATCATTGTGACTGACTCTTCACATGTGCTGACATTTACGTTCATTCTCTACCGGAAACCCTATTGTTAAAAAACTTTTGGTCCAAATCCTATTCTCACTCTTCTTCCTAAACCTACTGACTATCTTTCTAATCCTACCGACTACCCTTTTTGAGTGGATGGTTTCTTCTACATTTAATCATCCAATTTACAAGGTCCTATGCCATTGTTTATCAATTTATCTGAGACATTTGTGCAGAAGGTATTTCAAAGCTAAGTATCCCAATCAAGGGCCCAATGCTCTTCTGGGTTTCAAATCTTACCCAGACTTCTGTGTTTATACTTATATTTCACCTATATATTCTTGTAAATATCACAGGTTCCCAATACCATTATTCATCACACAGAATGATTCCTAACCCAAATTTAACCTGTTATTACCCTAACCGTACACTGTTCCCTCAATCTAACTTTACAGAAAAGCAGGGACAGAGTTGGTCTTACAATACAGGAGTGTAGGGGATATTCCACCTTCTGAGAACCTCAAAGGTCCATGCAGAAATGATCCCTGGAGAAGTTGTAAGCAGCTATGAAGGACCTGAGGGAGGAAAAGAAAACTTCCATGGTAAACAACCTGGTCAGGATGAAAGGATGTGTCTGAATCAGCCTCTTTCATCTTAATGTAGAGAAGATGGACCAAACCAGGCTTGTGTGGAGAGCTGTTCCCGGGTGCCTATGGTGAAATACCATTCTAACTTGTGAAAATGTCACAGGAAGTAGGGGTACCCTGCACCTCTTGGGACCCTTGGAAGTAACTGTTAGGACAAAGTGGTTGCCAAGGCAGTGACTTCATTAACTTCCTGAAGGAAGTTACCTCACATGACTTCCTTGGTGATGGAACTCTCTAAATTTGGGATTCAGGAAGTCAGGCAACCACAGCCAGTCCCAGTCAAAGTCCCAGTGGTCTCACTTGTTTGGGTTAACCAAGGACAGAGTCAGTCTTTCTTGGTACCTAGTGATGTGAGGATGGCCAAATGCCAGGAAAGCTAAGAAGAGGGGCCTTTCCTGAGAAAGAAGGTAGTGGCTCACCACTGGCTTCTGACAACTTCACAGATTTGGCCAAGGAGACCAGAACAGAGGCAGCACAGTCCACTTCGGGGAAATATAGTATGGCCCACCCGTCAGAGGACACTCCGGATAGTCACAGACCTACTTTGGGGAAGGAGGTGCCTTTTTGAGTGTGGGTGTGAGTTTGTGGTTTTCTCTCATGTTCTGAGAATAGGTAGCAAAGGCAATTTGTTTGGTTTGGAGAAGACTGTTTCTAGTATGTTCTCTGACAAGGTGAGTGTTTCTATTACTGTGTATCCCACTCTGTCCGTGGTTGTAGTATTAGAAAAAGAATGCATCAATGGGTGTGTTCTGTCTAGTAGAAAGCTTCCCTGCATTCATACTGCCAATTTATGAATGGACTGCGGCTAGCCTTATCAATGGGCAAAACCTACTATCTTCCTAAATTCCTGTTTTCTTCCTGAATTCTGGACACTCTCCAGATTAGGCTCATGGTTTTGTGTCCAAGATATGTACCACCTCCAAGCTCTGTCACATGGCCATGTACTGGATAGCTGAAGGGAATGGTGAGCATCTCAGAAAACTCAGATATCCGGGTGACCAGGAAAGTCTCAGTGGGGAAACCCTGCTTTGGGCCTTTTGCTTACCTATTGTTCTGTTGACCTGAATGTCAGGAGGTCTTTGCCTCAGTCCACCCATTTGGGAAGACTGATGAAAACTGTTTTTAAATGGAAATGCATGTTTTACTCTGGTGTGATTCCCCTTAGAAATGGAGTTTTGGAAATGACCTTAGAGATGTATTGCCATGAATTGTGTTGGGATTTTAGGAGGAGAAGCATGAGATTCGACCACGCATGACAGTAGGCCTCAAATTGGGAACGCAGAACATTTTGTCCAAATCCTTTATTCACTCTTCTTTTTAATCCTATCGTCTAACTTCCTAATTCTAGATAAATACCACGGTATATTTGAAATTCCAATGACCAGGTGGCACTGGAGAATATTTGGATGTCCTGTTGCTGATCATGAGTGTACCAGACAGTGCCTTGATTGACTGGGTTTCATGAAAATGGTGTAGAACAGAGATGCCAGTAAGTTGGAGTCTGCTGAGTAGTTGACCTAGAGCAGTGGTGTGCAGGTGTGTAATAAAACATCTGTGGTGGGGTCATGTGGATCTTCCATTGACTTCCAAATGGCTTGTGGCTGACATAGTGTAGCCAACAGACCCTTATATGTAAAGGCATCTTGTTATATCGAGAGGTTTAAGGGAAATTTTAGGAATAAGGTTGCTATGGTCAAGGGCACAAGCTACGTGAAATAGAAGACATTTTGGTGCATTTTCCTGCAGACCCTGACCCACCACACCTGACAGAACTCCCTCTAGCACTTTGTCCCAGTTGAACTCATTGTATTTGGTGAAGTAAATACCATACTCCCAGTGAAGCAGCAAGAAACACCACAGAAAGTGGAGGATGACCAAATGGCTTCACAGTCCACACGGGGAGACACTTAGCCCCCAGTGGTCACAGTTTACCTACAAAGAGAGAATTCAGCAACTGCTCCCTCATGTTCATTATAAAATAAGAAACCATGTCCTCCAGGTCACATAGATGCAGACCCAGCTTTGATGGTCTCACTACAAAGAGAGAAGAACATATATTTCAAGGGCCAAATCTCAGAGGCAGTCTCTCAAGAAGTCTTTAGACAAGAAGAGCTCCATGTTTGTGGAGTGTTTACCCTGATCCTTACTTAGGAAACTCCTCTACCAACTCCAAGGTTGTGAACTCCTGAGCATCTTCCATTCCAGATATGTATTCATAGATTTTCTAACTCTCCTTCTATAACTGTGTCTTATTGGGGCGAAGGTAATGTCATGGCATTGTTCTGGATGAGAGTTGGAATATTATTCTGTGGCACATATTTGCATACACATTGAATTCATTTTCCTATTTTCTAATCAAAATACCAAAATCATGACACTAACCTGTACCCTACTAGACTCTCACTACTAATCCTAATATGATGGAGAAAAAAAAAACCCAAATACAAGCATTTTAGTGGACGCATGGTATATATTTGGACTTGCCTTTTGCATGATAAAGGGTAGGTGTTATAAATCTAGTAAATTTTTGTTTAAAACAATTTTTCATGTGATTTTAAATTAACAAATATGTGAATTCCTGTCTCCCTTTCTGTATATACTGTTTAGCACATGTATTTTTTCATGCACATATAAAATCCTACCTGGTATCACAGGTTAATTTTTGTGTGTTGTCTGACTTGGCAGATTCAAATTTTGAGAAGAGATCACTCCTCCTACCCTACTAGAATCTGACTACTAATCCTAATATGATGGAGAAAAATAACCGAAACAGAATGGAAATACAAGCAGTTCAGTGGAGGCATGGTGGATATTTGGACTTGCCTTTTGCATGATAAAGGGTTGGTGTTATAAATCTAGTCAATTTTTGCTTAAAATAGTTGTCCATGTGTTTTTAAAATTATCAAATATGTGAATTACTGTCTCCCTTTCGCTATAGACTACTCAGCACATGTGTATTTATATGCACATATAGAATCCTACCTGGTATCACAGGTTAATTTTTGTGTGTTGTCTGACTTGGCAGATACAACTTGTGAGAAGAGATCACTCCTACTAACCACTGTTGAAACTGAAAATTCAACTTATGGGTGAGCTTCCTAGTTGAAAACATTATACATAAATGCATGTTCAGTAAAATAAATATTTTTGCATATTTGAATGATATATATTTCATGATGAATATCGATTAGCATATGTATTGCTACTTTTTAATGTCTGTGTGTGTGTTTTGTATATATATATATATATATATATATATATATATATATATATATATTCACTCTCCAGATTTTTCGAAATATGAAATATATGTGTCTTATATACACTCCATAAATTCATCCATGTTCATGTATTTAGATTTATAATCAATTTTTCACAAGATTATTCTCAGAAATATTTATACACCTGAAATATATATTTGTTTCCAAGTACTGAAAACTAACTTCAGTGAAAGGTACATACGAATCCTAATATTTCTAGAGTAACTGACCCAGTTTAACATCAATGCAAGTAGACTCCTATGGGACATGATGTGTATTTTGACGTTCATTTTTTTCAACACTGGTACATTACTATTTCTTCAGTTTATGCACATCATAGAATATATATATATCATCCACAAGTTCACAAATTTGTAGGCATTTGTTTCACTGTCAATCACTTCCTGCTTCAGAACACATGTATTCTTCCATGTTTCTTGACTGGTCTTTTCATGAGACTTCTTTCCAAAAATAATATTTTTTAGTTCCATTGTAAGATTAAAGCAAAACTCACACACCCTTCAGGATAAACCATAACCCTAGTATTAACATTAGATGTATGACTGGTTGGAATGAATGTATGTATATCAATATAAGATTTCCTGAATATTTTCAGATATCAACTCAATACATTACTTAAAGTTGGAAGAAGTCGCATTATTTATTCACAGTATGGCCTATTCATGCATTATCTCTATATTTATAGACACAGGGTACATCTATTTTTGCCCACAATACTAATTTATACATATTCAAAATATTGCTCCAAGAAATGGTGGAAGAAATACTCATGTAAGCTGATCTACATATACATTTTATCACAGTAATATTCTGGTCAGAAAATGCAAATATCACACTTATGATTGTACCAAAGCCTAAATGGAAAATGAACATGGCTTACTAAAAACATCCATGTGCAGGTTGCCTAATGCTCCCACTTGTCAATCTTGTTGGGGACTACATATTTGTTTCTTTCTAAGATTATATATTCAAACTCAATCCTATTGAAAATGTCTTATCCTATCTCTCACTTTACACTTTGCCTGATTTCCTAATGTCTCTATCGATATTAGCTTTCTAACATATTTTCCCCTGTTCATAATTGTGACTGACTCTTCACACGTGCTGACATTTACCTTCACTGTCTACCCGAAAACCTATTGCTAAAGAAATTTTGGTCCAAATCTTATACTCACTCTTCTTTCTAAACTTACCAACTATCTTTCTAATACTACCGACAATTCCTTTTTGCCTGGATGTTCTCTTCGACATTCAATCATCCAAGGTACAAGGTCCTATAACATTGTATATCGATTAATCTGAGACATCTGTGAAGAACATAATTCAAAGCTAAGTATCCCAAATGAAGGGCCTAATGCCCTTCTGGGCTTCAAATCTAAATAGATTTCTGTTTTCATACTTATATTTTACCTATATATTTTTGTAAATATTGTAGGTTCCCAATGCCATTATTAATCCAGCAGAATGACTCCTCACCCAAATTGAACCTGTTATTAACCCTAACCATACACTGTTCCCTCAATCTACATTTACAGAAGACCAGGGACAGAGTTGGTTTTACAATACAGGAATGTAGAGCATCTTTAACCTGCTGAGAACCTCAATGGTCCAAGCAGTAATGATCCCTGGAGAACTTGTAGGCAGCTTTTTAGGACCTGAGAGAGCAAAAGTCATCTTCCATTGCAGACAACCTGGTCAGGATGAAGGAATGTGTCTGAATAAGCCTCTCTCTTTTTAATGTAGAGAATATGGACCAAACCTGGACTCTGGGGAGAGCTGTTCCTGGTTTCCTATGGTTGATATTCCATTCTAACTTATGAAAGTGTCACAGAAAGTAGGGGCATCCTCTATCTCATGGGACCCTTGGAAGCAACTGTTAGGACAAAGTGGTTGCCAAGGTAGTGACTTCATTCAATTCTTGAAGGAAGTGACCTACCTCACTTCCTTGGTGATGGAACTCTCTGAATTTGGGATCCAGGAAGCCAGGCACACAGAACCAGTCTCAGTCTCAATTCCAGTGGACTCACATGTTTGGATTTAACAATGACAGAGTCAGTCTCTCTTGGTACCTACTGATGTGAGGATGGCCAAATGCCAGGAGAGCTCTCAAGAGGGGACGTTCCTGAGAAAGCAGTTAGTGACTCACCACTGGCTCCTGACAACTTCACAGATTTGAACAAAGAGATCAGATCTGAGACAGGACAGGCCATTTCATGGGTACATAGAATGTCCAACAAGTCAGAGGACACTCCGGATTGTCACAGACCTACTTGGGGGAAGGATGTGCCTTTGTGGATGTGGGTGAAAGTTTGTGGTTTTGTCTCATGTTCTGAGAATAGGTAGGGAAGGCAGTTTGTTTGGTATTCAGTGGAGAGTTTCTAGTAAGTCGTTTGACATGGCGAGTGTTTCTATGTCTGTGTATACCACTGTGTCCGTGGTTGTAGACATTAGAAAAGAGAATGCATTAATGGATGTGTCCTGTCTAGTGGAAAGCTTCTCAGGATTAATCTTTCCCAATTTATGAATGGACTGCGGCTTGACTTGTGGATGGGCAACACCTACAATCTTTCTAAGTTCCTGATTTCTTCCTGAATTCTGGCCACTCTCCAGAATAGGCTCATGGTTTTGTGTCCAAGATATGTACCACCTCCAAGCTCTGTGACATGTCCATGTACTGGTGAGCTGAAGAGAATGGGGAGCATCTCAGAAAACTCAGATATCAGTGTGACCAGGAAAGTCTCAGTGGAGAAACCCTGCTTTGGGCCTTTTGCTTCCCTATTGTTCTGTAGCACTGAATGTCAGAAAGGTCTTTGCCTCAGGGCACCCCTTTGTGAAACCTGAAGAAAACAGTTTTCAAATGGACATTAATGTGCATCACCTGTGGCTCTTTGCTTAATGCTTTGGAAAGGGGTGTGTCTGAATTAGCCTCTTGGCCTTGTGTGTGGCTGTGACTTAGATTCTCAGCGCCTGATGGATCTAAAGAAAAATCCCATGTGTGCATACAAAACCAAAATGGCAAAAAAGATCAGTCATTGTGGATAAAGACTCTTTCCTTCCTCTGTTAGGTTCCTGACCTCTTCCAAGTGAGAATAGGGATTCTTTAGGGGCAAATGAGTTCTTCAAAGCCCTGCAGATGTGCTTGGGTTTTCTCATGAATCCAAATCACATAAAAAGTCTATACCTGACAGTCAGTAGTCCTCAAATTGGAGAAACAGAGCAGTATAAAAAGCAGGCTCATTTAATAACTCCTGGTTCACAGGAAGGGTGTTTAGGCCACCCTGATTTTAGGCAAATGAGGGGCCAAGGAGCTTATTGTGGATGCTTTTTTTGGCTGTGTCCCTTATGGAAACCTCCAGCCAGAGGTTTTGATAAGTGTCTATATGGAAGAAGATGAGGGCCATGTGAGAGTGTTTTGGTTTTAATTGTAGTCATTTGTGTTGTGGTTGGAAGAGATGACTGGGTTCACCTGGGCTTGAACTCTGGTGTGATTCCCCTTAGACAGTGAGTTCTGGAACTGACCTCAGAGAAGTATTGCCATAAATTGTGTTGGAATTTTAGGAGGCCACGCATGAGTGTCGCCTTTGGATACTGAGATATAGTCCCAGGGTGGCTAAGTTGATATCAAAACACTCATGGACCTCAATTGTAGACCTCAATGGGCCGGGTTTCATTTGACCTTTTGGACTCTCTTTGGGAAGCCTTGCCTATGAGAGTTCTGCAGAGTTTTTATTGAAATGAGCTTCCTCACCATTTAGTGGTTCCTGAATGAATAGAAACCCACAGTGCATCCAACTTCATTATTGAAAAATGGCTAGAAAAATACCATTAAATTTTTGAAATTCACATGACCAGGTGGCTTGCAGATCTTTTGGATGTCCTATTGCTGATCATGAGTGTACCAGACAGTGCCTTGATTCATTGGGTTTCATGAAAATGGTGTAGAACAGAGATGCCAGTAAGATGGAGCCCGCTGAGTAGCGGGCCTAGAGCAGTGGTGGGCAGGTGTGTGATAAAACATCTTTGGTGGGGCCATGTGGATCTGCCATTGGATTTCAAATGTCTTGAGATGGACATAGTGCAGGCAGGAGACCATTATAAGTAAAGGCATCTTGTTATATGGAGAGGTTTCAGGGTAATATACAGAATCAGGTTGCTATGGTCAAGGGGGCAAGCTATGCGGTATATAGGCCAGTTTGGTGCATGCTCATGCATACCCTGACACACCACAAGTGACAGAACTCCCTCCAGCACTGTGTCCCAGTTGAACTCGTTGTATTTTGTGAAGCAAATATCAAATTCTCAGTGCAGGAGCAAGGAACACCAGGAAAAGTGGAGGATGACCAAATGGTTTCACAGTCTACACAGGGAGACACTAGGCCCCCAGTGGCCACAGTTTAAAATACTGAATCCCTGACACTAAAACCTACCCTATTAGACTCTGACTACTAATCCTAATAAGATGGAGAAAAATTACCCAAAAAAGTATAGAAATACTAGCAGTTCAGAGGAGGCATGTTGTATAGTTGGACGGGCCTTTTGCATTATATAGGGTAGGAGTTATAAATCAAGTCAATTTTTTGTTGAAATAGTTCTCCATGTAAATTTAAAGTTAACAAATATGTGAATTCCTGTCTCCCTTTCTATGTAGCCTATTCAGCACATTTATTTTTATATGCACATATAGAATCCTACGTGGTCCCACACGTACATTCTTGGGAGGTGGCTGAATTTTCAGACACAAATTGTGAGAAGAGATCACTCCTCCTAAATGCTGTTGGAAATGAAAATTCAACATATGTGTGAGCTTCCTTTTTAAACTAAATTATGTGTAACTTTTTGTAATGAATGTATGAATGTATATATCAATATTAGATATTCTATATTTTTTCAGATATCAATTCAATCCACTATTTAAAGTTGGAACTAGTTATATTATTTATTCACTGAATGGTCTATTCATACAATATCTCTATATTCATAGACACAGGGTACACCTATTTGTGCCCCCAATACTAATTTATATATGTTCAAAATATTGCTCCCAGAAATGGTGGAAGAAATACTCATGCCACATGATATACATATACATTTTATCACAGTAATATTCTGGACACAAAAAGCAAATATCACACTTATGATTGTACCAATGTAAAGGTCATTTGAGCGTCGGAGGAAGAGACCACCAAAAGATTGTCTCATGCAACAGCAAAGGGTTTATTGGGGGTCCAGCATGCTGGGGCTCAGAGCTCAGTTGTATAGAGAAGAGAGCCCTGAGAACAG
Organism: Callospermophilus lateralis; assembly: GCF_048772815.1. NCBI lineage: Eukaryota > Metazoa > Chordata > Mammalia > Rodentia > Sciuridae > Callospermophilus > Callospermophilus lateralis. Next base: position 9,204,685 of record NW_027515276.1, on the reverse strand, counting down.
CTTAAGCAGAGCTTATTTACTTTCCTTGGAGAGGTCAGGGAGGGAAGTTTATTGATGGTTCAGGGCGAGTGGCCGGTTTGCGTGCAACCAGGTGAGGGAGAACAATCTGCAGTTTAGCAGTTGGGGACTGCACATTCTGGGAATAAGATTAGCAAATAGCTCTCAAGATTTCAACAGTGTTTTGTTAAGCATACAGAAAAACAGGAAGTGACAAATACCTTTTTTATTAACCTTTCATTCCCCACTTCTTCTCTTTACTTTTAATCATAAATGTGATCATTGGACGGTGTCATATTTTATGCCTGCTAGTGGCGTATATTTTTGTCTGATTACCAAAAGTTTAACTTGTCCAATTTGAGCTTGAAGAAATGAAACTACATGGTGGAGCAAGCAAGTTCCTACAGTTAGCAATTATTGAGGATTATTAATGGACCAGCCAGGGCTGATAAAAGCGTAGTTAACCCGGGGGACTATGTTAACGAAGACTCAAACCACCCTTTTTGGGCCTCTCTCTTTCGTTGACGCTCTTCAAGGCGTCTTCTTAATTTACTCATATATTCTTTTACAACCAGTATGGTCGGCATAAAAACAACATTGTTCCCTCAATGTAGCATAAATGCCCCCTTTTCTCATGAAAAGGAGTTCCAACCCTCGCCTGTTCTGTTAAACAACTTTAGAGAGAGAGGTTCAAGATTCCTGTAAAGCTGTGATGGAGGTTTTTTCTATCTTTAAGATTTTGTATACTGCTGCTTCTAATTGGGTCATTTCTTGTGTCCCATGAACTAGAGCAGTGGTTCCTGTGCCCATCCCTGCAGCAATTCCTATTCCCAAAAGGATGGCTAAAGTGAGGAAAACAGGTTCCTGGCAGAACCGGGTTGTATGCCCCACTATTTGAACTTTAAATGATACTGTGTCATGATAGAGCACTCTGGGAAACATCTGCATCATTACATTATTAATCATATCTGTTGACCATTTTATGAAAACATAAACAATGTTTAAGTATATAGAATTATACTGTTTTAGGTATGGAAAAGGCAAGGTACCTAAGATAGAATGGAAGACAGGGAAACAGTTATATTTAGTTGCAACCTGATTTAGAAGGCATTGCTTCTGTTGTAATCAATGAATCCCCTGAACCTCAAGTTTAGTTAGTTTCATAATTTTGTACCCAACATGTAAGGGAAGGGGCTCAGAAGTTCACAGTCTGCAGAATTTCACAAAAAGAAGATTTGTTTTTTTTTTTCCCTCTGTTCTGGGCAAGTAACATTTTTAAGGACACCTAAGCTTTTTTCTTCTCTCTTTTTTTTCTACCTGCCAGCTGTTACCATGGAGCCCAGTTGGTAACTTCTTTATCTTAGAAATGTAGCCATCTCTTTGAAGCCCCAGCTCAAGGACAGGGGCCTTGTTCACATATTTTGTTAAAAACTAGTATGGGGGTGTCTAGCTTAGGAGTGTTGATTTTTCAAGCTAGTGCCCAAGTAGAACAGGCAACATGAAAACAGGAAGTTTATCTACATTGAACTCTTTTATAGGGTCTCTTTTGCTGAAAGTCCTAAAGTTAGCCATGGTGAAAACTTCTGGAGAATTCAGTTCAGACATTTCTGTGGGCCTGGTACAGAGGGGGAAGATGGGAAAGGCAGGGGGTAAGACCCGGTTGGTGGATCTGAGTATGAGGAAGGAGAGATATAAAAGAATAATAGGAAAGGGGTTTGTGATTTTCCTAGCAACAACAACTTGAGGAGTAGAACAGATAGTGCCAAGGGGAAGACCGAAGTGAGTATCCCAAAAAGCCTGTGAGGGCTTTTCAATTCTTAGTAAACTGTTTTCAGTGATGACAAAGCAACTTTAAAGGCCATTTTCATTACATCTTGGATAGGGGTCTGAGGGTTCTCCTCAGCTGGTTTGAGCTTTGGGTTAGCTGGTAAGAGGACCTGGTGGGACGGGGTGCAGGCACTGACAGGAGAAGAGAGGAGGGAGTGGGTGGAGGGGTGCCTCAGTGCCTGCTACCTCAGCAAGGGGGCAATGGTCTGAGAACCGGCAGAGGTTTGGGTTTTGGATCTAGTAATTGGAGGGGAGAAATCAGGTTGCTGAGGTGGGAGTGACAGCAGAAAGTCTGTAGCAGAAGGCTGAGGGTAAGAATCTATTGGAGAAGAATAGTTCAGGATGTGAGCAAAGGAGGGAAAAGGCTTCCACATAGGGGAATCTCCTTTCACTCTTTTGAGCACTTGCAGAAGTTAAAACGGTCACACAGAATTTGAGGACCTAGAGGCCCCTCTGTGGGCCATCAGTTTTCTTTCTCTATTTGTTAATATGGTCAATGCTGTGTACTTAATTTGATGAGCAGTTGTTTTCCACCAGGCACCCCCTGTATGCTCACATCCCCATGACTTACAGAAGAAGTCAGCTTTTCCCCCACACAGCTATGGCTGTTTGTGGCTTTGATACTCTGCCTGGCAAACATAGTAATCTAGGCTAGCCAACCTGCATCTGGCTAGCGTGTCCCTATATCCATAATATTTGTTTCCATTATCTATGGTACAGAAGGTATTTAATGGAATTTTAGTGGGATCCTCTTCATCAGGAATATCTCAATAGGAAAGACCTATAGCCAGCTGACAAATGTCTGGATGGAGAGAAGGCCACCAGGTACCTAAGTGGGCTGTATGCAAGATAGACCATACTTTTTGTCTAGTAGAATTTTTGATCAGCAATCGCTGCTGAACAGGCTGATGAGAGTTAGGACTACTGGTGGCCAAGGGGAGAGTCTATAGCCATATCCGTATGGCGAATACAAAATTTGAAAGGGTTACCAGTCTTTTCCAGTTTCCAGCCAGAGTCTGGACAGGGCACAGGCTTGAGACTTGAGGCATGGATCCAGGAAGTGATTCCGTCTACTTTTACCGCTGTAGGTGTTATAAGTAGCACCTGGTATGGTTCTTTCCAGCGGGGTTCCAGGGATGACACCTGATGTCATCTTATGTAGATGAAGTCTCTTGATATTGATGTGGAGTCCCCTCGTCTGCAGGTTGGTAGGCAGTGGCCAGGTGTTTCAACAGGTATCGCTGAGTTCTTTCGAGAACTTTTAGTCTGTCAAGCAAGGGGGTGTGGAAGGGATCGTTCGGTCTTAGAGTTGGGGTTAGGTCCCTTACTGGAGGAGGGACACCATTGAGAATTTCATAGGGGGTGAGGTTACACAAAGAAACAGAGGGAGAATTTCTTGCATGAAACAGTGCATAAGGCTGGAGCATAGTCCAATCTTTTATGCTGGTCTCTAAGCTTAATTTCTTTAAGGTCTCTTTAATGGTTCTATTTATTTTTTACCTGTACTGCGCTCTGGGGTCTACAAGCACAATGTAACTTCCAATTAATTTCTAGGGTCCTGGCTAACCCCTGACTTACCTGGGCCATGAACGCCGGTCCATTATCAGAACCTATTACTTTAGGCCAGCCGTATCTTGGAAAATATCTTTCAGGATATTCTTGACCATCATTTGCGCCGTTAATTTTTATTTTGTGGGAAAGGCTTAAATCCATCCTGAAAATGTATCTACAAAGACTAAGAGATATTTAAGTCCATACCATGCTGGCTTAATTTCAGTAAAGTCCACTTCTCAGAATTGTCCTGGTCTGGTTCCTCATAGGTACTTTCCTGCAGGAAGCTTGGAATGGTAAGCATTAACCAATTGACATATCCGACAGGCTTTTGTTACCCGTTCAGATATTTCCTTTCGCTGTGAGTTGGTTAATCGAAAACTCTGTTCTTGATCCTTCAGGAATGCCTGCAGTTTCTTTTAACCAAGGTGAGTGAGTTGATGTACATTTTTAAAGTAGTGTAGGGCTTTCTGTAATTGAAGGCTAGGCTCAGTGAAGTTGAGGAATTCAATGTCAGTGTCCTTAGATGTTATCAAAAGCTTGCTGGTGCTCAAAGGGTCCATTGGAATTGGGCATCCTCATTTAACAGCGGGTATAAAGGAGAAGCTAAGAACACAAACCCAGGTATCCATACCTGCAAAAGCCAGCAGTCCCAAGAAACTCTCTTGAGTTGTCTCTTGTTAGATGGGGGTGGTATCTGCACAATGGTTTTTTTCTCGGCAGAGAGCCCTGAGAACAGCTTAATCAGACCTTATATACTTTTCTTGGAGTGGGCAGGGAGGGAAACTTATCGATGGGTCAGAGCAAGTGGGAGGTTTGGTACAAGCGGGTGAGGGAGTACAATCCTCAGTTTGGCAGTTGGGGACAGCACATTCTGGGAACAAAATTAGCAAACAGTTCTCCAGATTTCAACAGTGTTTTGTTAAGCATACAGAAAAACAGGAAGTGACAAGTGCCTATTTTATTAACCTTTCACCAAAGCGAAATAGAACGTGAGCTTGGATTACAAAAACAACCATGACCAGGTTGCCTAATGCTCTCAAATGTCAATCCTATTGGTGACTACATATTTGTTTCTTCCAAAGATTATATATTCAACATCAACCATGTTGAAAATGTCTAATCCTATCACTCACTTTATACATTGCCTGATTTCATGTCTCTATTGATATCTGCATTCTTGCATGTTTTCCCCCATTCATCATTGTGACTGACTCTTCACATGTGCTGATATTTTGTTCACTCTCTACCCAAAGTTGATTGCTAAAGAACTTTTGGTCTAAATCCTATACTCACTCTTTTTCCTGAACCTACCGACTATCTTCCTAATCCTACCGACTATCCCTTTTAGACAGGAAGTTCTCTTCTACCTTCAATCATCCATTGTATATTGATTTATCTCGGACATCTGTGCAGAACCTAATTCAATGCTAAGTATCCCAATCAAGGGCCCTTCTGGACTTCAAATCTTACCATGATTTCTGTTTTCATAATTATTTTGAAAATTTAATAAAATAGTGTTTGCCAAGGAACTGACTTCATTCAGTTCCTGAAGGAATTGACCTACCTCACTTCTTTGGTGATGGAACTCTCTTAACTTGGGTTCCAGGAAGACAGGAACACACAGCCAGTCCCAGTCCCAGTACCAGTGGGCTAACTTGTTTGGATTTACCAAGGACAGAGTGTGTCTTTTTTGGTACCTACTGATGTGAGGATGGTCAGATGCGAGGAGAGCCTTCCCTGAGAAAGCATGTAGTGGTCAGCGCAGGCTCCTGACAACTTCACAGAGTTTGACAAAAAGACCAAATCTGAGACAGAACAGGCCACCTTGGGGGAACATAGTATGGCCCACCAGTCAGAGGAGACTCTGGATAGTCACAGACTTACTTGGGGGAAGGAGGTGCCTTTTTGAGTGTGGGTGTGAGTTTGTGGTTTTGTCTCATGTTCTGAGAATAGATAGAAAAGGCGGTTTGCTTGGTTTGGAGTGGACTGTTTTTAGAAAGTCCTTTGACAAGGCGAGTGTTTCTGTGTCTGTGTATCCCACTGTGTCCGTGGTTGTAGACATTAGAAAAGAGAATGCATCAATGGATGTTTCCTGTCTAGTAGAAAGCTTCCCAGCATTCATCCTACTCATTATAGGAATGGACTGCCTTTTGTCTTATCGATGGGCAACACCTACTATCTTCCTAAGTTCCTGTTTTCTTCCTGAATTCTGGCCACTCGCCAGAATAGGCTCATGGTTTTGTTTCCAAAATATGTACCACTTCTAAATTCTGCGACATGGCCATGTAATGGATAGCTGAAGGGAATGGCAAGCATCTCAGAAAACTCAGATATCAGTGTGACCAGAAAAGTCTCAGTGGAGAAACCCTGCTTTGGGCCTTTTGCTTACATATTGTTCTGTTGCCCTGAATGTCAGGAAGGTCTTTGCCTCAGGCCACCACTTTGTGAAGCCTGAAAAAAACAGTTTTCAAATGGAAATGAATGGGCCTCACCAGTGGCCACGTGGCCACCCAGATCAATAACTTTGCTTAATTTCTTTGGAAAGGGATGTGTCTGAATCAGCCTCCTGGCCCTGTGTGAGGCAGTGGCTTAGATTCTCAGCACCTGATGAATCTAAAGAAAGATCCAATGTGTGCATCCAAAACCAAAATGGCAAAAAGATTAGTCATTGTGGATGAAGTCTCTTGCCTTCCTCTATTAGATTCCTTACCTCCATCAAGGGAGTATAGGGATTTTTTGGGTCAAATGAGTTCTTCCAATCCCTGCAGAGGTGTTTGTGTTTAATCATGACTCCAAATCAAATAAGGAATCAATACCTGACAGTCAGTAGGCCTCAAATTGTAGAAGAAGAGCAGTATTAATGGCAGAACTATGTGATCAATCCTGGTTCACTTCAAGGGTGTCCAGGCCACCCTGAGTTTAGGCAAATGAAGGGCAAGGGAGCTTATTTTGGATACTCTCTTGGGCTGTGCCATTTAAGGAAACCTCCAGGCAGAGGTTATGATGAGTGACTACATGGAAGAAGATGAGGACCATGTGGGATTGTTTGGTTCTAATTGTGGTCACTTGTGTGGCTGTTGGAAGAGATGACTGGGTTCATCTGCGCTAGAACACTGGTTTGATTCTCCTCAGAGACTGAGCTCTGTAACTGACCTCAGAGTAGTAATTGCTTTGGAAATGAATATGACTTAATCAGCCTCTTGGCCCTGTTTGAGGCTGTGGCTTAGATTATCAGCACCAGATGGATCTAAAAAAAGATCCCATGTGTGCATCCAAAACGAAAATGGCCAAAATAGCAGTCATTGTGGATGAAGTCTCTCGCCTTTCTCTGTAAGGTTCTGAAAGAATAAAAGAAATTGAAATTGAAATGTAAAGAACCAGGTTTCCTAAAGTTTCCAAGCTGCACTCAGCACCTGAAATTCCGGTGGCAGTTAAGACAATTTCCAGATCTGCACATTAGGTGTGTGTTGAAATCTTCCCTGACCACCTAGGTACTTAACAACCCCTTCCCAGAAACCGTGCAGCTCACCACGTATACATCTCAGGGCTTCAACCAATCAGTTTAAATGTATACCCCTTCTTAGGGCTGATCAATCACCCCCTGCCCGACCTGTTCCCGCCAATGAATGTTCTAATCATGTTTTAGAGTTGTTATTTGATTTTCTCTTGGTATATGATGATTTGCTAAAGGAGGCTATGATGTATGTAAAGTCCCTGCCCTCTCTAAAGAATGTATATAAACTGTGCTCAAGTTGTTCTCGGGGCTCTTTGTTCTTTGCTCCTCTGAAGTGAGTCCTGAGCTCCAGCATGCTGGACCCCCAATAAACCCTTTAGAGTTGCATGAGAAAGCCTGTTGACGGTCTTTTCCTCCGATGTTCACCCCACCTTTTCATCTGGAGGCCCCAGGTGAGATATTTGGCGTGGCGGATGAAAGACCCCAAGAGACTTCTCTCAGGGTAAGTAAGGCGCCTCTTTCTGGTTTCGGGTTTCAGGTTAAGGCTTGGCAAAGTGGCTGTCGGTGAAGAGCATTATCTCTCTCTGATAGTGGCTGACAGACGTGTCACAGAGCTGCAGGCCACGTCCCTGTGGGACACTCCAGGGGACGAGGGAAATCAAGGAATAGTAGTTTCCTCAACTCGGTTATATTTTGCTTCAGAATTCGGTTTGCCAGCCCATCAGGTTTTGCCGGCTACTCAATTTTGTTCATTGTCCTGAACTCATGTTGAGTTTATTGTCTCTCTTTATTGTCTAACACATCAGGTTTTGCCAGTTACTCAGTTCTAATCTTTGTCTTGGACACACGTTAAACGTTTACTGTTTGTCTTTGTCTGTGTTGCAATTGTGTCTTCACTGTCTCTCTTTGAGTAACTCCCATTATGGGACAAATCACTTCCATGCTTCTGTCCCTGACCGTTGATCATTGGACTGATGTCCGCTTAAGGGCCCAGAATCTTTATTTTTCAGTAAAATGCCTGACCTGGCAGACTCTCTGTGCTTCAGAATGGCCCATTCTCAAAGTCGGGTGGCCCCCAGAAGGATCCTTCCGCTTCCCTCTAATCCGAAAATCAGAGATATTGTCTTTCAGCCGGGACCACGTGGCCACCCAGATCAATAGCCATATACCCCTTCCCCAGGATCCTCTCATTCAAACCTTCCGCTCCCCCTGCTTCCCTCCATTCTCCCTGAGTCACAAGATTGGACACTCCTCCCCCTCCTTATCCTCTACCCTGGCTCCCCAACACCGAACACGTTCCAGATGATCCTCCTGCCGCTGACACAGCCTCTCTGCCACTAGAGGCAATTGGGCCAGTCCCAAGTCCTCCAGGGGACTTCGCAGCCCCTCCTCCTCTGGTGGAAGCTGGGCCATCTAAAGGAACCCGCCAGTGACAGATAATAAAAAACTCAGAAACCCCTGTGATGCTCCCTCTCCATCCCTATGGGCCGATGAACCGACCAAACTGGGACCCCAACACCATTGAAGTTAGGTAGCATCTGTCCACTTATCACCGGCCTCTAATAGCGGGTCTCTTAGTGGCCGCCAGAAGGCCGACTAATTTGGCCATGGTAAGAGAGATTATCCAAAGGCCTAATGAGTCTCCCTCTATGATTTTGGAGAGAATAATGGAAGCATTTAGAAAATATACTCCTTTTGATTCTCAGACAGAGTACGAAAAGACATCTGTTGCAATGGCCTTTATTCTTCAGGCTGCCCTAGATATTAAGAGAAAGTTGCAACGTCTAGATGGATTACAAGATATGACCTTAAGAGATTTAGTCAGAGAAGCTGAGAAAATATATTATAAGAAAGAAACTGAGGAGGAATGGGAACAGAGGAGACAGAAGGAAAGGGAACAAAAGGAGGATGAAAGGAGCAAAAGGCAGACTAAAGCACTGGCTAAGGTTCTGGTCAGAGCAGTAAATAGGCCAGAAGTTAAAAAGCACGGAGATAGGAAGGGATACATGGGCCCATGCCAAAGGCTGTCCCTGGCCTCAGGTCAATGTGCCTACTGTAAAGAAAAAGGACACTGGGCCAAAGAGTGCCCCCCAAAAAAGCAGAGATGCCAGACCGCCGTGCTGACTCTAGAACAGGAATAGGGAAGTCGGGACTCGGATCTCCTCCGCAAGCTCAGGGTAACATTTTAAGTGGAGGAAACCCCATTGAACTTTGAAGTGAAAACAGGACCAGTATACTCAACCTTTAAGACCCCACTGGGCCCCCTATCAAATAAATGGTCGCTTGTTCAAGGGGCTAATGACAGTAGATAATGAGCTTGGACAACTAAGAGGACAATGGACCTAGGAAATGGAAAAGTCCACCACTCTTTTCTAGTAATCCCAGAATGCCAGGCCCCGTTGATGGGCAGGGATCTGCTTACAAAACTCAGGGCTAGAATAACCTTTAACACTGATGGTCCCCAAGTGGTGTTTCTAAACGCTTCAGTAAAAACTCCCATAGTCACGGCTTTGACTATGTCCTTAGAAGATGAACATCAACTCTTCGCGCGCCCTAGAACTGATCAAACAGGAAAACTATCCCAGAAATTGATAAAAGATTATCCTAATGCCTGGGCAGAAACTGCTGGGTTAGGTCTAGCCATAAAAAACCTCCAATAGTAGTAGAATTAAAAGCCTCTACCTCTCCAATCAGTGTTAAACAATATCCTCTAATCAAAGAAGCTAAGGATGGGATAAGGCCCAATATTCAGAAATACCTGGCTCTTGGGGTCCTAAGGCCCTGTCAATCGGCCTAGAATACCCCCCTGCTACCAGTAAGAAAGCGAGTAACTGGGGACTACCGTCCTGTTCAAGACCTAATAGAGATCAAAAACAGACTGCAGGACATTCACCCCACGGTACCCAATCCACATAATTTGCTTAGCACTCTGAATCCGGAGAGGTAATGGTACACTATGCTGGACTTAAAAGATGCTTACTTCTGCTTGCCACTACATAAGGACAGTCAGTTGCTGTTTGCTTTCGAGTGGATAGACACAGAAACAGGAACATCTGGCCAACAAACCTGGATTAGACTCCCACAGGGGTTCAAAAACTTCCCCACTTGAACTCTGGTGTGATTTCCCTTAGAAAATGAGTTCTGGTAATGAACTCAGAGAAGTATTGCCATAAATTTTGTTGGGATTTTAGGAGGCCATGCATGAGAGTCGCCCTTGGAAACTGAGATCTAGGCCCAGTGTGGCTTTCCACAGAGCACTGGGTATCTCAGCCAGAATATCACATGATTTTATTCTGAAAGACTTGGCAGCCATAGTTGAGATTCAAAACACACATAGACTTCACATTGTAGACCTCAATGGACCTAACTTCATGTGACCTTTTGGGCACTCTTTGGGACGCCTTGCCTGTGAGAGTTATCCACAGCTTTCATTGAAATGAGCTTCCTCAAAATTTAATGGTGTGGTGGGTCAGGGTCTGCAGGAGAATACATCAACCAGGCTTCTATCTCACATAGCTTGCCCCCTTGACCATTGCAACCTGATTCTGAACATTGCCCTGAAACCTCTCCATATAACAAGATGCTTTTATATGAAGAGATCAAACATATAAGGGATTACGGGCTGCAGCACGTCAGTCACAAGCCATTTGGAAGCAATGGCAGATCCACATGGCCCCACCACAAATGTTTTATCACAAACCTGCACACCACAGCTCGTGCCCTCAATTGAGCAGTCTACAACATACTGGCATCTCTGTTTTACACCATTTTCATGAAACCCAGTAAATCAAGGCATTATCTGGTACACTCATGATCAGCAACAGGTCATACAAAGGTTCTCCAGTGCCACCTGGTCATTAGAATTACAAAAATTCCATGGTATTTATCTATCCATTTTTCAAGGTTGAAGTTGGAAGCACTGTATGTTTCAATTTATTCAGGAACCATTAAATGGTGAGGAACCTCATTTCAGTGAAATCTCTGGAGGACACTCACATGAATGTCTTCCCAAAGAGTAGCCAAAAGGTCACATGAAGCCAGGCCCATTGAGGTCTACAATGTGAGGTCTATGTGTCTTTTGACTCTCAACTATGGCTGCCAAGTCTTTCAGAATAAAATCATGTGATATCCTAGCTGAGATACCTAGTGCTCTGTGGAAAGCCACCCTGGGCCTAGATCTCAGTTTCCAAGGGCGACTCTCATGCGTGGCCTCCTTAAAATCATAACACAGTTCATGGCAATACTTCTCTGAGGTCAGTTCCAGAACTCAGTCTCTAAGGGGAAACACACGAGAGTTCCAGCCCAGGTTTACCTACACCTCTCTTCCAACCCTCACACAAATGACCACAATTAAAACCAAAACACTCCCACATCACCCTCATCTTATTCCATATAGACACTCATCTTAACTTCAAGCTGTAGGTTTCCATGAGGGATGCAGCCCAAAACAGTGTCCACAATAAGCTCCCTTGCCCTTCATTGGCCTAAGTCAGGGTGGCCTGGACACCCTTCATGTGAACCAGGAGTGATCAAATAGGTGTGCCGTTAATACTGCTCTGCTTCTCCAATTTGATGCCTTCTGACTGTGAGGTTTAGATTCTTAATGTGAATTGGAGCCCAGAGAAAACACAAGCACCTCTAGGCTAGCCTCTGCAGGGCATTGAAGAACTCATTTGACCCAAAGGATACGGATTCTCACTTGATGGAGGTAAGCAACCTTACAGTGGAAGGTGAGAGAGTTCATCCACAATAACTGCTATTTTGGCCATTTTGGTTTTGGATGCACACATGGGATCTTTCTTTACATCCATCAGGTGCTGACAATGTAAGCCACAGCCTCACATAGGGCCAAGAGGCTGATTCAGACACACCTCTTTCCAAAGCAATTAAGCAGAGAGCCACATGTGAGGCCTATTCATTTCCATTTGAAAAATATTTTCTTCAGGCTTCACAGAGGTGTGGCCTGAGGCATCAACCTTCCTGACTTACTGGAGAACAGAACAAAAGGTAAGCAAAAGGCCTAAAGCACGGTTTCTCCACTGAGACTTTACTGGTCACACTGATATCTGAGTTTTATAAGATGCTCGCCATTTCCTTCAGCTATCCAGTACATGTCCATGTCACAGAGCTTGGAGGTGGTACATATCTTGGACACCAAACCATGAGCCTATTCTTGAGAGTGGCCAGAATTTAGGAAGAAAACCGGAAGTATGGTCTATCTTGCATACATCCCCCTTAAGGACCTGATGACCATCTCTCCACCCAGACATTTCTCAGCTGGCTATAAGTCTTATCTATTGGGATATCCCTGATGAAGAGGATTACAGTAAAATTCCATTAAATCCCTTCCATACATAGATAATGGAAACAAACATTATGTTTGTAGGGACACGTGAGCCACATGCAGGTTGGCTAGCCTAGATTACTATGTTTGCCTGGCGGACTGTGAAAGCCATAAACAGTCACAGCTGTGTGGGGGAAAGCCGACTTCTTCTGTAAGTCATGGGGATGTCAGCATACAGGGACTTCCAGATGGAACCCAAACTCCTCATCAAATTTTGTACACAATATTGGCATTATTACCAATTAGATAACCAAACCTGATGGCCCACAGAGGGGTCTCTAGATCCTCAAATTATGTGTGACCTTTTTAACTTCTACAAGTGCTCAAAAGGGTGAAAGGAGATTCCCCTATGTGGAGGCTTTTTCCCTCCTTTGCTCACATCCTGAACTATGCTTCTCCAATAGATGCTCACCCTCAGCCTTCTACTCCAGACTCTCTGCTGTCACTCCCACATCAGCAACTTGATTTCTCCCCTACAATTAATAGATCAAAAATCCAAACCTCCGCTGGATCTCAGACCACTGCCCCCTTCCTGAGGTAGCAGCTACTGAGGTACCCCTCCACTCACTCACTCCTCTCTTTTCTTGTCAGTGGCCGCACTGGGTCCCAACAGGTCCTCTTACCAGCTAAACAAAATCTCAAACCAGCTGAGGAGAACCCACATACCAGTATCCAAGATGTAATGAAAATGGCCTTTAATGTTGCTTTGTCATCACTGAAAACGGTTACTAAAAATTTAAAGTCCCTCACAGGCTTTTTGGTATACTCACTCCCGTTTCCCCCTCTGTTCTACATGTTCTACTGCTCATGTTTTTGTTGCTAGGAAAATCCCAAAACCCTTGCCCATTATTCTTTTACATCTCTCCTTCCTCATTCTCAGATCCAAGGAGCTGCTCTCAGCCCTGCTTCCCTGTCTTCCTCCTCTGTACCAGGCCCATGGAAAAGTCGAGCAGTATTAACGGCAGGCCTATTTGATCACTCTTGGTTCACAGGAATGGTGTCCAGGCCACACTGACTTTAGGCGAATGAGGGGAAAGGGAGCTTATTTTGGACACCAACTTGGGCTGCACCCTTCATGGTAACCTCCAGTCAGAGGTTATGATATGGAAGAAGATTTGGGCCATGTGGCAGTATTTTGGTTTTAATTTTGGTCATTTGTGTGGTGGTTGGAAGAGATGACTGGGTCCACCTGGGCTTGTTCTCTGGTGTGATTCCCCTTAGAGACTGAGTTCTGGAACTGACCTCAGAGAAGTATTGCCATGAATTGTGTTGGGATTTTAAGAGGCCACACATGAGAGTCGCCTTGGAAACTGAGATCTACGCCCAGGGTGGATTTGCACAGAGCACTGGGAATCTCAGCCAGTATATCATATGATTTTATTCTTAAGGACTTGGCAGCCATGGGTGAGAGTCAATACACACATGGAGCTCACATTGTAGACCTCAATGGGCCTGGATTCATGTGACCATTTGGGCACTCTTTGGGAAGCCTTGCCTGTGATAGTTCTGCAGAATTTTCATTGAAACGAGCTTCCTCACCATTTAATGGTTCCTGAATAAATTGAAACCCACAGAGCCTCCAACTGTATTATTGAAAAATGGCTAGATAAATACCAGGGAATTTTTGAATTTCCCATGACCAGGTGGCACTGGAGAACCTGTGGATGTCCTGTTGCTAATCAAGAGTATACCAGACAGTGCCTTGACTGACTGGGTTTCATGAAAATGGTGTAGAACAGAGACTCCAGTAACTTGGAACCTGCTGAGTAGTGGGCCTAGAGCAGTGGTGTGCAGGTGTGTAATAAAACATCTGTGGCGGGGCCATGTGGATCTTCCATTGGCTTCTGAATGGCTTGTGACTGACAGGGTGCAGCCAGGAGTCCCTTATATGTAAAGACATCTTGTTATATGGAGAAGTTTCAGGGCAATGTCCAGAATCAGGTGGCTATGGTCAAGGGGGCAATGTCTGTGGGATAGAAGCCTGTTGGTGCATTCTCCTGCAGACCCTGACCCACCACACGTGACAGAACTCCCTCCAGCACCGTGTCCCAGTTGAACTCCTTGTATTTTGTTAAACAAATAACAAACTCCCTATGCAGCAGCAAGAAAGACAATGAAAATTGGAGGATGACCAAAGGGCTTCACAGTCCACACGGGGAGACACTTTTCCCCAATGGCCATAGTTTAACTACAAAAATAGAACTCATCACTGATGCACCATGTTCATTGGAAAATAAGAAAACATGTCCTCCAGGTCACATAGATGCAGATCCAGCTCTGATGGTCTCACTACAAAGGAAGCTAAAGCTCCTGACAACAACATATATTTCAAGGACCCATCCTCAGAGGCAGTTACTCAAAAAGTCTTTAGGCCAGCAGAGCTCCATGTTTGTGGAGAGTTTACCCTGTCCCTTACTTTTTGAAACTCATCTACCACCTCCAAGTTTGTGAATTCCTGAGCATTTTCCATTCGAGATATGTATTCACAGATTTTCTAACACTTCCCCTCTCATTGTGTCTTACTTGGGCCCAAGGTAATGTTAAGGATTTGTTCTGGATGAAAGTGAGAAGATGTTTGTGTAGCACATATTTGCATACTCATAGATTCATTTTCCTATTTTCCATTGAAATACAGAATCCCTGACATGAACATATACCCTACTAGACTCTGACTAATAATCCTAAAATGATGTAGAAAAATAACCCAAGCAGAATAGAAATACAAGCAGTTCAGAGGATGCATGCTGTATAGTTCGACTTGCCTTTTGCATGATAAACCGTAGGTGTTAAATATGTAGACAATTTTTAATTGAAATAGTTCTCCATGTGTTTTTAAAGTAAACAAATATGTGAATTCCTGTCTCCCTTGCTTTGTAGCCAATTCAACACATGTATTTTTATATGCACATTTAGATTCCTACATGGTATCACATGCACAATTTGTGAGGTGGCTGATGGAAGATACAACTTATGAGAAGAGATCACTCCTCCTAAACGCAGTTGGAACTGAAAATACAACCTATGGGTGAGCTTCCTAGTATTACAATATTATACATAAATCCATGTTCAGTAAAATGAATATTTTTGCATCTGTGGATGATATATATTTCATAATGAATTTCGATTTGCATATATTTCTACCTTTTAATATCTGTGGGGTTCTTTTGTATATGTGTGTGTGTGTGTGTGTGTGTGTGTATATATATATTTTCCAGATTTTTCAAAATATGAAATATATATGTCTTATTTTACACTCCCTAAATTCACTCATATTCATGTATGTGGATTTATAATCAACTTTTCACAAGATTATTCTCAGAATTATTCATCCACCTGAAATACATATTTATTTTCTAGTACTGAAAACTAACTTCAGTGAATGGTGCATACAAATCCTAATTATTCTACAGTAACTGACCCTGTTTAACATCAATCCAAGTAGATTACTATGGGACATGATGTATGTTTTGACGTTCATTTTCATTCAAACCTGGTACATTACTATTTCTTCAGGTTATGCATATCATCGGATATGTATTTCATTCACAAGTTATCAAAATTATTTGCATTTGTTTCACTTTCAATCACTTCCTATTCAGAACACATGAATTCCTCTATGTTTGTTGACTGGTATTTTTATGAGACTTCTTTCCAAACACAATATTTTCCAAATCCATAATCAGTTTTGAAGCAAAACTCACACACCCTTCATGAGAAAACATAACTCTAATATTACCATTAGATGTATAACTCGTTGGAATGAATGATTGTATATCAATATAAGATTTCTTATATATTTTAAGATATCAATTCAATCCATTATTTAAAGTGGAACTAGTTATATTATTTATTCACTGTATGGTGTATTCATACATTATTTCTATATTCATAGACAATGTGTACACCTCTCTGTACCCCCAATACTAATTTATTCATCTTCAAAATATGGCCCTCAGAAAAGGTGGAAGAAATACTCATGTCACCTGATCTACATATACATTTTATCAGAGTAATATTCTGGACACAAAATACAAAGGTCACACTTATGATTGTACCAAAGCCTAAATGGAAAGTGAGAAAGGATTACTACAATCATCCATGTGATGTTGCCTAATGCTCTCAAATGTCAGTCCTATTGGTGAGTACATATTTGTTTCTTCCTAAGATTGTGTATTCAAACTCAACCCTGTTGAAAATGTCTAATCCTCTCACTGACTTTATACTTAGCCTGATTTCATAATGTCTCTATTGATATCTGCTTTCCTACATATTTTCCCCTGTTCATCATTGTGACTGACTCTTAACTTGTGTTGACATTTACATTCACTGTCTAACCAAAACCGTATTGCTAAAGAACTTTTTTTTCCAAATCCTATATTCACTCTTCTTCCTAATCCTTCCGACTATCAGTTTTTGAATGGATGTTCTCTTCTATATTCAATCATCCAAGTAAAGGTCGTGCGAGCATCGGAGGAAGAGACTACCAAGAGAATACATCATGCAACAGCAAAGGGTTTATTTGGGGTCCAACATGCTGGGGCTCAGAGCTCACTTAATTAGAGCAGAGAGCCCTGAGAAGAGCTTATGGAGAGTTTATATACTTTCCTTGGAGAGGGCAGAAAGGGAAGTTTATTGATGGTTCAGGGTGAGTGGGTGGTTTGCATTCAACCGGGTGAGGGAGTACATTCTGCAGTTTGGGCGTTGGGGACAGCACATTCTGGGACAAGATTAGGAAACATTTCTCAACATTTCAAAAGTGTTTTGTTAAGTGTACAGAAAAACAGGAAGTGACAAGTATATATTTTATTGACCTTTCATTCCCCACTTCTTCTGGCAACTTTTAATCATAAAAATGATCATTGGGGGATGTCACATTCTATGTTTGCTAGTGGGGTATTACCATAAGTTTAACTTGTCCAATTTGAGCTTGGAGAAAATAAATTACATGGTTGAGGAAACAGGGTTTTATAGTTAGCAATAATATGAGGATTATTATTGGATGGGCCAGAGTTGATAAAAACGTAGTTAACCAGGGGGACTGTGTAAACCAAGACTCAAACCACCATTTTTGGTCCTCTCTCTCTCCTTGACTCTCTTCAAGGCATCTTTTTAATTTACTCATAGATTATTTTACAACTCCATTATGGTCGACATTAAAAAAACATTCTTCCCTCAATGCAGCACAAAGGCCCCCTTCTCTAGTGAAAAAGAGATCCAACCCTCTACTGTTCTGTAAAACAACTTCAGAGAGAAAGGTTAAAGATTCCTGCAAAGCTGTGATAGAAGTTACTAATATTTTTAAGTTTTTATATATTCCTGCTCCTAATTGGGTCATTCGTTGTGTCCCATGGACCACGGCAGTGGTTCCTCTGCCCAACCCTGAAGCAACTCCTATTTGCAATGGAATGGCTAAGGTGAGGGATATATGTTTTCAGAGGAACCGGATTGTATGCCCCCCTATTTGAACTTCAAATGAATCTGTGTCATGATAGAGCACTCTGGGAAACATCCGCACCATTACACATTTAATCACATCTGTTGACAATTTCAATAAAACACAAACAATGTTTAAGTATATAGAATTAAACTGTTGTAGGGACGGACAAGGCAAGGCACCAAAGATAGCACCAAAGACAGGGAAACAGTCTTATTTGGTTGCAACCAGATTCAGAGGGCATTGCTTCTGTTGTAATCAATTAATCCCATGAAACCTAAGTTTATGTAGTTTCAGAATTTTGTACCCAACATGAAAGGGAAGGGGCTCAGAAGTTCATAGTCTTCAGAAGTTCACAAAAGGCAGTTTTTGTTTCTGTTTTTTCCTTAGGTCTGGGCAAGTTAAATTTTCAAGAACACCTGGGAGGGGGAGAGCTTTTTCTTCCCTTTCTTTTTCCCCCTGCCAGCTTTTTCCATGGAGCCCAGTTTGTAACTTCTTTATCTTAGAAATGTAGCAATGTCTGTGAAGCCCCAGCTCAAGGCCAGGAGCCTTGTTCACATATTTTGTGAAAAACTAGTGAGGGTGTGTCTAGCTCAGGAGTGCTGATTTTTTAGCCAGTTGCCAAGTAGACCAGGTCAACACAAAAAGAGAAAGTTTATGTACACTGAAGTCTCTTATAGCGACTCTTTTCCTGAAAGTCCCATAGGCAGCCATGGTGAAGACTTCTGGAGAAGGTCAGACTGTGAGGTGGAGATTCTTTATGTGAATTGGAGTCATGAGAATACCCAAGCATAAATGGGCTAGCCTCTTCCGGGATTTGAAGAACCCATTTGACCCAAAGGGTCCCTATTCTCACTTGATGGAGGTCAGGAACCTTTCTGAAGAAGGCTAAGACTTCATCCACAATGACAGCAATTTTGGCCATTTTGGTTTTGGATGCACACTTTGGATCTTTCTTCAGATCCATCAAGTGCTGAGAATCTAAGCCACAGCCTCACACAGGGCCAAGAGGCTGATTCAGACACATCCCTTTCCAAAGCAATTAAGCATAGAGACAAAGGTGATGCCCACTCATTTCCATTTGAAAAGTGTTTCTTCATGGTTCACAAAGGGTGTGCCTGAGGCAAGAGACTTTCCTGACATTCAGGTCAACATATCAGTAGGTAAGCAAAAGGCCCAAAGCAGGGTTTCTCCCTGAGACTTGTGTGGTCACACTGATATCTGAGTTTTCTGACATGCTGGCCATTCCCTTCAGCTATCCAGTACATGGCCATGTCACAGAGCTTGGAGGTGGTACACATCTTGGACACAATACCATGAGCCTATTTTGGAGAGTGGCTAGAATTTATGAAGAAAACCAGAACATAGAAAGATAGCAGGTGTTGCCCAAAGATAAGGCAAGCTGCAGTCCATTGATAAATTACGCAGGATGAATGCTGGGAAGTGTTCTACAAGACAGGACACATTCATTGAAGCATTTCCTTTTCTAATATCTACAACCACAGACACAGTGGGATATTCAGACATAGAAAGACTCGCCTTGCCAAAGGACTTACTAGAAACAGTTGACTCTAAACCAAACAAACCGCCTTTCCTATCCTCAGAACATGAGACAAAACCACAAAACCACATCCACACCCACAAAGGCACCTCCTTTCCCCAAGTAGGTCTGTGACTAGGCGCAGTGTCCTCAGACTGGTGGGCCATATTATGTTCCCCTGAAATGGACTGTCCTGTCTCAGTTCTGGTCTCCTTGGCCAACTGTGTGAAGTTGTCAGGAGCCAGTATTGAGCCACTAACTGCTTTCTCAGGAAATCCCCTCTTCTGAGCTATCCTGGCATTTGGCCATTCTCACAATGCTAGGTGCCAAGAAAGACTGACTCTGTTCTTGGTAAATTCAAACAAGTGAGAACACTGGTACTGGGACTGGGACTGTATCTGTGTTCCTGGCTTCCTGGATTCCACGTTCAGAGATTTCTATCACCAAGGGAGTGAGGTGAAGTCACTTCCTTCAGAAACTGAATGAGGACACACTGCCTTGGCAACCAATTTGTCCTAACAGTTGCTTCCAGAGTCCCATGGAGGCTGCCCATATTTCCTGTGAAACTTTCACAAGTTAGAATGATATATTAACCATAGGCACCCAAATAGAGCTCTCCACACAGGCCTGATTTGGCCCATCTTCTTTACATTAAGAAGAGAGAGGCAGATTCAGACACAACTCTTCATCCTGACCAAGTTGTTTGCCATGGAAGAAGACTTTTGCTCACTCAGGTCCTTCATCGCTGACTATATCTCGTGCAGAGATCATTTCTGCATGGACTTTTGAGGTTCTCAGCAAGTCAAAGATCCCATACATTCCTGTATTGTAAGACCAACCCTGTTCATGCTCTTCTGTAAAGTTAGGTTGAGGGAACAGTGTATGGTTTGGATTAATAACATTTTCAATTTGGGTTAGGAATCATTCTACTGGATGAAAAATGGTATTGGGAACTGCGATATGTATAAGACTATAGAGGTGAAATATATGTATGAAAACATAAATCCAAGTATTATTTGATGCCCAGAGGGCATTGGGCCCTTGATTGGGATACTTAGCTTTGAATTATGTTCTGCACAGATGTCTCAGATAAATCCATATACAATGGCATAGGACCATGTACCATGGTCCTATATACAAATAGGTCCATATATACACTCATCATAAACTCTGGCTGGAGTTTTCGATGAGGGGCGCAGCCCTAGACAGTGTACAAAATAAGCTACCTTGCCCCTCATTTGCCTGATGTCAGGGTGGAATGGGCACCCTTCCTGTGAACCAGGAGTGATCAAATAGGCCTACCGTTAATAATACTCTGCTTCTTCAATTTGAGGCCTTTCGGATTGTGGTGTTTAGATTCTTTATGTGAATTGGAGTGATGATAAAAGCCAAGCACCTATGGGCTAGCCTCTGCAGGGCTTTGAAAAACTCATTTGACCCAATGTATCCCTATTCTCTCTTGATGGAAGTCAGGAACCTTACTGAAGAAGGCTAGAGACTTCATCCACAATGACAGCAATTTTGGCCATTTTGGTTTTGGATGCACACATGGGATCTTTCTTTAGATCCATCAGGTGCTGAGAATCTAACCCACTGCCTCACACAGGACCAAGAGGCTGATTCAGACACATCCCTTTCCAAAGCAATTAAGCAAAGAGCCACAGGTGATGCCCATTTATTTCCATTTGAAAACTGTTTTCTTTAGGCTTCAAAAAAGTTTGGCCTGAAGAAAAGACCTTCCTGACATTCAGGGAAATGGAACTATATGTAAGCAAAAGGCCCAAAGCAGGGTTTCTCAACTGAGTCATTTCTGGTCACACTGATATCTGAGTTTTCTGACATGCTGGCCATTCCCTTCAGCTATCCAGAACATGGCCATGTCACTGAGCTTGGAGGTGGTACAAAACCATGAGCCTATTCTGGAGATTGGCCAGAATTCAGGAAGAAAACAGGAACTTAGGAACATATTAGGTGTTGCTCATCCCTAAGGCAAGCCACAGTCCATTCATAAATTGGGCAGGATGAATGCTGGGAAGCATTCTACTAAACAGGGCACATCCATTGATGCATTCTCTTTTCTACTGTCTACATCAATGTGCACAATGGGATAGACAGACATGGAAAAACTCACCTTTTCAAATGACTTACTAGATCAGCCCACTCCAAAACAAACAAACCTCCTTTTCTAATTATTCTCAGAACATGAGAAAAAACTACAAACTCACACCCACACCCACAAAGGCATCTCCTTCCCCAAAGTAGGTCTGTGACTGTCCGGAATGTCCTCTGACTGGTGAGCCATACAATGTTACCCCAAAATGGCCTGTCCTGTCTCAGATCTGATCTCGTTGGCCAACTCTGTCAGGATCCAGCAGTGAGCCACATCCTGCTTTCTCAGGAAAGATCCCTTTTCAGAGCTCTCCTGGCTTTTAGCCATCCTCACATCAGTAGGTACCAAGAAAGACTGACTCTGTGGTTGGTAAATCCAAATAAGTGAGCCCACGTGGACTGGGACTGGGACTTGCTCTGTTTGCTTGGCTTCCAGGATCCCATGTTCAGAGAGTTCCATCACCAAGGAAGTTAGGTAGGTTACTTCCATCAGGAACTGTATTAGGTCACTGCCTTGGCAACCACTTTGCCCTAACAGTTGCTTCCAAGGTTCGCATGAAATGGAGGCTGCCCCTACTTTATGTGACACTTTCACAAGTTAGAATGGTATATCAACCATTGTCCCCCAGGAACAGCTCTCTACACAGACCTGGTTTAGTCCATCTTCTCTATAATAAAAAGATAGATGTTGATTCAGACATATCCCTTCATCCTGACCAGGTTGTTTGCCTTGAAAGATGACTTTTTCTCTCTCGGGTCCTTCCCAGCAGCCTACATCTTCTACAGGGATAAATTCTGAATGGAACTTTGAGGTTCTCAGTAGATGGAATATGCCCTCCATTCCTGTATTATAAGACCAACTCTGTACCTCCTCTTCTGTAAAGTTAGATTGAGGAAAGAGTGTATGGTTAGGGTTAATAACATGTACAATTTGGGTAAGGAATCATTCTTCGGGATGAATAATGTTATTCTGACCTGTGATATTTATTAGAATATATAGGTGAAATATAAGTAGGTAAAAAGGAATCTAGGTAAGCTTTGGAGACCAGAAGGGCATGGGGCCCTTGATTGGGATACTTAGCTTTGAATTATGTTCTGCAAAAATGTCTCCAATAAATCGATATACAATGGCATAGGTCCTTGTACCTTGGATGATTGAATGTAGAAGAGAACATCCAGTAAAAAAGAGATAGTCAATATGATTAGGAAGATACTCAATAGGTTTAGAAAGAAGAATGAGTATAGGATTTGTACCAAAAGTTCTTTAGCAATAGGGTTTCAGGTAGAGAGTGAATGTAAATGTTAGCACATGTGAAGAATCTGTCACAATGTTGAACTGGGGAAAATATGTAGGAAAGCAGATATCAATAGTGATTTTAGGATATCAGGCCAATTATAAAGTGAGTGATAGGATTAGACATTTTCAACAGCCTTGAGGTTGAATATATAATCTTAGGAAGAAAGAAATATGTAGTCACCAATAGGATTGACATTTGAGAGCAATAGATGTTTTTCATAATCCATGCTCACTTTCCATTTAGGCTTTGGTAAAAACATAAGTTTGATCTTTGTAGTTTTGTCCAGAATATTACTGTGATAAAATGTATATGTAGATCAGGTGACATGAGTATTTCTTCCACCATTTCTGGGTGCAATATTTTGAAGACATATAAATTAGTATTGGGGATACAAAGAGGTGTACGTTTGTCTGTCAATATAGAGATAATGCATGAATAGACCATACTGTGAATAAATAATATAAGTACTTCCAACTTTAAATAAAGGATTGAATTGATATCTGAAAATATACAGGAAATCTTATATTGATATACAATCATTCATTCCAACCCATTATACATCTAATGGTAATATTAGGGTAATGGTTTATCATGAAGAGTGTGTGAGTTTTGTTTCAAAATGATTAGAGAAATTGAAAATAATGTCTTTGGAAAGAAGTCTCATGAAAAGTCCAGCCAGGAAACCTGGAGGAATACATGTGTTCTGAAGCAGGAAGTGATTGATAGAGAGACAAATGCCTATAAATTTGTGAACTTGTGGATAAATATATATCCTATTATGTGCATAAACTGAAGAAATAGTAATGTACCAGTGTTGAATAAAAATGAACGTCAAAATAAACATTTTGTATCATTGGAATCTACTTACATTGATGTTAAACTGGGTAAGTTACTGTAGAAATATTAGGATTTGTATGCACCATTCACCGAAGTTAGTTTTCAGTACTAGAAAAAAAATATGTATTTCAGGTGGATGCATATTTCTGATAATAATCATGTAAAAGTTGATTGTAAATCCAAATACATGAACATGAATGAATTTAGGGAGTGTATAATAAGACACATATATTTCATATTTTGAAATATCTGGAGATTATATATATATATATTTATATATATATACAAAACACCCACACAGACATTAAAAAGTAGCAATATATATGCCAATTGAAATTCATCATTAAATATATATCATCCACAGACCCAAGCTATTTATTTTACTAAACATAGATTTATATATAATTTTGTTAAACTAGGAACCTCACCCATAGATTGAATTTTCAGTTCCAACTGTGTTTAGGAGGAGTGATCTCTTCTCACAATTTGTATCTGGCAAGTCAGCTACCTCACAAGAATGTACGTGTGATAATAGGTAGGATTCTGTATGTGCATGCAAAAATACATGTGCTGAATAGGCTACAGAGAAAGCAAGACAGGAATTCACATATTTGTTAACTTTAAAAACACATGGTGAACTATTTAAATTAAAAATTGACTAGATTTATAACACCAACCCTTTATCATGCAAAATGAAAGTCCAATTATACACCATGCCTCCTCTGAACTGCTTGTATTTCTATTCTGTTTGGGTTATGTTTCTCCATCATATTAGGATTAGTAGTCAGAGTCTAGTAGGGTATGGGTTAGTGTCAGGGTTTCAGTATTTTGAATGGAAAATTAGATAAGGAATCCAATGTGTATGCAAATATGTGCTATACAAAAATCTTCCCACTCTCATCCAGAACGATGACTTGACATTGCCTTCCCCCCAAGTAAGACACAATTAGAGGAGAAGAGTTAGAAAATCTGTGAATACATATCTGGAAAATCCTCAGGAGTTTACAAACTTGGAGGTGGAAGAGGAGTTTCCAAAAGTAAGGGACAGGGTTGATAGACCCAACCTGATCTTTTATTAAAATTGGGAGCCATCTTGCCACAAAGCGATGAAAAGCTAATTTTGGGTTTACTATAAATTACTGCAATTTCTGAACCCATTTGGAATGTCTGCCCGTGCCTTTAACTCACCCATGCCTATCTCTCTGACCTGATAGCAGCCCTCTCTGAAAGTTTAGTGACACATCATAATTTTTGGCCTTCCCTGGCCAGACAACGACCCTCTCTGAGGTCTAATGGTCATCATTATTTCTGATGTTGGGGCCAGCAAAAAAAAAAAAAAAGAAAAGTAAACTACATTTAGTGTGATGCTTGTCAAAGTTCTGTTATCTGTAATCCCCCTTTTGTGTAACTTTCTGCGCTATATAGCTGGGCTGTAGGAAAGGTGGGGTTGCTGTCTTGTTCCCGCCGTTTTGTGAGGGAGAGGCAGGCCGCTGGCCGGTTGAAATAATAAATTTGCCTTAATTTGATTTTAATTGGAGTCAGTGGTCTTTACTTTTATTCTGGTCTAACATTTTGCAGTTCCGCAGCAAGATGACCCTGCCAGTACAGATCACAAGACCAGACTGTTGGAAATTCTGAAGCTGGCCTTCCCTCCAGGGCCCCCGGCTACAGAGCCACTCTAGGGGATGCGCAAATTGAGATGTTTCAACGACTTGGAGTGAGACTTTGGTCCAGGGAGCACTGCAATGAACCACTGGACTATAACTATTAGCAAGCACCTGGTGGAGGAGGCCTCCATAGGTAAGTGGCACCTTTATAACATCTGATATCTGGTTAAGGGAGATCTCTTCTGATGACAGAGAGGAGGCCTGGGGAGGCTCACATATACTCCTGTCCGGGACTGTAACGAGAATCATGCTGTCCTTTGTTCTGTTATGTAGGGAATTCTTCTGGATGGGTAGAGAGGTGTGGATGGGCATGCACGCGGTCCTACCCAGGAGCTTTAGCAAGACATTGCAATGCTCCTCTGCTTTTTTTTTTTTTTTTTTTTTTTGGTGCCTGGTTTCTGTTTTTTTTTTTTTTTCTGTTTTGTTCTGTGTTCTATATGTTTTTTGTTTGTTTGTTTTTGTGCGTTTTGTTGTGTGATTTCTGTGGTAAAAACTTAAAGATATTGGACGTGAAAATGGGTAATAAAGCAAGTAAGCGTGACACCTTTTTGGACTGTGTTTTAAGGAACTGCGATGAACTTTACCTCCCTTTGTTAAGCAGGATAAGAGAAGTCCCTAGCTGGCTGCCTGGAGCACACCCACTGCACAAGGCAATGCCTGCTGCAGAGCTAAAAACTGAGTATCTCACAGGTTAAGAAGTGAAACTCCTTTAAAACCACTTGTACCTCCAGATCAAAAGAGTCACAACCTTTGGGCAGAGTCCCCTGTGTTTCTCCTTTGTTAGCAAAGCAATAAACCTCCCTTTTTCTTTTTCTCAAAAACCCTGTCCTCATTATTAAATTGTCATTAATTGGCTTCAAGGTCAGGAACTGAACTTTAAGTTTCAAATTTTGATAAACCACACCACCCCCGCCCCGGAACTTTTTGAGAGCTGACTACTGATATGTTAGGAGATGGAGCATGGTTGGGGTGGAACCGAACCAGAGGAGCTAATCCTGTAAGTTAAAGGAGGGACCGAGGGACTTCCAGCAGCTGCCGAAGCCCTGTTACTTCAGGGAATTCCCTCCTTCCTTCCCTGCACTGTAAGCATTATGTAACGTCTGTCTTCTTAAAAAAGAGAAAAAGAAAAAGGGGATACTAAATTCAGTAAAGTCACCATGGAGACCCTTGATTTTACATTTCAGGTTGCCCCTCTGTAAAAACATGTGGTCCCCTTGTGGGGACTTCTATGGTGCCACTGGTGTAGGAGATTTTTCTCTTATCTGCTCTGTTTTAAAGGCTTCTGTCTGTCGGCCATAGTCTGGAGCTCCCTTCTGTCTGTCTTGTGTCTTTGTTTCTGGCCCTTTAAGACATGTGCAATAATGTGTTGATATTTTAAATTGTTTTTTGGGAATGATCTTAGCTGAATGTGTGTCTAAATGATGATGTTTTATTGTAACAATCTGGTATCTGAATGGGTTTTTGAAGCATTGCACAATCTTGCAGGTAAAAGTCGGGTTTAGGTAATTGTTTATTTTATGATTTCAGATAATTTATGCCAGAGAACTTAAATACTTAGGATGGAAAACTAAAGAACTCTCCTACCAAGTTGGCAAGTAACTTCCCAATCATTCAGTCTTTTATTTCACCTATTTTGAATTGGGTAGCCTGGGAAAATGTCACTGTGCGTACCAGTGCATTAATTTGGACAAAGATAGTAAATCATTTTATGGTATCTGTTGACAAAACAAGATGTAAAGATATAAAATTTTGTGAATTGTATCTTAAACTTGTTTCATAATTTTCAACATCCTAACCTGAAAATTATGGTTAAAATGCCTTAGGCCTGTTGTGTCTGCTCTGAATAGCAGTTTTATCCTGCTCCTTCCTGACCTCAGCCAGGACTTATTTTGAAATGCAAATAAAAGAATCCTGCAAGCTCAGTAGGAGACTGATCTGAGGCCTAAGCAAAAAAAAAGGCAAATTGTATGGTTTTTACTAATTACTGTCCAGTCGTTTTTTCTAGGACTATTATTTTTTTCCTTAGATACTTTATTTAGTTTTTTTAGCTCATGATTTTGATCCTACAGACCTAAGTTAATGTTTTTCTGATCAGTTCTATCTTTGACCAACTGTGGAGTTTTTGAAACATTGCAATGCAGATTTCATCTGCGAAAAGCTATAAGGCCTTTACTATTTTTATGTGTGCACACTTCTGTTATGTGTTGTATGTCTATATATACATATATCCATATATCAAACATATGATACAAAAATTTACATATATAAAGAACGCTCATAAAAAAACGCTCATAAAAACAAATTTTAAAAAGTGGATCCAAGGATCCTTAATTCACGTTATTTAAATGGTTCAGTTTAAATTGGCTAAACAGATAAAAATAAATGTCTTTAAATTTAAACTTACAAGTTTTTCTAGGTGTTCAGATATCTAATAAAATATTAATGTCTACAAAATATCTAATATGACTTGGTTGTAGGACTTTTCCTTCAACAAAAAAATGGTTTACAATCTTCAATACATTTGTCTAATATTTTGATAAATAAGTAAATTAAATTTCATATGAGATTACTCATTCATGAGTACTTTTGTTAGATATCTGATTGATTAACTAAGGTCTGTACAAGTTTGTACTAAATTCTGTATAAGATTGTAAAAATCAGTCATGTGTTAAAGAGACAAAAATTTCTTAAAACATGTTTACCCATAACATTGTGTTTATTAAGTTTTATTTTTTCTAGAGCTAGCAACCATAAAAATTAAACAACTGATTAAATAAGAACTCTTATTTTAGAGAACTGTACTGCCATTACTTTAAAAGCTAAACTTGGTTAATGTGGAAACATCAATGTAATTATGATGCTATTAATGTGCTCATATCTTACATGTACAAGTCTGTAAGGTAGAAACTTAAAAGAGCATTATATCATGCTGGCGTTCTTAAGTTGTATGGTAAAAATATATATTGGGAATTTATTTATCTGTTATCATAAAGATAAGTAAAGTTTTATGTTACTTTTTACATTTGGGAACAATTTAAATGTATTTTTAAGTTAATGAGAGCCTAATCTATGTAAAGGTTAAAAACTTTCAGCCTTTCTTTAATTCATGTTTTAAATGTGATATCATACGGTGTTAGCTAACGTTCATGTGACCTAAAAAAATTTATGTAAACTTTGTAAAATGATATTTAAAAAAAAAGATCAGCTTTAGAACTAAAACCCTTAAGATTTATAAAGAGACCTGCCTTACCTGAGATAAGGCTCTGTGTCCCATCTTACTACATGTGAGAATGACTATGAAAACAGTAGGTTAGATTATGTTTCATTTAAAGTTTTGTTCAAAAGTTGTTTTTTTTTCTGTCAAGATTACTAGGATCTGTAACAGGGGATATAATTTATAACTAAGCAAAAAATTCAGGGTAGCTATTATGCAAACTAAGTATATTTACTCTTGTTAAAAAATTTTATTTTATAATTTCCTTATAAGTGATCTAAAGATTCTCTGTTAGTGTTTTACAGAATTGTTGCTTTAAGAACACAACATGGGTTAATTTAAGATAATAAGTCATCACCTACAAGACAAACAGAATAACACAGATCCCAATTAATAAAAAGATAAATAATTATAAAGTTATAGACATTAAAGCCCAGTACTCTTAACATAAGGCAGTTAAAATTTATTTGCTGGATATTAAAGATTAGGATTTAAAATTAAAGTTAAATGAAAAGGGACAAGAAAACTAATATTTGTCTCTTGCCCTCTGAGTCAGTCTGAATCCAGGGAACAGGGGACTTCTCTAAAGAGCTTTTCAACTCTGGGCCATATAACCTCCCCATCAGGGGGATTAATGAGACCACTGGAGAACAGAAAGCCAATCAGTGCATTTGCTAAGAAGAGGAGAGTCATCAGAGAAGGGAGACATCCCTGATGCTGCCGAGGGAAGCCACATGGTCAAGGAAGACCTGGACCCACCTAGCCCAAAAGGCACTAGCAGAACTGAGAAGCTGCTCTCAAGTCTCCCCAGGAATGGCAACCATAAAAGCTCAGCTGACTGTTACCAATAGATAGAAACAAAAGTCAGTTTGACTGCTTCATCTTAAACACTTAGCAAAGACAGTTGAAAGCAGAATACAGCCATTCCTGGACATTTTAAATAATAATAATAATAATAATAATAATAATAATAATAATAATAATAATAATATTTTAATGTATACACTTTATATTAGCCTCCCAAAATAAGTAAGACTGGAGGTTACAAAGAAGGATTCTCAGACAGGAATGCCTGATAACTATAAAAAGACACTATCAAGAGGAGCTGCCAGAGGCAGAAGTTTTTAGTTTAAGGCCTCAGATATTTCTAACCTACACGGTTAGGCTTGGTGTTGGCTAGTATGATTATCCAGCACTGAGTAACAGAATTAAAGGTTTTTCTATTAGACACAGAGGTCATTCTAGTAAACTGATTTTGCAAGATCAGATGACATTAAATTATTAAACTGTATCTTATTGGGAGGGACAACTGTAACACTAAATGTTAAGTATTAAGTTGACAGTCCTGATAACTGGGGATATTAAAGACTGGTGAGGGAACTTCTGTACAGTGACATGTTCTAGCTGCTGCAACATTTATTCAGTACTCATGTTTTTCGTTTCTCCCATAGAAGAACCCATCCCCAGATGACTTTACAACCTGTTCTTCCCCAATGAGACTTCAAACCGAACTGACCTCTAAAAGGCAACTCATGTCCCTCATGCTGTTCCCCCTCACGTCACCCTCTCTCAGCTCAGAAGAAGCCAAAATGAGTAATGCCTCTCTTCTTACAACAGTGGAGCCAAAAGTAAATAGACTATCAATATACATAATTAATTAAGTCAGGTAAAATCACGGAGACCGGTTTTGGTTGATTTGAAAAAATAGGGAGACTGTTGCATCAGAGAATAAAATTCCCTCAGTGCTCTTCACCTACCGTATGAAAGATATGAAAGGGACACATTAGAAAAGGGGGGAATGATAGACCCAACCTGATCTTTTATTAAAGTTTGGAGCCATCTTGCCACAAAGCCAAGAAAGGATAATTTTTCTTAACTATTAATTACAGCAAATTTCGAACCTGTTTGGAATGCCTGCCCGTGCCTTGAACTCACCCATGGCTGGCTCTCTGACCAGATAACAGCCCTCTCTGAAACTTTGTTGACACCTCATAAATATTGGCCTTCCCTGGTCAGATGACACTCTCTGAGGCTCTAATGGTCCCCATAAATTCTGATGTTTGTGTCAGCAAAAAAAAAAAAAAAAACTAAACTACCATTAGTGTGATGCTTGTCAGAGTTATGTTATCCGTAACCCCCCTTTTGTGTAACTTTCTGGGCTATAAAGCTGGGCTGTAAGAAAGGTGGGGTTTCTCTCTTGTTTCCGCCATTTTGGGAAGGAGAGGCACCAGGGTGGTGGAAATAATAAGCTTGTTTTAATTTGATTTTAATTGGAGTCAGTGGTGATTTCTTGCATCCTGGTCTAAAAGGTAAACACTCCACAAACATGGAGCTCTGCTGGCCTAAAGACTTTTTGAGAAACTGCCTCTGAGGATGGGCACTTGACATATATGTTGTTGTCAGGAGCTTTTGCTTCCATTCTAATGAAACCATCAAAGCTGGGTCTGCATCTATGTGACCTAGAGGACATTGTTTCTTATTTTCCAAAGAACATGAGGCAGAAGTGCTGACTTCTCTCTTTTTAAGTAAACTGTGGCCACTGAAAGCTAATTGTCTCTGCATGTGGATTGTGAAGCCATTAGGTCATCCTCCACTTTTCATGGACTTTCTTGCTGCTGCACTGGGAGTTTGGTATTTGCTTCACGAAATGCAAGGAATTCAACTGGGACACAGTGCTGGAGGGAGTTCTCTCACGTGTGGTGTGTAAGGGTCTGCAGGACAATGCACCAACTAAGCTTCTATCCCACATAGATTGCCCCATTGACCATAGCAACTTGATACTGAAAATTGCCCTGAAACATCTCCATATAACAAGATGCGATTTATGGAGAGGTTTCAGACATATAAGTGATTCCTGTCTCCACCATGTCAGCCACCAGCCATTTGGAAGTCAATGGCAGATCCACATGGCCCGACCACAGATATTTTACCACACACCTGCACACCACAGCTCTGGGCCCACTACTCAGCAGGCTCCAACATACTGGCATCTCTGTTCTACACCATTTTCATGAAACCCAGTCAATCAAGGCACTCTCTGGTATACTCATGATCAACAACAGGACATCCAAAGATTCTCCAGTGCCACCTGGTCATGGGAATTTTAAAAATTTCATGGTATTTATCTAGCCATTTTTCAAGGATGAAGTTGGAGAAACTGTGGGTTTCAATTCATTCAGGAACCATTAAATTTTGAGGTAGCACATTTCAAGAAATGCTCTGGAGAACTCGCAGAGGCAAAGCTTCCCAAAGAGTGGCCAAAATGACACATGAAGCCAGGCCCATGAGGTCTACAATGTTAGGTCCATGTGTGATTTGACTCTCAACTATGGCTGCCAAGTCTATAAGAATAAAATCATGTGATATCCTGGCTGAAATTCCCAATGCTCTTACGAAACCACCATTGGCTTAGATCTCAGTTTCCAAGGGCGACTCTCATGCATGGCCTCCTAAAATCCCAACAAAATTCATGGCAATACTTCTCTGAAGTGAGTTATATAACTCAGTCTCTAAGGGGAATGACACTAGAGTTCATGTTCAGGTGGACCCAGGCATCTCTTCTAACTACCACACAAATGACTGCTGGGAGCCATCAGCCAAGTAGGTATGACAATTTCCTTGCCAGCATACCCCCATGTTTCCTTAGTGGAAGGACTCATGGAAATAGGACATTTTGCAGGACATTGCATGTAAGGTGACCTTGCTGAAGGACGAGGGCGGATCCATGTTTAGGGTGTTCCTGGTTTGGCATAATAGGAGATTAGGGTGTTCCCCCTTTAGAATAGGGCGGTTTAGCATAATAGGAGATTAGGGTGTTCCCCTTTAGAATAGGGTGTATCCTGCTGCTGAGTTCCTCTTGATTCTTAGGATCAGACAGTATATTTGGGAGACAGAATCCCAGGAGTAGTGGATTTGGGCAGAGAGTGGATTTGGGCAGAGAACGTGGATTTCCCCAGAACGTGTTTGTAGACGGCGGGTGTGAGTTCGGGAATAAAGAATTGCTGTTTGAATCTACAAGCTGTGTGGAGACTCGTGATTTGTGCCCAGCCAGAGACTGCGGCATTTGATGGCTCGTACGCGGAACGCCTGAAGCTTGGGGGTAAGTGAAATTGCTCGCCCCTGAGGGAAGGCGAGAGAATGGGTGACCATTTCAAAAAACAATGTGTTCTTCTTTTGATTTATTTTGTTTTTCTTTCAAGCTGCCTATCTCTAGAAATTTCTCAGGCAAACTGGTTGACTGAAGGTTTGATGTTTGTCGGCCCTGAGGAAGAGAAAATTGATACAACGATTTTTTATTCCGTTTTTTTTTCATTCAGATTCGGTTTTGTTTTGCGTTATCTTATTGGGTTGCGTTATCTTTATAGTAGATTAAAACAAACTGAAAATATATTAAGCAAATTGTTAGAGGTTCAGAACATGGAGAAAGACATTTTAGATCAAGCAAAAGAGAAGGTCTCTCGAGCTAGTCAGACAGAGGAAGAAAATTTAAAGGATAAGGGGTTGTTAGGAAAAAGGCCACAACAGGAGGCTGTTACTAACTCCGTTTTATCACAAGAGGGTTTAATTCAACCAACAGGCCCACCGATAGAGACAGCTGAGTGGCCCTCAAACCCCGTAGTTGATAATTGGGATTCTGAGACAGGACCTCAAAGATTAGCATGCCCTGTACTTGAGCAGGCAGGAGGGCAGTGAATTCACCATGCTTTAGATTTTAAAACAGTGAAGCAGTTAAAGGAGGCTGTAACAACCTATGGTGCCCAAGCTCCCTTCATGGTAAGCATGGTCGAGTCCATTACTAACTTGGACATGACGCCAGCAGATTGGGCTAGCATGTGTAAATCTGTGCTAAATGGAGGACAATATTTGTTATGGAAGGTTGCCAAATAGGAATTATGCGCAGAGACAGCTAGGCAAAATGCAGCAGCCGGTTACCCTCAAAGAAATCTAGAAATGTTGCTAGAGAAAGGACCTTATGAGGGTCAGCGGCAACAAATTGAATATGATCCTGCTATATATGCACAAATTGCTGCAGATGCAGTTAGGGCATGGAAGACTTTACAAGGACATGGAGATTTACAAGGCCAGCTATCTAAGGTAATACAGAGTGGTAATGAACCTTACGCTGACTTTGTAGACAGGCTAATTCAAATGGCTGCCAAAATTTTGGGGGATACAGAACAAGCAATGCCATTAATAAAACAACTGGCTTATGACCAAGCAAATCGTTGCTGCAGAGAGGTTATTAGACCATGGAGACATGAAGATTTAAACACATATATTAAATTATGTAGAGATATTAATGAACAAGAGCAAGTCTTGGCAGCTGCAGTACAACAGGCTTTTGATGCCAGGCCAAAAACATGCTATGATTGTGAAAAAAACAGTACATTTTAAAAGGAGTTGCCTCATAGGAGGAGGATTTAACAAAACTAGTTATCAAAGAAATAGAATACCGGGTATTTGCCCATGATGCCGTAGAGGGAGACATTGGGCTAATGAATGCCGTTCTCAAACTACCATAGAGGGTACTCCCTTAACAAAAAACGGACAAGGACCAGGTATTTACTCATGATATCGTGGAGAAAGGCATCAGACTCTATTGCCAAAAAACGGACCAAGGGGCCCAATGCTCCGGGACCCACAACCACAAATATACGGGGCAGTGGAGGAACCCAGCAACACCATTAGAGTAGTGCCCAGGACACATTGTCCATTAAATCCCTCATCAGACAAACCCGAGGGAGCGCAGGGTTGGACATCTGCGCCTCTGCCAGAGCAGTACTAACTCCAGAGATGGGAGTTCAAATCATTCCTTCAGGAATAAAAGGACCTCTTCCCCAAGGGACAGTAGGCTTATTATTGGGACGTAGTTCACCTACATTAAAAGGACTTAAGATAAGTCCTGGGGTAATTGATCTCGATTATGTAGGTGAAATAAAAATTATAGCTAGTTCTCCAAGAGGTATATCAGTAATTTCACCTGGAGATAGAATAGCACAGTTGTTAATAATACCCATCCTACATAATAAATTTCCTGGTCATAGTGTAAAAATAGGTTCCAGGGGATTAGGCTCCACAGGTGTAGATTGGGCTATGTTGTCTTTAAATTTAGATTCTCGCCCAATGTTAAAACTAAATATTCAAGGACACGACTTTAATGGGCTACGGGACACAGGTGCAGACCTTAGCATCATATCTAGTCAGGAATGGCCAAAACATTGGCCATTACAACAAGCCACTCAAACGCTTCGAGGCCTAGGAGTGGCTACTAATCCCCATAGAAGAACAATGTTATTATATTGGAAGGATCCTGAAGGTTGTGAGGGAACTATACAGCCATATGTATTGGATCATCTTCCTATAAATTTATGGGGACGAGATGACCTAGATCAATTAGGTTTGACGTTAACAAATAACATCAATCCTAATGCGCCCACTACTAGGGCTAGACAAGGTTTTAGGAAAGAAAAAAGATTAGGAAAACAAGGACAAGATATAGCAGATCAAGGAACCGAAAGACATGGGTTGGATTTTCAGAAAGGGCCACTGAGACAATAAAAATTACTTGGAAATCAAAAAGACCAGTGTGGGTTCCTCAGTGGCCCCTGACTAAAGAAAAGATACAAGTAGCCCATGATCTGGTCAAACAACAATTAGTGGAAGGGCATATACAACCTTCCATATCTCCCCATAATACTCCCATTTTTGTCATTAAAAAAATCTGGTAAATGGAGATTATTGCAAGATTTAAGAGCCATTAATAATGAGATGGTTATTATGGGACATGCTCAATCAGGGATTCCTCAATTGTCTGCTTTGCCAAAAACCTGGCATGTTTTAGCCATAGATATTAAAGATTTTTTTTTCAATTCCAATTCATCCCGAGGATAGTCCACGCTTTGCATTTACTATCCCTGCATTAAATCATGAAGGTCCTGATCAGAGATATGAATGGAAAGTACTCCCTCAAGGGATGGCTAACAGTCCAACTATGTGTCAAATATATGTTAATAAAGCAATCCAGCCACTTAGAAATCAAAATCCTGAACTACAAATATTTCACTATATGGATGATGTATTATTGGCACATAAAGGTAAAAACATATTGCTGGAATGTTATGCAACACTTACAAACTTATTAAAAATTATAATCTAGAGATAGCAATAGATAAAGTACAATTAAATTTTCCAATTAATTATTTAGGAGTTCTATTATCCTCAACCATGGTCCGTCCACCAAAAATTCAAATACAAGTAGATCAACTCAAGTCACTTAACGACTTTCAAAAGTTATTGGGAGACATAAATTGGATAAGGCCTTATCTAGGCATACCAACAGGAGAGTTGGGACCTTTATTTGATATTCCAAAAGGTCCATCAGATCCAAACTCACCTCGCATGTTAACTCCTAAAGCAAGAAAGGCATTGAAAATTCTTGAAACATATATGGAAAATATACTTTTGGATAGAATTGATATAGGTTTGCCTTTATTATTTATTGTACTACCAACAAAAAATATTCCTACAGGAGTATTTTGGCAAGAAGGTCCATTATTGTGGATACATTTATCTTATTCACTTAACACTATTCTTACTAGGTATCCTGAGGCTGTAGGACAATTAATACTCAAAGGAATAAAAGCAGCGAAGGGAGTGTTTGGAATTTTTCCCAATAAAATTATTACTCCATATACTATGGATCAAATTGATGAGTTAGCTAATGAGTTAAATACTTGGGCAATAATCATGTGTAAATCTAATGTTTGATTTGATAATCACTTACCATCTAATCCTTTGTTGTCTTTTTGGTCTAAGCATCCTGTAGTTTTTCCAAAAATGACAAGAAAAACCCCTATTATGAATGCTCCAAATATATTCACTGATGGGCCAAATAATGGTACAGCAGCAGTAGTTACCCCTGATCAAACTTTTACATTTTTAGTACCAAAACAATCAGCTCAAAAGGTAGAGCTTAATGCAGTTTTACAAGCCTTTTTAATGTTTAAAGATTCTGTATTTAATTTATTTTCTGATATTCAGTATGTAGTTAATGCTATAGTATCTCTTGAAGATGCTGGTAGGATTTCCCCTTCTTCTACTGTTTTCCCTTTGTTTTCCACTATACAAAGTCTAATCTGGGACAGAAAAGATCCATTCTTTATAGGACATATTAGAGCACATACAGGATTGCCTGGAGCCCTTAGTTTGGGCAATGATTTAGCAGATAAAACTACACATGACATACATATTTTCTCTACACTAGAAGAAGCTACGAATTTTCATAAAAAATTCCATGTTAATGCTAATACTTTACAAAAGCGTTTTAAAATAACTAAGGAACAATCCAGACATATAATAAAACAATGTCAAAATTGTGTGACCTTTTTACCACAAGTTAATCTTGGAGTCAATCCTAGAGGACTGATACCTAACCATATTTGGCAGATGGACGTCACACACTTGCAAGAATTTGGAAAATTAAAATATTTACATGTTACAGTTGATAGTTCTTCCGGATTTTTGATGGACTCCCTTCATGCCGGAGAAAAATCTAAAGATGTTATAGCTCATTGCTTACAAAATTTTGCCACTGTGGGCGTTCCTAAACAGTTAAAAACTGATAACAGTCCTGGCTATACCTCTACCTCTTTTAAACAATTTTGCTCATCATTTGGTATTACTCATATAACAGGAATTCCATACAATCCACAGGGACAAGGCATAGTTGAAAGAGATCATCAAACTATTAAAACGTACTTATTAAAGCAAAAAGAGGGAATTGGAAAGGGGTATATATCCCCCAAAGATAAAATTAAAATAGCGCTTTTTACTCTAAACTTTTTAAATTTGGATTCATCAGGACTTAGTGCTGCAGAAAGACATATGTATCCAAAAAATGTGCATAAGCCTAAAGTTCTTTGGAAAGATATTCTAACAGGACAATGGAAAGGTTCTGACCCAGTGATTGTCTGGAGTCGGGGCTCTGTCTGTGTGTTTCCACAGGGAGAACAGCAACCTATTTGGATTCCTGAAAGACTGACTAAAACGATTTCTACAGATCGAAAAGAAGATGATTTGACTCAAATCCATAACAGCTGATATCCAGAACTCCAGCTTGGCCATTCTTACATCTGCAACAGTGATTAACCAGGATTCTTTTTTCAATACCTATTTTATTATTGCATTTTTCCACATCATAAGGCTCTATTTTTATTTTTTGAGCTCATACAAACCTAGGTTAATGTTTTTCTGATCAGTTTCATTTTTTGACTGTGGAGTTTTTAAACATTGCAATGGAGATTTCACCTAGGTAAAGCTACAAGGCCTTTATTATTATCTTATGTGTTGTACATTTGTTTGCACATTTGTGTTTTTTGTTGTATGTCTGTGTGTGCGTATGTCCATATTTCATATATGAGGAGCACTCATTAGAATATGGATCCGAATTATTTTTGTTATTCACGTGATTTAAATGGATTAATTTAAATTAGGTAAACAGCTGTTAAGGATTGTTTTTAAAGGTGGTTAACAGATGTGTTTGTTTACTTTCACCTTTCCTTTTCATTATATTTAATAATTCTTTTCAGGATAATGTCTGTTTAGCATCATTGCCAGAATTCCTATCTTCATCCCAATGAATATAACTCAACAAGTATGCTCAATCAAGGAGTCAACTTACTTTAGGAGGAAACGGACTTTGGGAGGAGACGGACAGATTGATAGATTCCTCCACTTTGAACTGCTTACAGAACTTGCCTAGACTATGTAACGATCGTTTGGTACAGCGAATTGTGGTAATGCTGGCATATCTTTGCTGATGGTGTCACCAGTGATTTTTGCTGATGGTGTCACCAATGATGCAATTTTTCCTCCGTCATGAAGGCATCTTAACCACCTTCAAATTAACCTTTTAAAGCCTTTTAATTATCATCTATACTGTACTTTTAAATGAACTTTTTCACCACCTACAGCTTCACTATTTTAAATGAGGCTTAGATTCTGTTTAAATTGCTTAATGTTAGTTTACTTGGCTGCCCTTCAACCAAAGGCCTTTTTTACTCCATTAAGAAGCATTGTCTTAATCTGCCATGTACAAATACCTTTTTTCTTCCTTCTTCCTTTCTCAAGATTTTAAAGTAAGTCTAGTTTCCTCAAAATCTATTTAAATGGCATTTTACAACTTTTTACATTACCACACAGAGATTATCTCATCTAGAAACACTTCTTTTTCCATTAACATCTTATATTAAAATATATTTCCACATCTTGAATCTTTTTCTATCTCTTTTTTAACCATTAACCCTTTTTATAAATTCAAATTTTGAAACAACTCTTATAAAATTTCTGATTTAGACAAATTACTCCACTTTAATAGGATGAAATACTTTCATGTTTTTTTTTATGGTACCATAATACAATAATTGAAACCCAACTGAAACTTATTATACTCTTTGTATATAAATTACACCTGATAGAATCTTGACACTTAGTAACATTGTTTTGGCAAAGACACAGACCAAAGCAATATTAAACCTTTTTTCAATTTACCAATTTATGAAAACACACATAATTTTTAAATATATTACCTTATGGAACTTAATAAGTAAAGAGTACTTGATTTTATATTTAGTGGTTGATATTTTAACACTTTAGCTTTCTAAATTAATTAGAACTTTGTAGAAACCAAGATCTTAGACAAATGTAGTAAACAGAATTAGCCATCTATTTCTTGAAGAAAAATCCTTCTACAGGATACCATGATGGTCCCATTGATATACTTAATAACTCGTCTTTAAAAAGCCATGGACATTCTCTCGCCTTCCCTCAGGGGGGAGCAATTTCACTTACCCCCAAGCTTCAGGCGTTCCACGTAGGAGCCACCAGATGCCGCAGTCTCTGGCTGGGCACAAATCACGAGTCTCCACACAGCTTGTAGATTCAAACAGTAATTCTTTATTCCCGAACTCACACCGGCCATCTACAAACACATTCTGGGGAAATCGACGACGTTCTCTGCCCAAATCCACTCTCTGCCCAAATCCACTCTCTGCCCAAATCCACTACTCCTGGGCTTCTGTCTCCCAAATATACTGTCTTACCCTAAGTACTCAAGAGGAACTCAGCAGCAGGATATGCCCTATTCTAAAGGGGAACACCCTAATCTCCTATTATGCTAAACCACCCTATTCTAAAGGGTGAACACCCAAATCTCCTATTATACTAAACCAGGAACACCCTAAACATGGATCCGCCCTGGTCCCTCAGCAAGGTCACCTTATATGCAATGTCCTGCAAAATGTCCTATTTCCATGAGTCCTTCCACTAAAGAAAATTGGGGGTACGCTGACAAGGAAATTGTCTTCTTCTAGTGTAGAGAAAATATGTATGTCGTGTTTAGTTTTATCTGCTAAATCATTGCCCAAACTAAGGGCTCCAGGCAATCCTGTATGTGCTCTAATATGTCCTATAAAGAATGGATCTTTTCTGTCCCAAATTAGACTTTGTATAGTGGAAAACAAAGAGAAAACAGTAGAAGAAGGATTCCTCCACTTTGAACTGCTTACAGAACTTGCCTAGACTATGTAACTATCGTTTGGTACAGCGAATTGTGGTAATGCTGGCATATCTTTGCTGATGGTGTCACCAGTGATTTTTGCTGATGGTGTCACCAATGATGCAACTTTTCCAAAGGAACTGTCAATTGGCTTGGTGTCGTGGCATTTCTGTATCCTCCTCCCTTCTGCTAGTGATGGTCTAAATTTGGGGGCCAATGGCTATATGCTGGACCGGTAGTCAGTGACGGGTATGATCCAATTGCAGTGGTATCAACCTAAGACAGGAGGCTGACGACTAAAGGTCAGTTGCCTAAAGGTCAGTTTTCCGATGATGGTTAAGAACCATATGTTGAATTGGAAAACCTACCAGGCACGGTCCTTAAGCCACATTAACCTCACTCCCCCACTGGCACCAAGGCCAAATTTGGGGGCCAACAGAGGTGAGGCAAAGAACCTCACCCCCCCACTGGTGCATAGACCTATCCACAAGTATGGCTGTATGCTGGACCACTAGTCAGTGACGGGTATGATCCAGTTGCAGTGGTATCAACCTAAGACAGGAGGCTGACGCCTAAAGGTCAGTTTTCCAATGATGGGAAAGAACCATATGTTGAACTGGACAACCTACCAGGCACGGTCCTTAAGCCACATTACTTGTTGTTTAATCAATCAGAAGGGGGAAGATGCTGGGAGCCATCAGCCAAGTAGGTATGACAATTTCCTTGCCAGTGTACCCCCATGTTTCCTTAGTGGAAGAACTCATGGAAATAGGACATTTTGCAGGACATTGCATGTAAGGAGACCTTGCTCAAGGACCAGGGCGGATCCATGTTTAGGGTGTTCCTGGTTTAGCATAATAGGAGATTAGGGTGTTCCCCCTTTAGAATAGGGCGGTTTAGCATAATAGGAGATTAGGGTGTTCCCCTTTAGAATAGGGTGTATCCTGCTGCTGAGTTCCTCTTGAGTTCTTAGGGTCAGACAGTATATTTGGGAGACAGAAGCCCAGGAGTAGTGGATTTGGGCAGAGAGTGGATTTGGGCAGAAAGTGGATTTGGGCAGAGAACGTGGATTTCCCCAGAACGTGTCTGTAGACGGCCTGTGTGAGTTCGGGAATAAAGAATTGCTGTTTGAATCTACAAGCTGTGTGGAGACTCGTGATTTGTGCCCAGCCAGAGACTACAGCATCTGACCGGAATTAAAACCAAAACAGTCCCACATGACCCTCATCTTCTTCCATATAGACACTCATAATAACCTCTGACTAAAGTTTTCAATGAGGGGTGCAGCCTTAGACATTGTCCAAAATAAGCACCATTGCCCCTTGTTTGCCTAAAGTGAGGGTGGCCTGGACACCCTTCCTGTGAACCAAGAGTGATCAAATATGCCGGCTATATAACTGCTCTGCTTCTCCTGAATGAGGCTTACTGACTGTCTGGTATAGATTCTTTATGTGAATTGGTGTCATGAGAAAACCTAAGCACATATCGGCTAGCCTCTGCAGGGTTTGAAGAACTGATTTGACCCAAAGGATCCATATTCTCACTTGATGGAGGTCAGGAAGCTAACAGAGGAAGGCGAGAACCTTCATCCACAATAACTGCTCTTTTGGCCATTTTGGTTTGGATGCACACTTGGAAACTTTCTTTAGATCCATCAGGTGCTGAGAATCTGAGCGACTCTCTCACACAGGGCCAAGAGGCTGATTCAGCCACATCCCTTTCCAAAGCAATTAAGCAAAGAGCCACAGGTGATGCCCATTCATTTCCATTTAAAAACTGTTTTCTTCAGGCTTCACAAAAGGGGTGGCCTGAGGCAAAGACCTTCCTGACATTCAGGACAATAGAACAATAGGTAAGCAAAAGGCCCAAAGCAGTGTTTCTCCACTGAGACTTTACTGGTCTCACTGATATCTGAGTTTTCTGAGATGCTCGCCATTCCCTTCAGCTATCCAGTACATGGTCATGTCACAGAGTTTGGAGGTGGTACATATTTGGAAACAAAACCATGAGGCTATCCTGGAGAGTGGCCAGTATTAAGGAAGAAAAGAGGAGCTTAGGAAGGTAGTAGGTGTTGCCCATCCATAAGGCAAGCCACTCTCCATTCTTAAATTGGGTGGGATGAATGCTGGGTAGCTTTCTACTACACAGGACACAACCATTGATGCATTCGCTTTTCAAATGTCTACAACCACGGATACAGTGGGATACAAAGACATAGAAACATTCGTGTTATCAAACAAC
This sequence comes from Callospermophilus lateralis, assembly GCF_048772815.1. Lineage (NCBI taxonomy): Eukaryota > Metazoa > Chordata > Mammalia > Rodentia > Sciuridae > Callospermophilus > Callospermophilus lateralis. The sequence goes on along the minus strand of NW_027515276.1, from coordinate 9,162,615 downwards.
TTTCTCGAAACATTCCAGTCGAAACAAATAAACCGCCTTTCCTACCTATTCTCAGAACCTGAGACAAAACCACACACTAACACAGACACCCACAATGGCACCTCCTTCCCCCAAGTATGTCTGTGACTATCTTGAGTGTCCTCTGACTGGTAGGCCTTACTATGTTCCCCCCAAATTGCGAGTCCTGTCTCAGATCTGGTCTTTTTGACCAACTCTTTGAAGTTGTCAGGAGTCATGGTTTAGCCACTACCTGCTTTCCCAGAAAAGGCCCCTCTTCAAAGCTCTCCTGGCATTTGGCCATCATCACATAAGTAGGTACCAATAAAGACTGACTCTGTCCTTGGTAAATCCAAACAATTGAGACCACAGGGACTGGGACTGGGCCTTGCTCTGTGTGCCTGGCTTCCCGGATCCCAAGTTCAGAGAGTTCCATCAACAAGAAAGTGTGGTAGGTCACTTCCTTCAGGAACTGAACGAGGTCACTGCCTTGGCATTCACTTTGTTCTAACAATTGCTTCCAAGGGTCCCATGAGATGGAGTCTGCCCCTACTTCATGTGACACTTTCACAAGTTAGAATGGTATATCAACCATAGGCACCTGGGAACAGCTGTCCACACAGGCCTGGTTTGGTCCATTTAATCTACATTAAGAAGAGAGGCTGATTCAGACACATCCCTTCATTCTGACCAGGTTGTTTGATATGTAATTTGACATGGAGTTGACTTTTGCTCTCTCAGGTCCTTGATAGGTGAAAAGGTCGGTCGAATGTTGGAGGAAAAGACCACCAAGAGACTGTCTCATGCCACAGCCAAGGGTTTTTTGGGGGTCCAGCATGCTGGGGCTCAGAGCTCACTTCAGAGGAGCAAAGAGCAAAGAACCCCGAGAACAACTTGAGCAGGGTTTATATACATTCTTTAGAGAGGGCAGGGACTTTACATACATTCTAGCCTCCTTTTGCAAATCATCATATACCATGGAAAAATCAAATAACAACTCTAAAACATGATTAGCACATTCATTGGCCGACACACGTCTGGCAGGGGTGATTGGTCAGCCCTGAGAATGAGTATACATTTAAACTGATTGGTTGAAGCCCTGAGATGTATATGTGCTGAGCTTCACGGTTTCTGGGAAGGGGTTGTTAAGTAACTAGGTGGTCAGGGAAGATTTCAACACACATCTAATGGGCAGTTCCGGGAAATGTCTTAACTGCCACAGGAATTTCAGGTTCTGAGTGCAGCTTGTAAACTTTATAAAACCTGGTTCTTTACGTTTCAATTTCAATTTCTTTTATTATTTAATTTCCCACAGCGTTTTCTGAAAACTTTTAATCTTAAAAATAATGAATCATAATTATTGCGGGGTCTCACATTCTATTTCTGCCAGTGGAGCGTATTTCTGTCTGATTACAATGAGTTTTACATGCCCAATCTGAGCCTGGAGAAAGGTAAATATGCTATTAAGCAAACAAGTTCCCACAGCTAGCAACACAATAAGGATGATCAGGGGTCCTGCTAAGGCTGATAGGAGTGTAGTTAACCAGGGGGACTGGGTAAACCATGACTCAAACCACCCTTGTTGAATATCCCTTTCTCTCTGGTGCTCTTCAAGGCATTTTCTCAATTTACTCAAGGATTCTTTTACAACTCCAGTATGGTCAGGATAAAAACAACATTCTTCTCTCAGTGCAGCCCAGAAGCTCCCCGCCCTCATGAAGAGGAGGTCTAATCCTCACCTGTTCTGTAAAACCACTTCAGAGAGAGAGGTTAAGGATTTCTGAAAAACTGTGATGCAGGTCTCTAACGTCTTCAAGTCTTGAGATATTGCTGTTTCTAATTGGGCCATTTGTTGTGACCCACGGATCATATCAGCTGTTCCTGTACCCACTCCTGCAGCAGCTCCTATCCCCAATAGGATGGCTAGAGTAAGGGACACAGGCTCCCAGCGAAATCGGGTTTTCTTGTCCCCCTAGTAGACCTTCAAATGTTTCTGCATCATGATAGAGCACCCTGGGGAGTTTCTGCACCAATACACAATATTTTAGAGAGCTGTCCAATACCTGGGATGAAATGCAAGGAGTTCTGACTATGTGGAGTTCAGTACCATAAAGGTTCCTTTATTTAGTTTCCAGGGGGAGGAGTCACCTGTACTCTGGACTGGAGAAGTAGGCAAAAACGGAAACTGGGAAGTATGAGATGATAGAGGGGTTCTGGTAGATCTAGGCACTGGGTCCTCCACAGGGTTGGGCCTGTTTGCGACTTTGGAAATCAGCTGGGCACACGTAAAAATCAAGACTGGCTAGTTTACACCTGGGCTGGGGGAGATGACATCCATAATTCATGGGGTTAGGTGGTCTATGTTGCCCTGGTTTGGGTTTGAGTGGGATCTGTGTGGGGTCCTCTATGTCAGGGAGATCCCAGTCAGAGAGGCCTATGGCAAGCTGACAAATGTCCGGGTGGAGAGATGGCCACCAAGTCCATAAGGGGGCTCTATGTGAAATAGACCACACTACTTGCCCAGTAGGGTTTATAACTTGCCATTGTTGCTGAACAGGCTGATGGGGATTAGGACTGCTGGTGGTCAGGGGAAGAATCCATAGCCCTACCCACAAGACGGACACGCAACTTGAGAGGGTTACCAGTCTGTTCCAATTTCCAGCCGGAGTCTGGACAGGGCGCAGGCTTGAGATGGGAGACATTGATCCAGGAAGTGATCCCATCCACTTTCACCACTGTAGGTGTTATAAGCAGCACCTGGTATGGTCCTTTCCAGCGGGGTTCCAGGGATGACACATGATGCCGTCTCACGTAGACAAAGTCTCCAATTTGATATCGATGTGGGGTTCCCTCATCTCCAGGCTGATAAGCAGTGGCCAACTGTTTCCACAGGTATTGCTGGGTGTTGGGTTTGTTCAAGGGCTTTAAGTCTGTCAAGCAAGGGGGTGTGAAAGGAATCATTAAGTCTCAGAGTTGGGATTAGGTCCCTTACTGGAGGAGGGGCACCATAGAGTATTTCATAAGGGGTTAAGTTACACAAAGAGGCAGAGAGGTTATTTCTTGCATGAAACAGTGCATAAGGTAGGAGCATAATCCAATTTTTTATGCCGGTTTCCAAGCTTAATTTTGTTAAGTTCTCTTTGATGGTTCTATTCATCCTTTGAACCTGTCCTGAGCTCTGGGGTCTATAAGCACAATGTAACTTCCAATTAATCCCCAGGGTCCTGGTGAATCCCTGACTTACCTGGGCTTCGAATGTTGGTCCGATATCAGACCCTAGTACCTTAGGCAGGCCGAACCTTGGAAAATGTCTTCTAGGATCTTTTTGACCACTTTTTGTTCTCCCCGTTGTGGAAAAAGTTAAAAGAGTCACTCCATTTAGGGCTGCCAATTAAGCTTCCTAATCTGCTCTTCTGTTTCCAACCGCCACGGGGTTGTTTTCCTTCTGGTGCCCTGGACAGTGCACTATAGCTAGGTCCTTAGGGCCCTGCACTGCTGAGAGAAGTTGGAGGATCTCATCTTTGTTCTTTATTTCTTTCCCAGTGGAGGTTAATAGCCACCTTTGCTGGTAAGTAGCCCCCTGCACATTTGCAGTGACAAATGTGTATATGGTGGCCCTTTTGCCTGTTGCTAGTTCCAATGGTTTCGTAAGGGCAATCAGTTCTGCTTTTGGGGCTGATGTCCCTTCTGGGAGACCAGAGAACAAGATGACATTAGTTTCGCTAACTACTGCTGCTCCAGCCCGCTGCTTACCATCTTGGAGGAAGCTGGTGCCCTCCGTAAACCATACGACTTCAGGGCGAGGCAGTGGCTGATCCTTCAAGTCTCGTCGTATACTGTTTTCCACTGCCAGTATGTGTTGACACTCATGAGCGACGGGTCCTGATGATACTTCTGGCAGCAGTGTAGCCGGGTTGAGTGGAGCAGGGGGTCCCAACATTATTCTGCCTTTGTCAAGCAAGAGGCTCTGGTAGTGGTTTATTCTGAAGTTTGATAGCCACCTTTCTGGAGGCTGACAGATGATGCTCTCCAGGGCATGGGGGGCTATAATGGTTAGCTTCTGTCCCAAGTTCATATACAAGCATCTTTTATTAGAAGGGCTGCCGCTGTTATAGCTCTTAAGCAATGGAGCCACCCGCTAGCCACTGGGTCCAATTTTTTTGATAAGAATGCTACGGGCCTTTTCAAAGGTCCCAAAGTCTGAGTGATCACTTCCAGTGCTATTCCTTTCTTTTCCTCGATGTAGAGAGTGAAGGGTTTTTCTACATCTGGGAGTGCTAAGGCCGGAGCAGATAGCAGCACCTTTTTTGACATTATAAAAAGCTTATTGTGCTCAGGGTTCCATTGGAAGTAGGCATCCCCCTTTATCAGCGGGTATAAAGGGGCAGCCAGAGATGCAAACCCAGGAATCCATAACCTGCAAGAGTCGGCAGTCCCAAGAAACTCTCTGAGTTGTCTCTTATTATATGGGGGCGGTATCTGCACAACAGTTTGTTTTCTGCGCTCAGTGAGCCATTGTTTGCCACCCCTAAGAGAATAACCAAGGAAGATTACTTCTTGCTGACAAATTTGGACCTTATGGCAGAAGCCCTATATCCAAGTCGAGCAAGCTCAGATAATAGTGCTTGGGCCCCAGACTCATAGTTCTCCTTGGTGTCGGCTGACAGTAGGAGATCATCCACATATTGGAGTAGGGTGACTTCGGGGTGTACAGTTCTGAAGTCGTTGAAGTCCCTGTGGAGGGCTTCATCAAAGAGAGTGGGGGAGTACTTGAACCCCTGTGGGAGTCTAGTCCAGGTTACTTGGCCAGATGTTCCAGTTTCTGGGTCTATCTACTTGAAAGCAAACAGGAACTGACTGTCCTTATGTAGGTGGAAAGCAGAAGTAAGCATCTTTTAAGTCCACCACAGTGTACCATTCCCGCTCCAGATTCAGAGTGCTAAGCAAATTATATGGAGTGGGTACTGTGGGGTGAATGTCCTGCACTCTGTTGTTAATTCTCTTAGGTCTTGAACAGGACGGTAGTCCCCAGTTCCTGGCTTTCCTACTGGTAACAGGGGGGTATTTCTGGCTGATTTACAGGGCCTTAGGATACCAAGAGCCAAGTATTTCTGAATATGGCGCCTTATCCCATCCTTAGCTTCTTTGCTTAGAGGATATTGTTTAACACTGATTAGAGAGACAGAGGCTTTTAATTCTACTACTATTGGAGGTTGTTTTATGGCAAGACCTAATCCAGCAGTTTCTGCCCAGGTATTAGGATAATCTTTTATACATTTCTGTGCTAGTTTGCCTGTTTGATCAGTCCTAGGGAGCGAGAAAAGTTGTTGTTCATCTTCTGTGGACATAGTCAAAGCCGTGACTATGGGAGTTTTTACTGAAGGCTTTAGAAAGTTCACTTGGGGACCATCAGAGTTAAAGGTTATTCTATTCCGGAGTTTGGTAAGCAGTTCCTTGCCCATCAATGGGGCTGGGCATTCTAGGACTACTAGGAAAGAGTGGTAGACTTTTCCCTTTCCTACATCCATAATACTCTTAGTTGTCCAAGCCCGATATCTACTGCCATTAGCCCCTTGAACAAGAGACCCTTTATTTGATAGGGGGCCAAGTGGGGTCTTAAGGGCTGAGTATACTGCTCCTGTATCCACTTCAAAGTTCACTAGAGTCTCCTCCACTTCAAATGTTACCCTGAGCTCGGGGAGGAGATCTGAGCCCCGACATTCCTAGTCCTCTTCTAGAGTCAGCATGGCGGGCTGGGGTGGCTGCTTCTTTTTGGGGCACTCTATGGCCCAGTGTCCTTTTTCTTTAAAGTAGGCACATTGATCTGAGGCCAGGGGCAGCCTTTGGCATGGGACCAGGTATCCCTTCCTGTCTTCCTGCTTTTTAACTTCTGGCGTATTTGCTGCTGTGAACAAAACCTTAGCCAATGTTTTAGTCTGCCTTTTGCTCATTTCATCCTCCTTTTGTTCTCTTTCCTTCTCTCTCCTCTGTTTCCTCTCCTCCTCAGTTTCTCTCTTATAATATACTTTCTCAACCTCTCTGAATAAATCTCTTAAAGTCATATGTTGTAATCCATCTAGACCTTGTAAATCTCTCCTAGTATCTGGGGCAGCCTGCTCGATAAAGGCCATTCCAACAGATGCTCTTTGGTCCTCTGCCTGAGGGTCAAAAGGAGTATATTTCTTAATGCTTCCATAATTCTCTCAAGAAACATAGAGGGAGACTCATTAGGCCCTTGGATAATCGCTCTTACCTTGGCCAAATTAGCCAGCCCTCTGACGGCCGCTCGGAGACCTGCTATTAGAGCCTGGCGATAAGTGGAAAGATGCTACCTACCTTCAAAGGTGTTGGGGTCCCAGTTGTGTCGTTTCATTGGCCCGTAAGGATGGAGAGGGAGCATCACAGGGGCTTCCGAGTTTTCTATTATCCATTGCTGGCGGTTTTCTTTAGTTGGCCCAGCTTCCTCCAGGGTCGTAGGGGCAGCTGCTACTGCAGGGAAGTCCCCTGGAGGGCTTGGGTCCGGACTAAATGCCTCTAGTGGTGGAGAGGCTGAATCAGCGTCGGGAAGATCATCAAGATCATGTTGGGGGTTGTGGAGCAAGGGTAGAGGATAAGGAGGGGGAGGAGTGTCCAGTCTTGTGTCTCTGGGAGAATGAAGGGTAGAGGGGGATCATTCTGAGGGACATCCAACTCCGAGGATCGGCTGTTAAGGACTGTAAACAAGTCAGGATGGCACCTGTTATTTTGCCAGAGAAATGTTAGAGTCTGTAAACAAGTCTTCATGGTGCCTGGCAAAATGCCAGAGGGAGTGGTTTGTGAAGTAACAAAAGCGAGCCATTAAGTGTGGAGATTCTTTATTGGTTGACTCCTGTATCTATTTTATGCTAATTTGATTAGCTGTGTAAAATGTATAAATATTGCTCAGATCCTACAATAAACGACTCTCATTCCTGCTGCATCAACGTACACAAGTTATCCATCACCCTCCTGGTTATTCTGCTGCAGCCGGACTGCGGCAGATGGTGGCCCGTTACGGGGAGCCCCGGGACACTCGGGGGAAAGTGACAAAAAAAAGCTGCCCGTTCATAGATAGGACGGGAGCAATCTGCTCGTCCCTAGGCAGATAGGGCGAGATGAAAAATGGCCATTTTGAGAAAATGGAGAAGATTGATGCAGTATGTTTGTGTCTTGTTTTGTCTTGAAATGTTGTATTGTCTTTGTGACGAAAATTATGGAAGGGGTGAGAAGTAAATTGATAAGGGAGAAAGGCACCCCAGTGGAACCAAGAATAATTAGGGCATGTGTTGATAAAAGCCCAGAAACTCTAGTCAGAAAGAAAAAGAAAGTTCAGAAGAACAAAGATTATCAGGACGAAAGTTGCAGCAAAAGGCTATTACTGAATTCTTTTCGTTACTGGAGGGTGCGTGAAACGACAAGGTGGCTGCCACCTGCCCAAGCCGATCATGGCGCAGCAAGAATTTTCCAAGTGGCAGTTGCTGGCTCTTCCCTGCCCCCCTGCACGGGGGAGCGGATGGCCACTAGGAGCCCAAATGTAGACCTGACCTGGAGGCACAGTCTCGCAGGCTCTTGCTCCATGTGCCTGGAAGAAGTTTGAGTCTGGGACTCTCCCCAGGGCCATCTGGGGCTGCCCAGGATGCTACAGCTGGCAGAAGACGCTACTGGTATCCCTGAAGTTTGATCATTTCCAAGGCCAGTAACTACAAAGGGTCTCCCACACCAGAAGACTGATGAGTAATGAGTACTATTAAGGCTTATTTCAAATGTAAAAAAACCTTGAGATAATGTACTAAATTGTTCCAAAGGTTGGTTTCTTAGTGAAATGCTACAGAATTTTCTTTAGCCATCTGGAGTTCCTGCCTTCGTTCCAGCGCTGGTGAAAACAAAGGTGAAAGAATTTACATTGTTGCTGAGAACCAGAGGAAACTTTGGCTGAGAACCTGAGGAGACTTCGGAGTATTGCTGTTTCTGCTGCTACAACTTAAGCTATCTGCCTGCAGAACTTACCTGGACTGTGATTTACCTGGACTGTGAGTTAATCTATTGAGACACTGCTTTATCTCGACTGAGATAACAAACTGTAATCTACAACAAATTGTAACTCAATATCTTTGCTAATGGTGTCATTGCTGGTATAATTTTTCCAAGGGCTTCTTGAATGGAGCCATCAATTGGCTTGGAATTGTAACATTTTGTATCCTCCCTTTCTGTTTCTAGCAGGTTATTTATGGTGTTTCTGTAAAAAACACTATGGTCGTTATTTAAATTAAACAAAAGGGGGAAATGTTAAGGTCTGTAAACAAGTCAGGATGGCACCTGTTATTTTGCCAGAGAAATGTTACAGTCTGTAAACAAGTCTGCATGGTGCCTGGCAAAATGCCAGAGGGAGTGGTTTGTGAAGTAACAAAAGCGAGCCATTAAGTTTGGAGATTCCTTATTGGTTGACTGCTGTATCTATTTTATGCTAATTAGATAAGCTGTGTAAAATGTATAAATATCGCTCAGATCCTACAATAAACGGCTCCTATTCCTGCTGTATCAACGTACACAAGTCATTCGTCACCCCCCGGATATTTTGCTGCAGCCGGACTGCGGCAATGGGCCATTCTGAAGCACAGAGAGTCTGCCAGGTACAGCGTTTTACTGAAAAAAAAAGATTCTGGGCCCTTGAGCGGACATCAGTCCAATGATCAAGGGTAAGGTACAGAGGTGTGCAAGTACTTTGTCCCATAATGGGAATTATTCAATCAGGGACAGTGAATACACAAACAAGACACAGACAAAGACAAACAGTAAACGTTTAACATGAGTCCAAGATAAAGATTAGAACTGAGTAACTGGCAAAACCTGATGGGTTAGACAATAAAGACAGACAGTAAACTCAAAATGAGTTTCTGACAATGAACAAAACTGAGTAGCCGGCAAAACCAGATGGGCTGTCAAACCGAATCCTGAAGCAAAATATAACTGAGTTGAGGAACCTACTATTCCTCGAATTCCCGAGTCCTCTGGAGCGACCCCCAGGGACGTGGCCTGTGGCTCTGTTAAACATCTGTCAGCCACCTTCAGAGAGAACTTACGCTCTTCACGGACAGCCACTTAGCCAAGCCCTGACCTGAAACCTGAAACCAGAAAGAGGCACCTTACTTACCCCGAGAGTTGGGGTAAGTAAGGTGGGGTCTTTCGTCCGCCGCTGCCAGATGTCTCACATGGGGCCTCCAGATGAAAAGATGGGGCGAATGTCGGAGGAAAAGACCACCAAGAGACTGTCTCATGCAACAACAAAGGGTTTATTGGGGGTCCACCATGCTGGGGTTCAGAGCTCACTTCATTGATGCAAAGAACAAAGAGCCCCGAGAACAACTTGAGCAGAGTTTATGCACATTCTTTAGAGAGGGCAGGGACTTTACATACATCATAGCCTCCTTTAGCAAATCATCATATACCACGGGAAAATCAAATAACAACTCTAAAACATGATTAGCACCTTCATTGGTGGGAACACATCGGGCAGGGGTTATTGGTCAGCCATGAGAAGGGGTATACGTTTAAAATCATTGGTTGAAGACCTGAGATGTATATGTGCTGAGCTGCACGGTTTCTGGTAAGGGGTTGTTAAGTAACTAGGTGGTCAGGGAAGATTTCAACACACATCTAATGGGCAGGTCTGGGAAATGTCTTAACTGCCACAGATTTTCAGGTTCTGAGTGCAGCTTGTAAACTTTACAAAACCTGGTTCTTTTGTTTGAATTTTAATTTCTTTTATACTTTCAGAACCTTACAAAGAAAGGTGTGAGACTTCATCCACAATGACTGCTCTTTTGGCCATATTGGTTATGGGTGCATGCATGGGATCTTTATTTAGATCCATATGGTGGTGATATTCTAAGCCACAGCATCACTCAGAGCCTAGAGGCTGATTAAGACACACCCATTTCCAAAGCAATTACTTTTCTTAGGTCAGTTACAGAAGTCAGTCTCTGAGCGGAATCACACCAGAGTTCAAGCCCAGGTGGACCCAGTCATCTCTTCCAACTGCCACACAAATGACCACAATTAAAACCAAAACACTCCCCCAAGGCCCTCATCTTCTTCCATATAGACACTCATCATTCCCTCTCGCTGGATGATTCCATGAATGGCACAGCCCAAGAGAGTATCCAAAATAATCTCCCTTGCCCCTCATTAGCCTAACCTCAGGGTGGCCTGGACACCCTTCCTGTGAACCAGGATTGATCACATAGGTCTGATGTTAATGCTGCTCTGCTACTCCAGTTTGAAGCCTACTGAATGTCAGGTATTGTTTCCTTATGTGATTTGGAGTCATGAGGAAACCCAAGCACCTCTGCAGGGCTTGGAAGAACTCATTTGACTCAAAGGATCCCTACTATCACTTGATGGAGGTCAGGAACCTAACAGAGGAAGGTGAGAGAGTTCATCCACAATGACTGATCTTTTTGTCATTTTGGTTTTGGATGCACACATTAGATCTTTCTTTAGATCCATCAGGTGCTGATAATCTAAGCCACAGCCTCACACAGAGCCAAGAGGCTGATTCAGCCACAACCATTTTCAAAGCAATAAAGCAAAGAGCCACAGGTGATGCCCATTCATTTCCATTTGAAAACTGTTTTCTTCAGGCTTCACAAAGGAGTGGCCTGAGGCAAAGAACTTCCTAACATTCAGGGCAACAAAACAATAGGTTTGCAAAAGGCCCAAAGCAGGGTTTCTCCACTGAGACTTTCCTGGTCACACTGATATCTGAGTTTTCTGAGATGCTCGCCATTCCCTTCAGCTATCCAGTACATGGCCATGTCACAGAGCTCGAAGGTGGTACATATCTTGGACACAAAACTATGAGCCTATTCTGGAAAGTGGCCAGAATTCAGAAAGAAAACAGAAACTTAGGAAAAGAGTAGGTGTTGCCCATGGATAAGGCAAGCTGCAGTCCATTCCTAAAATGGGCAGGGTTAATGCTGGGAATCTTTCTACTAGACAGGACACATTCACTGATAGATTCTAATTTCTAATGTGTACAACCATAGACACAGTGGGATACACAGACACAGAAACACTCACCTTGTCAAAGGACTTTCTAGAAAGAGTCCACTCCAAACTGAACAAACTGCCTTTCCTACCTATTCTCAGAACATGAGACAAAACCACAAACCCACTCCCACACTCAAAAAGGCACCTCCTCCCCAAGTAGGTCTGTGACTATCCAGAGTGTCCTCTGACTCATGGGCCATACTGTGTTCCCCTAAATTGGCCTGTCCTGTCTCAGATGTGGTCTCCTTGTCCAAGTCTGTGAAGTTGTCAGGAGCCTGTGCTGACCACTACCTGCTTTCTCAGGAAAGGGCCCTCTTCAGAGCTCTACTTGCATTTGGCCATCCTCAAATCACTAGGTACCAAGAAAGACAGACTCTGTCCTAGGTAAATCCAAACAAGTGAGACCACTGGGAATGGGACTGGGACTGGCTCTGTGTGCCTGGCTTCCTGGATCCCAAGTTCAGCGAGTTCCATCACCAAAGAAGTGAGGTAGGTCAATTCCTTCAGGAAGGGAATAAGGTCACTGCCTTGGCAACCACTTTGTCCTAACAATTGCTTCCAAGGGTCCCTTGAGATGGAGGCTGCCCCTACTTCCTGTGACACTGTCACAAGTTACAATGGTATATCAACCACAGGCACCAAGGAGAAGCTCTCCACACAGGGTTGGTTTGGTCCATATTTTTATATCATGAGGAGAGAGGCTGATTCAGACACATACCTTCATTCTGATCAGGTTGTTTGCATTGGAAGATGACTTTTGCTCTCTCAGGTCCTTCATAGATGCCTACATCTTCTCCAGAGATCATTTCTGCATGGACCTTTGATGTTCTCAGCAGGTGGAAGATCCCCTACATTCCTGTATTGTAAGACCAACTCTGTCCCTGCTCTTCTGTAAAGTTAGATCGAGGGAAGAGTGTATGGTTAAGGTTAATAATATATTCTATTTGGGTTAGAAATCATTCTGCAGGATAAATAATGATATTGGGAACCTGTGATATTCACAAGAATATATTCGTAAAATATAAGTATGAAACCAGAAATATAGGAATGATTTGAAGCCCAGAAGGACATTGGGCCCTTTAGTGGGATACTTAGCTTTGAATTTTGTTCTGCACAGATGTCTCAGATGAATCAATATGCAAAGGCATAGGACCTTGTACCTTGGAAGATTGAATGTCCAAGAGAACATCCAGTCAGAAAGAAATAGTTGGTAGGATTAGGAAGATAGTCAGTAGGTTTAGAAAAAAGAGTGAGTATAGGATGTGGACAAAACGTTCATTAGCAATAGGGTTTCAGGTAGAGAGTGAACATAAATTTGAGCACATATGAAGAGTCAGTCACAATGATGAACTGGGGAAAATATGCAGGAAAGCAGATATCAATAGAGACTTTAGGAAATCAGCAAAGTATAATGTGAGTGATAGGATTAGACACTTTCAACATGTTTGAGGTTGAATATATAATCTTAGAAAGAAAGAAATGTGTAGTCACCAATAGGATTGACATTTGAGAGCATTAGGCAACCTGGACATGGTTGTTTTAAGTAATCCATGCTCACTTTCCATTTTGCTTTGGTTAAAGGTTAATAGGTATTTGTAACTTCCTGTTTTTCTGTATGCTTAACAAAACACTGTTGAAATCTGGAGAACTGTTTGCTCATTTTGTTCCCAGAATGTGCTCTCCCCAACTGACAAACTGCAGAATGTACTCCCTCACCCGGTTGGACGCAAACCGCCCACTCACCCTGACCCATCAATAAATTTCCCTCCCTGCCCTCGCCAAGGAAAGTATAAAAGCTCTGTTAAAGCTGTTCTCAGGGCTCTCTGCTCTATTCAAGTGAGCTCTGACCCCCAACATGCTGGACCCCCAATAAACCCTTTGCTGTTGCTGAGTGAAAATGGTATACTGTTCTGTACTTAAAAGATGCTTTCATTTGCTTGCCTCTGCATAAAGATAGTCAGTTGCTGTTTGCTTTCGAGTGGGTAGACCCAGAAACCAGAAAGTCTGGTCAACTAACTTGAACTAGACTCCCACAGGGGTTCAAAAACTCCCCCACTCTCTTTGATGAAGCCCTCCACAGAGATCTCAACAACTTCAGAACTATGCACCCTGAAGTCACCCTGCTTTTATATGTGGATGTCCTGCTACTGGCAGCCAACACCAAGGAAAACTGTGAGTCTGCGATCCAAGCACTATTATCTGAGCTTGCTCAACTTGGATATAGAGCTTCAGCCAAAAAGGCCCAAATTTGCCAGCAAGAAGTAATCTTCCTGGGGTATTCCATTAGGGGCGGTAAATGATGGCTCACTGAGCCCAGAAAACAAACTGTTGGGCAGATACCACCCCCATCTAACAGGAGACAAAACAGAGATTTTCTTGGACTGCTGGCTTTTGCAGGTTATTGATACCTGGGTTTGTGTTCTCAGCTGCTCCTTTATACCCGCTGTTAAATGAGAATGCCCAATTCCAAAGAACCCTTGAGCACCAGCAAGCTTTTGATAACATCTAAGGACACTGACACTGAACTCCTCAACTTCACTGAGCCCAGCCTGCAATTTCAGAAAGCCCTACACTACATTAAAAATGTACATCAACTCACTCACCTTGGTTCAAAGAAACTGCAGCCATTCCTGAAGGATCAAGGACAGAGTTTTCGACTAACTCACTCACAGCGAAAGGAAATAACTGAACAGGTAACAAAAGCCTATCGGTTCTGTCAATTGGTTAAAGCTTACCCTTCCAAGCTTCTTGCAGGAAAGCACCTACGAGGAACCAGACCAGGACAATTCTGGGAAGTGGACTTTACTGAAATTAAGCCAGGAAGATATGGACTTGAATATCTCCTAGTCTTTGTAGATATATTTTCAGGATGGATTGAAGCCTTCCCCCCCCCCAAAAAAAAAAAAAAAAAAAAAAACACGGCACAAATGGTGGTCAAGAAGATCCTGAAAAATATTAAGATATTTTTCCAAGACACGGCCTTCCTAAGGTAATAGGATCTGATAATTGAACGGCATTCATGGGCCAGGTAAGTCAGGGGTTAGCCAGGACCCTGGGGATCAGTTGGTAGTTACATTGTGCTTATAGACCCCAGAGCTCAGGACAGGTTAAAAAAAATAAATAGAACCATTAAAGAGACCTTAACGAAATTAAGCTTAGAGACCAACATAAAAGATTAGACTATGCTCCTGCCTTATGCACTATTTCATGCAAGAAATACCCCCTCTGTTTCTTTGTGTAAGCTCACCCCCTATGAAATTCTCTATGATGCCTCTCCTGCAGTAAGGGACCTAACCCCAACTCTATGACCTAAACATCCCTTCCACACCCCCTTGCTTGACAGACTTAAATCTCTTGAAAGAACTCAGCGATACCTGTGGAAATAGCTGGCGACTGCTTTCCAACCTGGGGATGAGGGGACTCCACATCGATATCAAGTAAGAGACATCATCTACATAAGACGACACTAGGTGTCATCCCTGGATGCTACTTATAACACCTACTGCGGTAAAAGTTGACAGAATCACTTCCTGAATCCATGCCTCTAATCTCAAGCCTGCACCCTGTCCAGACTCTGGCTGGAAACTGGAAAAGACTGGTAACCCTTTCAAATTGTGTATTCGTCATGTGGATAAGGCTATAGACTCTCCCCTTGGCCATGAGTAGACCTAACGCGCATCAGCACGTTCAGCAGCAATGGCTGATCACAAATCCTACTAGACAAGAAGTATGGTCTACCTCACATACAGCCCCCTTAGTGATCTTGTGGCCATCTCTCCACCCAGATATTTGTCAGCTGGCTATAGGTCTTTCTTATTAGGATATCCCAGATGAAGAGGATCCCACTAAAATTCCATTAAATCCTTTCCGTACAATAGATAATGGAAACAAACATTATGGATGTAGGGACATGCGAGCCAGATGCAGATTGGCTAGCCTAGATTAGTATGTTTGCCCCGCAGACTATTAAAGCCTCAAAGAGCCATGGCTGTGTGGGGGAAAAGCCGAAATCTTCTGTAAGTCATGGGGATTTCAGCATAGATGGGTTGCCTGGTGGAACCCAAAATCCTCATTATATTCAGTACACAGCATTGGCCATATTACCAATTAGACAACCAAAACCAAACCCCCAGAGAAGTCTCTAGATCCTCAAATTCTGTGTGACCTTTTTAACTTCTGCAAGTGCTCAAAAGGGTGAAAGGAAATTCCCCTATGTGAAGGCCTTTTCCCTCTTTCGCTCACATCCTGAACTATGCTTCTCCAATAGATCCTCACCCTCAGCCTTCTGCTCAAGACTCTCTGCTGTCAGTCCCAGCTCACCAACCTGATTTCTCTCCTCCAATTACTAGATCAAACACCCAAACCTCTGCCAGTTCTCAGACCATTGGCCCCTTGCTGAGGTAGCAGGTACTGAGGTACCCCTCCACCCACTCACTCCTCTCTTCTCCTTTCAGTGCCTGCACCGGGTCTAACCAGGTCCTCTTACCAGCTAACACAAAGCTCAAACCAGCTTAAGAGAGCCCTCAGACCCCTATCGAAGATGTAATGAAAATGGCCTTTAAAGTTCCTTTGTCATCACTAAAAACAGGTTACTTAGAATTTAAAGTACCTCACAGGCTTTTTGGGATACTCACTCCTGTCTTCCCCTCTGCTCTACCTGTTCTACTGCTCAAGTTTTAGTTGCTAGGAAAATCCCAAACCCCTTTCTCATTATTCTTTTACATCTCACCTGCCTCATTCTCAGATCCACGGAGCTGCTCTCACCCCCCGCCTTCCCCATCTTCCCCCTCTGTACCAGGCCCAGAGAAAAATCTTCACTGAACTTCTTCAGAAGTCTTCACCATGGCTGACATTAGGACTTTCAGCAAAAGAGTCCCTACAAAAGAGTTCAGTGTAGATAAACTCCCTTTTTTTCTGTTGCCCTGTTCTACTTAGCCACTGGCTGGAAAAATCAGCACTCCTAAGCTAGATACCCCCTTAATAGTTTTTCACACAATATGTGAACAAGGCCTCTGGCCTTGAGCTGGGGCTTCAAAGAGATGGCTACATTTCAAAGATAAAAAATTACCAGCTGGGCTCCATGGTAACAGCTGCAGGGGGATAAAAGAAAATGAAGAAAAAGCTCTCTCCCTCCCAGGTGTCCTTGAAAAGTTAACTTGCCCAGAACAGAGGAAAAAACAGAAAAAAATTTCTTTTTGTGAAGTTCTGCACACTGTGAACTTCTGAGCCCCTTCCCTTTCATGCTGGGTACAAAATTCTGAAACTACATAAACGTGGGGTTAAGGGAGTTAATTGATTACAACAGAAGCAATGCCCTCTGAATCCAGTGGCAACCAAATAGGACTTTTTCCCTGTCTTCAGTGCTATCTTAGGTGCCTTGCCTTGTCCACCCCTACAACAGTAAAATCTATATACTTAAATATTTTTTATGTTTTCATGAAATGGTCAGCAGATGTGATTAATTGTGAAATGGTGCAGATGTTTCCCAGAGAGCTCTATAATGATGCAGGTTCATTAGAAGTTCAAACAGGGGGGCATACAACCCGGTTCCGCTGCGAACATATTTCTCTCACTTTAGCCTTCCTATTAGGAATAGAAGTTGCTGCCGGGGTGGGCACAGGAACCACTGCCCTGCTCCATGGGACACAACAAATGACCCAATTAGAAGCAGCAATAGACCAAAACTTAAAGATATTAGAAACCTCCATCACAGCTTTGCAGGAATTTTTATCCTCTCTCTCTGAAGTAGTTTTACAGAACAGTCAAAGGTTGGACCTCCTCTTCATGAGAGACGGGGGCCTTTTGCTGCATTGAGGGAAGAATGTTGTTTTTATGGCAAACATACTGTAGTTGTAAAAAAATATATGAGTAAATTAAAAAGACACCTTGAAGAGGGTCAATGAGAGAGAGAGGCACAAAAAGGGTGGTTTGAGTCTGGTTCATACAGTACCCCTGGTTAACTTCGCTTCTATCAACCCTGGTCGGTCCAATAATAATCCTCATATTATTGCTAACTATGAAACCCTGTGTGCTCAAACGTGTAATTTGTTTTCTCCAAGCTCAAATTGGAGAATTTAAACTTTTGGTAATTCCCCACTTGCAGACATAGAATGTGACACCCACCAATGATCACTTTTATGATTAACAGTAGCCAGAAGAAGTGGGAAAAGAAAGGTTAATAAAAGAGGTACTTGTAATTTCCTGTTTTTTTCTGTATGCTTAACAAAACACTGTTGAAATATTGAGAACTGTTTGCTAATCTTGTTTCCAGAATGTGCTGTCCCCTAACTGCCAAATTGCAGAATGTATTCCCTCACCCGTTTACACGCAAACTGCCCACTCGCCCTGACCCATCAATAAACTTCCATCCCTGCCCTCTCCAAGGAAATTATATAAGCTCTGCTTAAGCTGTTCTCAGGGCTCTCTGCTCTGTTCATGTGAGCTCTGAACCCCAGCATGCTGGACCCCCAATAAACCCTTTGCTGTTGCATGAGACAGTCTCTTTGTGGTCTCTTCCTCCCATGCTCGCACAAACATTACTTGGATGACTGAATGTAGAAGAGAAAATCCAGTCGAAAAGGAATAGTCAGTAGGATTTAGAAGATAGTCGGTAGGTTTCGGAAGAAGAGTGAGTATAGGATTTGGAACAAAAGTTCTTTAGCAAGAGGGGTTCGGTTAGAGAGTGAATGTAAATGTCAGCACATGTGAACAGTCAGAATAATGAACTGGGAAAAATATGAAGGAAAGCAGATATCAATATAACAGGCAAACTATAAAGTGAGTGATACGATTAGACATTTTAAAGAGGGTTGACTTAGAATATATAATCTTAGGAAGAAACAAATATGTAATCACCAATAGGATTGACATTTGAAAGCATTAGGCAACCTTGACATGGATGTTTTTTGTAATCCCTGCTCACTTTCCATTTAGGCTTTGGTACAATCATAAGTGTGGCATTTGCGTTTTTTGTCCAGAATATTACACTGATAAAATGTATATGTAGATCTGGTGACATGAGTATTTCTTCCACCATTTCTGGGAGCAATATTTTGAAGACATATAAATGGGTATTGGGGGTACAAAGAGGTCTACACTGTGTCTATGAATATAGAGATGCATGAATGGACCATACAGTGAATAAATAATATAAGTGTTTCCACATTAAATAATGGATTGAATTGATATCTGAAAATATATAAAAAATCTTATATTGATATACAATCATTCATTCCAACCAGTTATACATATAATATTAATATTAGGGTTATGGTTGATCATGAAGATATGTTAGTTTTGCTACAAAACTGAATATGGAAATCGAAAATAATGTGTTTGGAAAGAGTCAGTCAGAATGCTGGCCATATGTGAACAAGGGCTCTGGCCTTGAGCTGGGGGTTCACAGAAATGTCTATATTTCTAAGATAAAGAAGTTACAAACTGGGCTCCATGGTAACAGCTGGCAAGGAAAAAAGGGAAGAAAAAAGCTCTGCCCCTCCCAGGGGTCCTTAAAATGTTAACTTGCCCAGAATAGAGAAAAAAAACCTGCTTTTTGTGAACTTCTGCAGACTGTGGAATTCTGAGCCCCTCCCTTACATGTTGGGTACAAAATTGTGAAACAACCTAAACTTGGGTTTCAGGGGATTAATTGATTACAAAGAAGCAATGCCCCCTAAACCGTTAAATGGTGAGGAAGCTCATTTCAATGAAAGCTCTGGACAACAGTCCAAATAGGACTGTTTCCCTGTCTTCAGTGCTATCTTAGGTGCCTTTTCTTGCCTTGTCCGTCACTTTTCTCATGAAAAGACCAGTCAAGAAATATGGAGGAATACATGTGTTCTGAAGCAGGAAGTGATTGATAGTGAAAGAAATGCCTATAAATTTCCTAACTTGTGGATGAAATATATATCCTATGATGTGCATAAATTAAAGAAATAGTAATCTACCAGTGTTGAATAAAAATGAACGTCAAAATACACATCATGTCTGATTGGAATCTACTTGCATTGATGTTAATCTGGGTCAGTTACTGTAGAAATATTAGGATTTGTATGCACCATTCACTGAATTATTTTCAGTACTAGGAAACAAATATGTATTTCAGGTGAATGAATATTTCTAAGAATAACCTTGTGAAAAGTTGATTATAAATCCACATACATGAATATGAATGAATTTGGTGAGTGTAAAATAAGACACACATTTCATATTTTGAAAAATCTGGAGAGTGTATATATAAATATATATATATATATATATATATATATATATATAGATATAGATATATATATATAGATATAGATAGATAGATAGATATAGATAGATATAGATATATAGATAGATAGATATAGATATATAGATATATAGATACACACACACAGAGATACATTAAAAATAGCAATATATATGCCAATCAAAATTTATAATGAAATATATATCATCGACAGATCCAAAAATATTTATTTTACTGAACATGGATTTATGAATAATATTGTTCCATTAGAAAGCTCACACATAATTTGAATTTTCAGTTCCAACATCGTTTAGAAAGAGTGGTCCCTTACAATTTGTATCTGCCAAGTTAGCCACCTCACAAGAATGTGCGTGTGGTCCCAGGTAGGATTCTATGTGTGCATATAAAAATACAGGTGGTGAATAGGCTACAGAGAAAGGAAGACAGGAATTCACAGAATGGTTTACTTTAAAAAAACATGTAGAACGATTTCAACAAAAAATTGACTAGATTTATAACTCCTACCATATTTAAGGCAAAAGGCAAGTCCAACTATACACCATGCCTACTGTAATGCTTGTATTTTTATTCTGTTTGGGTTATTTTTCTCCATCTTATTAGTATTAGTAGTCAGAGTGTAGTAGGTTACGGGTTAGTGTCAGGGATTCAATATTTGGAATGGAAAATTAGAAAATGAATCCAATGTGTATGTAAATATGTGCTACAAAAAAATGTTCCCACTCTCATCCAGAATAATGCCTTGACAGTACTTTCACCCCAAGTAAAACACCATTAGAGGAGATGAGTTAGAAAGTCAGTGAAAACATATCTGGAATGGAATATGCTCAAGGTTTTGAAACCTTGGAGGTGGTAGAGGAGTTTCCAAATGTAAAGGACATGGTAAACACTCCACAAACATGGAGCTCTGCTGGCCTAAAGACTTCTTGAGAAACTGCCTGTGTGGTTGGGCACTTGAAATATATGTAGTTGTCAGGAGCTTTAGCTTCCCTTGTAGTGAGACGATCAAAGCTGGGTGTGCATCTATGTGACCTGGAGGACATGGTTTCTTATTTTCCAATGAAAATGAGGAAGCAGTGCTGAATTCCCTTTTAGTAGGTAACCTGTGGACACTGGAGGCTAAGTTTCTCCCCGTGTGGACTGTGAAGCCATTTGGTCATCCTGCAATTTTTGTGGTGTCTCTTGCTGCTGCACTGGGTGTTTGGTATTTGCTTCACAAAATACAAGGAGTTCAACTGTGTCACAGTGCTGGAGGGATTTCTGTCTGAGTGGTGGGTCAGGGTCTGCAGGAGAATGCACCAACCAGGCTTCTATCCCACATAGTTTGCTCCCTTGACCATAGCAACCTGTTTCTGAACATTGCCCTGAAACCTCTCCATATAACAAGATGCCTTTACAAAGAAGGGTCTTCTGTCTGCACCATGTCAGTCACAAGCCATTTGGAAGCCAAAAAGAGATCCATATTGCCCCACCACATGTTTTATCACACACCTGCCCAGCACTGTTCTAGCCCCACTACTCAGCCGGCTCCAACTTACTGGCATCTCTGTTCTACACCATTTTCATGAAACCCAGTCAATCAAGGCACTGTCTGGCATACTCAAGATCAACACCAGGACATCCAAAGGTTCTCCAGTGCTACCTGGTGATGGGAATTTGAAAAAAATTATGGTATCTATCTAGCCATTTTTCAAGGATGATGTTGGAGGCACTGTGGGTTTCAATATATTAAGGAACCGTTAAATGGTGAGGAAGCTCATTTCAATGAAAGCTCTGGAGAACTCTCACAGGCAAGGCTTCCCAAAGAATGGCCAAAAGGTCACATGAAGCCAGGCCTATTGAGGTCTACAATGTGAGGTCCGTGTGATATTTGACTCTCAACTATGGCTGCCAAGTTTTTCAGAATAAATTCATTTGGTATCCTGGCTGAGATTCCCAGTGATATGTGGAAAGCCAACCTGGGCCTAGATCTCAGTTTCCAAGGGCGACTCTTATGCGTGGCCTCCTAAAATCCCAACACAATTCATGGCAATACTTCTCTGATGTCGGTTCAAGAACTCAGTCTCTAAGAGGAATCACACCAGAGTTCAAGGCCAGGTGGACCTTGTCATTTCTTCCAACCACCACACAAATGACCACAATTAAATCCAAAACACTCCACACGGTCCTAATCTTCTTCCATATAGACACTCATCATAACCTTTGGCTGGAGTTTTCCACTAGGGGTGCAACCAAAGACAGTGTCCAAAAAATGCTCCCTTGCCTCTCATTTGTCTAAAGTCACTGTGGCCTCGACATCATTCCTGTGAACCAGGAGTGATCAAATAGGCCTGCCATTAATACTTTTCCACTTCTCCAACTTGAGGTCTCTGACTGTGGGGTTTAGATTCTTTATGTGAACTGGACTCATGAGAAAACCCAAGCACCTATGGGCTACCCTCTGCAGGGCCTTGAAGAATTCATTTGATCAAAGGATCCCTATTCTCACTTGATGGAGGTCAGGAACCTTACAGAGGAAGGTGAGAGGCTTCATCCACAATGACTGCAATTTTTGCCATTTTGATTTTGGATGCACATGTGGTATCTTTCTTTACATCAATCAGGAGTTGAGAATATAAGCCACAGCCTCACAGAGGGCTAAGAGGCTGATTCAGACACATATCTTTACAAAGCAATTAAGCAAAGAGCCACAGGGGATGCCCATTCATTTCCATTTGAAAACTGTTTCTTCAGGCTTCACAAACGTGTGGCCTGAGGCAAAGACCTTCCTGACATTCAGGGCAAAAGAACAATAGGTAAAAAAAAGGCCCAAAGCAGGGTTTCTCCACTGAGACTTTCCTGGTCACACTGTATGTTAACAGAAATCTAAGTAAGATTTGAAGCCCAGAAAAGTATGAGGCCCTTGATTGGGAGACTTAGCTCTGAATTATGTCCTGCACAGATGTCTCAGATAAATTAATATAAATTGGCATTGGACCTTGTACCTTGGGTGATTGAATGTCGAAGAGAACACCAATTCAAAAAAGGATAGTCAGTAGGATTTGGGAGATAGTAGGTATATTCAGAAAGAAGAGTGAGTATAGGATTTGGACCAAAAGTTATTTAGAAATTGGGTTTCAGGTAGAGAGTGAATGTAAATGTCAGCACATATGAACAGTCAGTCAAAATCATGAACCTGGGAAATTATGTAGGAAAGCATATATCAGTAGAGACTTTTGGATATCAGGCAAAGTAAAAGTGAGTGATAGGATTAGACATTTTCAACAGTTTTGAGTTTGAATATATAATCTTAGGAAGAAACACATATGTAGTCACCAATTGGATTGACATTTGAGAGCATTAGGCAACCTGGACATGGATGTTTTAGAAATACATGCTCACTATAAATTTAGGCTTTGGTACAATCAGAAATGTGACCTTTGCATTTTGTGTCCAGAATACTACTGTGATAAAATGTATATGTAGATCAGGTGACATGAATAATTTTTCCACCATTTCTGGGAGCAATATTTTTAAGGTGTATAAATGAGTATGGGGGTACAAATAGGTGTACCCTGTGTCTATGAATATATAGAGATAATGCAAGAATAGACCAAACTATGAATAAATAATATAACTGGTTCCACTTTAAATAAAAGATTGAATTGATATCGGAAAATATACAGGAATTCTTATATTGATATACAATCATTCATTCCAACCAGTTATACTTCTAATGGTAATATTAGGGTTATGTTTTATCATGAAGAGTGTGTGAGTTTTGCTTCAAAAGTGATTATGGAAAACGAAAATAATGTGTTTAGAAAGAAGTCTTATGAAAAGACCAGTCAAGAAACAAGGAGGAATACATGTTTTCTGAAGCAAGAAGTTATTGAAATTGAAACAAATGCCTTTAAATTTGCTAACTTGTGGATGAAATATATATCTTATGATGGGCATCAACTGAAGAAATAGTAATGTACCAGTGTTGACTAAAAATAAACATCACAATACACATCGTGTCTCATAGGAATCTACTTGCATTGATGTTAAACTGTGTCAGTTACTGAAGAAATATTAGGATTCGTATGCACCATTCACTGAAGTTGGCTTTCAGTTCTAAGAAACAAATATGTATTTCAGGTAGATGAATTTTTCTGAGAATAAACTTTTGAAAATTTGTTTATAAATCCACATACAGTGAATATGAATGAACTTAGGGAGTGTACAATAAGACACATATATTTCATATTCTGAAAATAAAAAGTAGCAACATATATGCCAATCAAAATTCATCATGAAATATATATCATCCAATGATCCAAAAATATTCATTTTACTGATTATAGATTTATTTATCATGTTGTTTATCTACGAAGCTCACCCATAGGTTGAATTTTCAGTTCTAACTGGGTTTAGGAGGAGTGATCTGTTATCCCAATTTGTATCTGCCCAGTCAACCACCTCACAAGAATGTACATGTGATAACAGGTATGATTCTACATGTGCATATGAAAATACATGTGCTGAATTGGCTACAGAGAAAGGGAGAGAGGAATTCACCTATTTGTTAACTTTAAAATCACATGGAGAACTATTTCAACAAAAAATTGAGTAGATTTAATACTACTACCCTATATAATGTAAACGGCAAGTCCAAGTATACACCATGCCTCCTCTGAACTGCTTTTATTTCTATTCTGTTTGGGTTATTTTTCTCCATCATATTTGAATTAGTAGTCAGAGTCTAGCAGGTTATGGGTTAATGTCAGGGTTCAGTATTATGAATGGAAAATAGGAAAATAAATTCAATGTATATGTAAATATGTACTACATAAAAATCTTCCCACTCTCATCCAGAACAATGACTTGACTTTACCTTCGCCCCAAGTAAAACACAATTAGAGTGGAAGAGTTAGAAAATCTGTGAATACATATCTGGAATGGAATATGCTTAAGAGTTTACAACCATGAAGGTGGTAGAGGAGTTTCCAAAAGTAAGGGACAGGGTAAATACTCCACAAACATGGAGCTCTGCTGGACTAAAGACTTCTTGAGAAACTGCCTCTGAGTTTGGGCACTTGAAATATTTGTTGTTTTCAGGAGCTTTAGCTTCCTTTGTAGAGAGACCATCAAAGCTGGGCATGTATCTAAGTGACCTGGAGGACATGGTTTCTTATTTTCTAATGAACATATGGGAGCAGTGCTGAATTCTCTCTTTGTAGGTAAACTGTGGCCACTGGGGGCTAAGTCTGTCTCCGTGTGGACTGTGAAGTCTTTTGGTCATCCTCCACTTGTCGTGGTGTTTCTTGCTGCTGCAATGTGAGTTTGGTATTTGCTTCACAAAATACAAGGAGTTCAACTGGAACACAGTGCTGGAGGGAGTTCGGTCATGTGTGGTTTTTCAGGGTCTGCAAGAGAATGCACAGAACAGGCTTCTATCCCACATAGTTTTCCCCATTGACCATAGCAACCCGATTCTGAACAATGCCCTGAAACCTCTCAATATAAAAAGATGCCTTTACATAAAAGGGTCTGCTGGCTGCACCATGTCAGTCACAATCCACTTGTAGGGTAATGGCAGATCCCCATGAACCCACCATGCATGGTTAATCACACACCTCCCCACCACTGCTCTAACCCCACTACTTAGCGTGCTCCAACTTCCTGGCATCTCAGTTCTACACCATCAAGGCACTGTCTAGTACACTCTTGATCAGGAACAGGACATTAAAAGGTGCTCCAGTGCCACCTTGTCATGGGAAATTTAAAAATTTCGTGGTATTTATCTATCCATTTTTCAAGGATAAAATTGGAAGCACTGTGGTTTTCAATTCATTCAGGAACCATTAAATGTTTAGGAAGCTCATTTCAATGAAAGCTCTGGAAAACTCTCCCAAGCACGGCTTCTCAAAAAGTGGCCAAAAGGTCAAATGAAGCCAGGCCCATTTCGGTCTACAATGTGAGGTCTATGTATGTTTTGACTCTCAACTATGGCTGGCAAGTCTTTCAGAATAAAATCATGGGATATCCTGTCTGAGATTCCCAGTTTTTTGTGGAAAGCCACCCTGGGCATAGATCTCATGTTCCAAGGGCGAATGTCATGTGTGGTCTCCTAAAACCACAACACAATTCATGGCAATATTTCTCTGAGGTCAGTTCCAGATCTCAGTCTCTAAGTGGAATCACAGCAGAGTTCAAGCCCAGGTGGACCCAGTCATCTCTTCCAACCGCCACACAAATGACCACAATTAAAACCAAAACACTCCCACATGGCCCTCATCTTCTTCCATATAGACACTACTCATTACCTCTGGCTGGAGTTTTCCATGAGGGGCGAAGCCC